>NC_079211.1:49175451-49197951 GCF_029633865.1 Lampris incognitus | reverse complement strand
CTCCCCGAGACAGACGGAGGGGGGAGAGCGAAGCAGCAAACTAACTTTAGATCCAAAGATGAAAAAGTGGAAACGCGAAGCGGGCGTTGGCAACCGTGGGCTGGTAGAAGTCGTTCAGGGGACAGAGTCCAGCGCAGTCGTTCAGGGGACAGAGTCCAGCGCAGTCGTTCAGGGGACAGAGTCCAATGCAGTAGTTCAGGGGACAGAGTCCAGCGCCGTCGTTCAGGGGACAGAGTCCAGCGCAGTCATTCAGGGGACAGAGTCCAGCGCAGTCATTCAGGGGACAGAGTCCAGCGCAGTCGTTCAGGGGACAGAGTCCAGCGCAGTCGTTCAGGGGACAGAGTCCAGCGCAGTCGTTCAGGGGACAGAGTCCAGCGCAGTCGTTCAGGGGACAGAGTCCAGCGCAGTCGTTCAGGGGACAGAGTCCAATGCAGTCGTTCAGGGGACAGAGTCCAGCGCCGTCGTTCAGGGGACAGAGTCCAGCGCAGTCATTCAGGGGACAGAGTCCAGCGCAGTCATTCAGGGGACAGAGTCCAGCGCAGTCATTCAGGGGACAGAGTCCAGCGCAGTCATTCATGGGACAGAGTCCAGCGCAGATGCTCAAAGGTCTAATAAACGCCCGGACCGCCCGCTTCTTTTCCCAATGAACCTGGGTGCAAACGGGCACCCTGTATGGATCTGACCTGTTAAATCCATCTCGACCTGGACCGGGAGACGTGCATCACAGGGAGGACTTTTTTAGGCCATCAAGTTAAGGACAGAGATAGAGACTAAACTAGAAAGATAAGGGGGATGGTGGGGAGGAAGACAGACACAAACAGAGGGATGAAGGGAGCGAGGGAGAGCTGTGATTGTAACAAATTTAAAACAGCTAACTGCTGGAGGATACGAATCCTCTCACCCCCCCCCCCCCCGCCCCACACACACACACATAAAGACAGACATAGTGAGACAGAGAGGCCTGGGGAGTTTCTCATGAGAGACAGACAGAGGTGGACAGGATAAATGTTTATTTCAGAGCTTTAAAATGACTCATCCTTCTCTCCTCTCGCTCTTTCTCCACCCCGTCTGTCTCCTACGTTGCTGTCCCAACACCAGTGAGTCCTGTTAGTAAGGCTCTTCAGATAGCTGCTATCTAGTGGTTAATGTCCTACCATCCTGCACAGTGTCCTGCAAGGTGGAGCAGACTGAACACGGCCAGATGGAGAAGAGCAGCCACGGAGAGTCATATATACAGCTCACAGTGGTGCCTTTACTTAGCCGGTGGTGCACTGAAGCAGGATGTTCAGGCTGGACGTCTCAGGAGAACTCCACCTTTCAGTCACACCGTTGTGCCGTCACGTCAGAAATTCTGTTTAAGGTCCAAACTCGAAGCAAAATATTTTAATATGAGAAATATTTCTGTGGTTTGACCCAAACACCACCACCCCCCACCACACACACACACACACACACACACTCACACACAAAGATAGCGGTCTATTCTTGTCCCATGCAGACCGGTGTTGAGCCATTAGGCCACTTCGCCCACACATCCAATATTAAAGATACACTCCAACTCCGTCCCGCCACACCATCTATCTCTCCGAAAACTCTATGAGTCATGCTGTTTCAGCTGAAGAGGCAGTCTATGTTTTACTAGGAACACGGGCCGCCTCTTCATCGCTGGAGAAATATTCCGTCGCCCTTGAAAAATCAGCCCGTGACTGTTCAAACATCGACACAATTATCGATTTGAGCCGAGCGTGGAGCCCCACGGGCGTCCGGCCTGCGTGGGTTTACAAGACACGTCCTTTCTGCACGCCGCAGTGTACATGTAGGGTAAGCATCATACAAGTGAGGCACGGAGCCAACTCCGCTTGTTTTCACAAATGAAGCATGCGAGATGGGATCCACCCTTTCTAAAGCTTACTTACCTCCAATGAGCTCTGTGCTGACCCTCCAAGAAATGAGCCGAAACGGTTATTTTCTACACGCACCCTGAGGCCCTTTTATCAAATCCATCCATCCATCCATCCATTATCCAAACCGCTTATCCTGCTCTCAGGGTCGCGGGGAGGTTGGAGCCTATCCCAGCAGCCATTGGGTGGCAGGCGGGGAGACACCCTGGACAGGCTGCCAGGCCATAACACACACACACACACACACACACACACACACACACACACACACACACACACACACACACACACATTCATACCTATGGGCAATTTAGTATGGACGATTCACCGTGACCCGGGACGACCCCAAAGGTTGGACTACCCCAGGGTTCGAACCCAGAACCTCCTTGCTGTTAGGCGACCGCGCTAACCACTGCACCAACGTGCTGCCCTTCATCTAGGGTGACCAGACATCCGGGATTGTCCCGGTTTCAAACCGGATGTCCCGAGTCCCGGCTACTCTAGCCTGTCCTTTTTTGGTGGGAGGGAATAAAAATCCTTCAATGTATCATGTCCGGCAAGACAGACAACCTTGTTAGCGTGTGCATATGCATGTCCACGTGCATGCATGTGCGGTACACTTTTTAGGGTCCCGGTTTGGGATTTTGAAAATCTGGCCACCCTACCTTTATCAAATCATTATACAAAAAGCAATACAAGAGACATGCATTTCATCTGTAGTTTCTTGAAGATTCGAAACAAATATGCTAATCCTGTCCTCTTCCAGAAACTCTCAACTTTCAACACTTTCCTACTGTAAAAACATTTAAAACACCTGTGTTGCGGGACACGTGGTTCTGAAATTGACAACATTGTTTTACAGTGCAAACAGCTTGTCCAACCTTTGCTGAGACTGGGGCATCCGGGTGGCGCGGCGGTCTATTCTGTTGCCTACCAACACGGGGATCTCCGGTTCGAATCCCCGCGTTACCGCCGGCTTGGTCGGGCGTCCCTACAGACACAACTGGCCGTGTCTGCGGGTGGGAAGCCAGATGTGGGCATGTGTCCAAGTCACTGCACTAGCGCCTCCTCTGGTCAGTCGGGGCGCCTATTCGGGGGGTGGAGGGGGAACTGGGGGGAATACCGTGATAACCCTAACCCTGGCGAAACTCCTCACTGTCAGGTGGAAAGAAGCGGCTGGTGACTCCACATGTATGGGAGGAGGCATGTGGTAGTCTGCAGCCCTCCCCAGATCGGCAGAGGGGGTGGCAGAGCAAGCGGGACAGCTCGGAAGAGTGGGGGTAATTGGCCGGGTACAACTGCGGAGAAAAAAGGGGGGAAACTTAAAAAAAAAACCCTTGGTGAGACTCGCTGTACCCAGTTTGCAACTAAACGAGAGCTTTGCAAGGTTCAGGTCATGCTAAATGGTTGCAGACCAGTATCACGAGATTTCGTGTCATAGTCATGAAATTTAATCTGTGAAATTGTGCTGGGGGACACGATGTCACTGACATTTTCTTGTCCGGCACCATGAAGTTGCATGGGCCAAGTTTTTCTTGCGCGAGTCACGTTATCAAGATGCCGGCTCTGGCTGGTCTGGCCTCCTGGGAGAATGCCGGTCACTTACATATATTTGAAAACACAAAAACTACCCTAACTCTAAACCTAACCGCTGTAATTTTTGTGTTTTCAAATATATGTAAGTGACCGGCATTCTCCCTGGAGGCCAGACCAGCCAGAGCCAGCATCTTGATAACGTGACTCACACAAGACAAACTTGGCCCATAGGATTGAATGGATACAACTTCGTGGTGCCGGATAAGAAAATGTCAGCGATATTGTGTCCCCCAGCACTATTTCATAGATTCCATTTCGTGACTATGAAACGAAATCTCGCGATACCCGGTTGGCTAAATGTTAGCAAGTGAGGATTTGTGAGCATAAAATATTTGGAGGGGTGAATTAATGATGCTGCTGTCTTGTCATAGTGTTTGAGTCACTCAGTGAAGCCAATCTGTGACTCAAGTGAAACACTGAACTCAGCAGATAAAGAATACATGCCTCACACTGACCAAATACACACAATTGTCAAATAGTTTTCCTCCTGCTGAAATTATTGATCTCGAAATACTCTTGATGTTAATATTTACATTCCCTCCCACACACACAGTGAGATTACTGGGGTCTGAACAGCTGGAACCCCATTGGTGGATCATCACCCCCTAGATGGATCTGGACAGAACATCCAAGGAAAGGTTTTCAAAGACGACAAGAAAATGAAAAGTGTACAGCCAAGGCTCGGCGTTTTCGGTTTTTACCGATTTTAACCGGAAAATACACAGATTTTTTAAAAGGAGCGGATCGCTTTAAACTGATTTTCACCCGGATTTTACGTTTCCGCGGATCCAAAAGTTGTTCCTGTTCGTGTGAGGTTACGTGACAGTGCCCTCTCGTGGCGAAATTCGGCATGCTGGGTGGCTTTGAAAAATAAAACCCGAAAACGCCGAGCCTTGTGTATAGCATAGATCTGTACAAGGACTACTGCCAGGATGACAGCCCTTGGGCAAATGAATACTGAATTTGTGCTGAATAAATAAATCAAGTGTTGAATGAGCTGCATGAGAGAAAAGAGGAGACCCCGAGAGCATTCTTCACCAGTGCCAGAGAAAGGCTTCCCTGTTTATGAAGGAAAGAAAGCGAGAGGAGTACTCGAAGCCATTTACCCACTGAGTAGTTTCATTAAAATATCACCACAGGTCTGCAAAAAGCACGGCAGGTCCAAGACACTGACGCTGATGCATGTTTGACATTTCAGAAGTCTTTAACAACATTACCTTCAATGGGGTTTCTCACAGACAATTTCCCACAAATGCCAGAGAATTACAGACGTCACAGTATACTCGATTAGCGAGCCAAGATCTACATAGGATATTAGCAAGAGCAAACATGCTCGTGTGCACACAAACACACACACACACACAAACACACACACAGTAAGGGGTGCATGTTAATGAATGCCGCACCACCTGTTCAGCTGCTGATCTAATTGCTCACTGTGGATACCCGTTTCCTCAACGCCATTTAACAACATCGTTTAACGGGTGTAAGGGGTGGCAGCGAAGCACCCCCTCCCTCGCGCAGAACATGACACCTCCACAGTGCCTCACCTGTATATCACATTTAACAGCCACCCCCCCACCACCACCCACCCACCCACCCATCAGGTCTATTAGTATTTCAGCATTCCGCTAAGGGCAGGATGCGGAGAGATGGAGAAAAAGTGAAGGAGCGGAGGAAAGTCGTGGAGAAGCAATAAAAGAAGGGACGGGATGAAGTGGTGAGCTTCTAAAGAAAAGACGAGGGCCAAAGTTCCTCGGTTCCTCGCTGGGTCGATAAATGACATCGCGCGTGACTCGTGTCTGCCTGCTCACACAAATGCACACAGGCAAGGGAAAGGGTATGTGCACATCTGCCCCAGACGAGGTTTCTCTGAGACAACACGTTAAGCACTGCTTCATTATAAATTAAAAAAAAAGGAAAAAACAATTTTAATGTCAGGTGTCATCGCAATGACCGTTTCCGCTGTGAAGCCAAACAAAACCGTACCTGACAATTAGTCGTGCGAAACAGTACCATCCACAAATTATTAAAAGGCACTTCAGTGGAGCAGAAATTTCTCCGCTTCACTTTCTCATGTAAGTCGTGGATGGCCCTGTAAATCATTGATTGGAGAGTTGTGATTTGTCAGCAACTGCCACCAATGAAGTGTCTATATATATACACTACCGTTCAAAAGTTTGGGATCACCCAAACAATTTCGTGTTTTCCATGAAAAGTCACACTTATTCACCACCATATGTTGTGAAATGAATAGAAAATAGAGTCAAGACATTGACAAGGTTAGAAATAATGATTTGTATTTGAAATAATATTTTTTTTACATCAAACTTTGCTTTCGTCAAAGAATCCTCCATTTGCAGCAATTACAGCATTGCAGACCTTTGGCATTCTAGCTGTTAATTTGTTGAGGTAATCTGGAGAAATTGCACCCCACGCTTCCAGAAGCAGCTCCCACAAGTTGGATTGGTTGGATGGGCACTTCTTTGAGCAGATTGAGTTTCTGGAGCATCACATTTGTGGGGTCAATTAAACGCTCAAAATGGCCAGAAAAAGAGAACTTTCATCTGAAACTCGACAGTCTATTCTTGTTCTTAGAAATGAAGGCTATTCCATGCGAGAAATTGCTAAGAAATTGAAGATTTCCTACACCAGTGTGTACTACTCCCTTCAGAGGACAGCACAAACAGGCTCTAACAGGTACTATTTAATGAAGATGCCAGTTGGGGACCTGTGAGGCGTCTGTTTCTCAAACTAGAGACTCTAATGTACTTATCTTCTTGCTCAGTTGTGCAACGCGGCCTCCCACTTCTTTTTCTACTCTGGTTAGAGCCTGTTTGTGCTGTCCTCTGAAGGGAGTAGTACACACCGGTGTAGGAAATCTTCAATTTCTTAGCAATTTCTCGCATGGAATAGCCTTCATTTCTAAGAACAAGAATAGACTGTCGAGTTTCAGATGAAAGTTCTCTTTTTCTGGCCATTTTGAGCGTTTAATTGACCCCACAAATGTGATGCTCCAGAAACTCAATCTGCTCAAAGAAGTGCCCATCCAACCAATCCAACTTGTGGGAGCTGCTTCTGGAAGCGTGGGGTACAATTTCTCCAGATTACCTCAACAAATTAACAGCTAGAATGCCAAAGGTCTGCAATGCTGTAATTGCTGCAAATGGAGGATTCTTTGACGAAAGCAAAGTTTGATGTAAAAAAAATCTTATTTCAAATACAAATCATTATTTCTAACCTTGTCAATGTCTTGACTCTATTTTCTATTCATTTCACAACATATGGTGGTGAATAAGTGTGACTTTTCATGGAAAACACAAAATTGTTTGGGTGATCCCAAACTTTTGAACGGTAGTGTATATATATATATATATTCATCCATCCATTATCTTAACCGCTTATCCTGCTCTCAGGGTTGCGGGGATGCTGGAGCCTACCCCAGCAGTCATTGGGCGGCAGGCGAGGAGACACCCTGGACAGGCCGCCAGGATCACAGGGATATATATATATATATATATATATATATACACACATATAAAAACATATATATATATATATATATACACACATACACACACACACACACACACACACACACACACACACACACACATATATATATATATATATATATATACATATACATATACATATACATACATATATATGCACTGACTTGCACAACCTTATTGCAAGATAAGTTCTGTGAATGCATCGTAATGTGCAGGGTGCAGTCATGTCCTGGAGTTCAGATCTGTCACCCTCACTTTAAACTGGATTTCATTTTATCACGATCACAACGAAAATGAAACGCTGACATGGATGGCAGAAAAGCTTAGAAACAGAAATCAAAGTCACGCAACCCCGTGACTGTCAATTCAAATCTCAACATCTACACATGCCTCTAATCCATTTGGCAACTAGAAATTGGAAGGGGAAAAAAATAGATCTAGGTCAAGAGGACTTGCAAATGAGATCTATAGGCATCTTTACTTGTCAGTTTTACCACCAACGCTGCAGAGCCCCTGCGTGTGTTTTTTTATAAACTACATTATGCAAAGAAGATTGGAATTTTAATTACTTGGTAAAGGTAATAACAAAGGGCAACAGGATATTATGTAAAATGCATTGCTTCCTGTTCGACAGCAACATTTTCCATCAGTGTTCATATCAGTACCCTAGCTATTGGAATTGGAAATAGTGAGGGGTCTCAAGTTCATCTAAATGTGTCATTGCATCTCGAACAGGCCGAGTACAATAACACCAGTTGAAAGTTGATATTCTACCATAAAAAAAAGTTATCGCATGGAGCTGTGAAGGTCTTTCTTGAAACTCTTGAAGGTACAACCTTTGCCATCAAGTTTACTGTCAAAACCCAAAAGACACGAGCCATACAAAAATGTCCTACACACAAGGTCAGCTGTTAGCCGGCTGTCTTACTGCCTTGAGTGAGAGTTACAAAACACAAAAAGCCAAACCAGCCCAAACACAGAGAAGTACCATGACTTTTGTCGAGAGATAATTTTGTAATTTCTCAGTTTTTAAAGAGTAACTGGCACACAAAGGGACCTGGCGTGCCAGATTTCATGTCTTCAGGGTTAAAGAAAAACCCAGAGTGTAGGAATGGGATAATCCATGACAAGGTGTATTTGAACACACGAAGCTGGGGCAAAGAAATGAAAAGAATTGAATAATCATGGATTATCCCTTACTTAATGCACACCTTGGAGTGGATTATCCCGCTTATACCATGGTTACTTACCAAAGAATTAAAATGAAAAAAAAAATTCACTTATTTTTTTTTTTTTTTGTTGAACATTTTGGACTTTAAAATGAGAATTAAAAGGTTACGAAGCATACAAACGGGGAGGCATAAAACAGGAAATTGTTCAAAAAATCAGTATATATGCAGACAATGTTTTGTTTTTTCTACGGAAGACATCAGCATCGCTACCGGAGGTGTTAAATCTTACATGAACGTTTTCAGCAATTTCAGACTGCAATAAACTGGTCTTAAACCACAGTCCTACCACTCATTAGGGAAAACTGGAATGCTATAACTCAGAATCTTCCTTTAACCATCACAACAGGCAATATTAGATACCTTGGTATTGATATCTCCACCAATCTGTCAGACTTCTCTGCTCTTAACTTTACTCCATTACTTAAATCCATTGAAGACCTTACCCACTGGAACAACCTACCTTTGTCACTATTTGGCAGGACAGCAGCAGTGAAAATGTTCAATTTATTACCAAATGGCTGCAGCCAGAGCAACAATTAAACCATACTTGGCTGGGAACAGAACAAACGGAGTGTCAGGAATTATCGACATCAGGTTTCCCACTCATATATTGATTCTCGGTATCTGAATCAATACAGAAATGTACTGCCTTTAAAAATCCAATTAATCCAATGACTCTGACAGCCTGGTGGGAATTCAACAAACTCTCAGGTTACACCCTATCTCCAAATAAACTCACTCCAATTTGGCACAGCCCAGGTTGTCAGGTTAAAAAAAAAAAGAAGCCATTAATCTTCAAGTCTTGGAAGTGACAAGGGTTCACTCATGTTCAAAAGTAGCTCATTTTATCATTCTTAACATTAACCCAGAGGTATGACATCGGTGGTCACAGCTTTCTGCAATATATCCAACCGCAGCAGTCTCTAAGAGTAAAAATCAAACTAACTACACCATTCAGCCACCTCTGATCAATGATCTTACTCATATCAATCATCAGCTGTCCAAAACGATGGATATCCACGATATTGACGGATGATATTGTGGCTATCCACCATTTTGGGCGGCACAGTGGCACAGTGGTTAGCGCTGTCGCCTCACAGCAAGGTTCAAACCCTGAGGTTGTCCAACCTTGGGAGATCATCCCGGGCAGTGGCGGTTCTAGACCATTTCAAATGGGGGGGGGGGGCGATTTTAGGGGTACCAAATATATTAAGCACAACTGTTACATACCACCACCACCCCTGTAGGTTTGGTTTTCCAAAACAGTTAGGGGTCCGTCACCTCAATGGTTCGACTATACAACATGACTTATTTTCTGGTTCCACATTTATTTTTTACTTTTTTCTGTCTTACGAAAATATGCACCACAGTTAGGGGGGCCAGAGGGGGGGTCCAGGCTTAATATTTTGGGGGCACTGGCCCTCTTGCCCCCCTGCTTAGAACCGCCACTGATCCCAGGTCCTTTCTGTGTGGAGTTTTGCATGTTCTCCCCATGTCCGCGGTGGGTTTTCTCCGGGTGCTCTGGTTTCCTCCCACCATCAAAAAGACACACGTTAGGGTTAATACTCCTGTCTGCGCCCCCTGACCAAGGCATGGCAAGAAGAACTGGAGGTGGTCCCCGGGCGGTGCACCGCGGCTGCCCACTGCTCCCAACTACACAGCTAGGATGGGTTAAATGCAGAGGAAGAATTCCCCCACGGTGATCAATAAGTAGTAAAATAAAATAACCAAAAATAAATAGCTTAGAAAACCATTTTCTAGAATACACAAACTCTTATTGAAAACAGATGACAGTGTGTCTTTACCAACTATGCAGTGGGACAGAGACCTTGCTGTCACTACCGACGTCACCTTCCCGAAGTATTAACGAGTTGACCCAGGAACCGCAAACCTACTTCGTGTAGAAATTAAACAATCCTCTCTTTATTGTTGCTCAATAGAGTATTCCCATGTTCGGCCTTCTGCCATAACCTACTAATGAGTAAGTGAAACAGACAAGGTATGTCAACATCTGATACAGAACACAGTTACACCATTGCACTGTTTGCATTGCCAACAAAAGTATGAAAATGAACGTTTTCTATCTTTTATTTACTTATTTTTTTAACTTAAATTCTTCCTTCAAACAAAGTGTTTGTACTGCGGATATCCCCGACTGACCCGAGCCCCTTCCGTGACCCGCTTGTGAGTCAGGACCCATCATTTGAATCCGCGGCACCACTCCATCCTCTTGAAAACTAAATTATAAAGCTAAGCATAGGCGATGGCGAACATAAAGTGAACCCTCGCAGCATTTCCGTATCGACACGAGACGCTTCATAGAGTGCTTTGGTTCGTGTGCTCGAGTGAAAAGGGACGCGGTTCGAAAAATGAGTAATGGCTGCGACCTTTTGTACCCATCTAATATCCATATTGTAATTATGCCATCACTCAAGAGACAAGCTGGGATCAAAAACGAGTCAATAAGCTCTGTCAAATTAGACTGCAGTCGTTTTCAAGCCCTCTCTCCTCCTCAGTCGGTCTCTTCATCTCTCGTTGTCAGTACACACACACACACAAACACACACATATATACACTCACCGGCCACTTTATTAGGCACACCTGTCCAACTGCTCGTTAACGCAAATTTCTAATCAGCCAATCACATGGCAACAACTCAATACATTTAGGCATGTAGACATGGTCAAGACAATCTCCTGCAGTTCAAACCAAGCATCAGAATGGGGAAGAAAGGTGATTTAAGTGACTTTGAACGTGGCATAGTTGTTGGTGCCAGACGGGCTGGTCTGAGTATTTCAGAAACTGCTGATCTACTGGGATTTTCACGCACAACCATCTCTAGGGTTTACAGAGAATGGTCCGAAAAAGAGAAAATATCCAGTGAGCGGCAGTTCTGTGGGCCAAAATGCCTTGTTGATGCCAGAGGTCAGAGGAGAATGGCCAGACTGGTTCGAGCTGATAGAAAGGCAACAGTAACTCAAATAACCACTCATTACAACCGAGGTATGCAGAAGAGCATCTCTGAACGCACAACACGTCGAACCTTGAGGCAGATGGGCTACAGCAGCAGAAGACCACACCGGGTGCCACTCCTGTCAGCTAAGAACAGGAAACTGAGGCTACAATTCGCACAGGCTCACCAAAATTGGACAATAGAAGATTGGAAAAACGTTGCCTGGTCTGATGAGTCTCGATTTCTGCTGCGACATTCGGATGGTAGGGTCAGAATTTGGCGTCAACAACATGAAAGCATGGATCCATCCTGCCTTGTATCAACGGTTCAGGCTGCTGCTGGTGGTGGTGTAATGGTGTGGGGGATATTTTCTTGGCACACTTTGGGCCCCTTAGTACCAATTGAGCATCGTGTCAACGCCACAGCCTACCTGAGTATTGTTGCTGACCATGTCCATCCCTTTATGACCACAGTGTTCCCATCTTCTGATGGCTACTTCCAGCAGGATAACGCGCCATGTCATAAAGCTCGAATCATCTCAGACTGGTTTCTTGAACATGACAATGAGTTCACTGTACTCAAATGGCCTCCACAGTCACCAGATCTCAATCCAATAGAGCACCTTTGGGATGTGGTGGACCAGGAGATTCGCATCATGGATGTGCAGCCGACAAATCTGCAGCAACTGCGTGATGCTATCATGTCAATTATATGGACCAAACTCTCTGAGGAATGTTTCCAGTACCTTGTTGAATCTATGCCACGAAGGATTAAGGCAGTTCTGAAGGCAAAAGGGGGTCCAACCCGGTACTAGCAAGGTGTACCTAATAAAGTGGCTAGTGAGTGTATATATGTATATCCCACTGCACACTATCTCTTCCTCCATCTCCTGTTGACTGCCCCCCCCCCTTTCTCTCTCTCTCTCGCTTTCTCTCTCTGTCTCTATGAACAGTTGCTGTCAGGTAAGAAACAGGATGCTGTCTGCATGTTCACCCACACAAGGCACCAGCCATGCTGATCCAACCTATCATTCACACACACACACACACACAGATTTCTCTCTCTTCCTCCCTCTCTCTCTGTGAACAGTTGTTGTCATATGAGAAACAGGATGCTGTCTGCATGTTAACCCACACAAGGCACCAGCTTTGCTGATATGACATACCACTGGCGCACACACACACACACACACACGGATTCACACACACACACACACACACACACACACACACACACACACACACACACACACACACACACACACACACACACACACACACACACACACAGAATGGCTATGCAAGCACATCAACACGAATGGGCATTAAAACATGCAACCTACAATAACATTAAAGCATGCATTGCACATGTGGGCTCCATTTGGGACATGGTGCATGCATACATGCATACACACAAACACGACTGCAACAACACAGGAACTCACAGACATAGTTGTCCTCCTGTCTCTCCCCCTCTCTGTTAATGCTCTTCTCTTCTGGGCTCTCACCGGACAGCACCATGAGCCCGGGTGACAATTTTGTTATTTCTAACATACAAATCACTGTCCCATCACCAAGCAGAGGGACATCCTCCTTTACAGATGTGGAATACTCGTGTTGGTGGCTTTACTAAAGATGAGTGTGGTCATTTAGTGCAAAGTCAGAGCAAAATTCACAGCCAAAAATTGTGGGGGTCTATCTATCTATCTATCTATCTATCTATCTATCTATCTATCTATCTAGCTTTCTCTCTCTGTTTCTGTATGTCTCTCTGTCTGTCTCTCTAGTTTGCCCTGAGCTTTGCACAAGTAATGTGAGTCACTGATATTACAGAAATGCAACGTATGACAAGTAATCGCCTCGAAGCGAAGTCTTTCCTCTGGTCGCCACCTCTTGAAACAACTGAAAATGAAAGAACAAAGCCAAACTGCATGAGAGAATTTTTAGGGTTGTGTATCGGGGCTAAATTACTCATTGACGGTGGTCTTTTTAAGCAGCGAAAATTAATAGGGAAGCGATGTAACCAGAACGAGAACTTTTTTTTTGTCTGCTGTGACTGTGCGCCACGCATTGACAACACATACATGCAAATGTGGACACACACACACACACACACACACACACACACACACACACACACACACACACACACACACACACACACACACACACACACACACAATCATTTTTCCTGCTGGAGTTATTTCTAACATGTAGGTGTGTGCTGCTGCACCAGTTGCTGCAACCTGACCACAACATTTCAGCAGCAGTATACTGCAGTGTCTCTGACTGTGGCAAGGATGATGGTTAGTGGTACACAACATAGCCAAAAGTATGTGGACAACTGAACATTACACCCGTCTGTGCTTGCTGAACCCCTCATTCCAAACCCATGGTCATTAATATGGAGTTGCCCCCCGTGCTGCTATAACTGCCTCCACTCTTCTGGGAAGGCTTTCCACTAGATTTTGGAACATGGCTGCGGGGATTCACTCCTATTCAACCAGAACAGCATTAGCGAGGTCAGGCTCTGATGTTGGGGTGAAGGTCTGCCTTGCAGTCGGCATTCCAATTCATCCCACGGTTGGTGGATGGGGTTGAGGCCAGGACTCGTGCAGGCCAGTCAAGTTCTTCCACACCAAACTCCGCAAACCTCATCTTTACGGTCTTGATGCATGCTCGGTGTCTTTATGGACCTTGCTTTGTGCAAGGGCTAATTGTCATGCTGAAACAGGAAAGGGCCTTCCCCAAACTGTTGCCACAAAGTTGGAAGCACACAATTTTCTAGAACATCATCGTATTCTGCAGCATTACGTTTTCCCTTCACAATTAAGGGCTGGTTTCCACAGACCACTATTCCTCATTCGCCAAACTTCACAGTTGACACTATGCACTTGGGTAGATAGCGTTCTTCTATTATCCGCCAAACGCAGATTGGTCCGTCAGACTGCCAGGTAGAGAAGCATGATTCATCACTCCAGGGAAGTGTTGCGGCTGCTCCAAGAGTCTAACGTGTGTTTGACAGTACTCCAGCTGATGCTTGGCATTGTGCATGGTGAGCTTAGGCTTGTGTGCAGCTGCTCGGCCATGGAAACCCATTTTATGAAGTTCCCGATAAACAGTTCTCGTGCCGACGTTGCTTCCAGAGGCAGTTTGGAACATGTCAGCGACTGTTGCAACCAAGGACAGATAATTTTTACGAGCTCAGCTTTGGCACTCGGCGGACCTGTTCTGCGGTCTTGTGTGTCCTATCGCTTCATGGCTGAGCTGTTGTCGCTCTGAGATGTTTCCACGTCACAATAACAGACTCACAGTTGACCAGAGCAGATCTAGCAGGGCAGAAATTTGACCAACTGACTCGTTGGAAAGGTGGCATCCTACGACAGAGTCACGTTGAAAGTCCTTGAGCTCTTCACTACAACCCATTCTACTGCCAGTGTTTGTCTATGGAGACTGCATGGAGGTGGGCTTGATTGTATGTGGCTGTGGCAGCAAGGGATGTGGTTGGAATAGCCAAACCCACTAATTAGAAGGGGTGTCCAC
This sequence comes from Lampris incognitus, assembly GCF_029633865.1. Lineage (NCBI taxonomy): Eukaryota > Metazoa > Chordata > Actinopteri > Lampriformes > Lampridae > Lampris > Lampris incognitus. The sequence goes on along the minus strand of NC_079211.1, from coordinate 49,183,211 downwards.
ATACTTTTGGCCACATACTGTATCTGCTTGGATGAGGGAGTGGCACCTCCAGCTCAACTTGATTTTTGGATCATCCCTGCAAAACTCTCCATTTCCAGGGACATATTAACCAGGCTTTGGTATTCCCTGGATGCACAAGGAAACTTGGGGAGCTGGACGACAACTAGAACCCAATTTCTGACCACACTGCAGCTGTCTCCCCCTCCCCATTCTCTGTTCTGTCCAAAAATCTGAAAGATATGTTAGGACTTACCAGAGCATGCCGCGCAGCTCTTGGGCCAGGCTACGGTTAAAGTTAAACCATTGCAATGCGATTCCTGTCGGTCTGCCAGGCCGTGCAATCCACCCACCTCAAAAGAACCCCCGAGTTATTCTGCATGCCTGGTTTTCAACCTGCCAAGATGCACACTCACATCTCTCTTTGTATCCTTTCACTTGTTCTCAGTTGCTGCCGACATGAAGTTAAAAAGCTTGCTGCTACCTGCAGACCCATAGCACCCGAATTGTCCCACTTTAAAAGGCTACTGTCTATGTCCAATACTGTCCACTTAAGGTGGGCTAGGTGCAGACTCTTCTTTCGCCTAGCCTCAAAATAGTGTAATGAACTCCTGTTCAGACTCCAGGACTACAGAGCTTTGTTTTTGCTTTGTTTTTTTTTTTTGGTTTTTTTTTCCATCCAAGAAAAGCCTGAACAACTTTCAGGCCTACTTTTTTTCCTTTTTTGCATCCAAAGATAAAAACACTGACCAAAAAGAAAGGGCACCTCAAGAGTCGCATATGAAGTTGTTTCCTTTGAATGAACACATTAACTCTATGGACAACCACATCAAGTTCACCAGGGAGGATGTGAAAAATGACAGGTTAGCTTTCTTAGACTGTGAAATTGCAGTTGGCGATGGGGGAAATTTGATCTTTACCGTAAACCAGCACATACTGATCAGTACTTAAGGTCTGACTCTCATCATCCATTGGAGCACAAACTAGGAGTCATCAGGACGCTGTACCACCGAGCTGACAACATCCCCACCGACACAGCGGCCTGGGAATGAGAGAAATCCCACATTAAACAGGCCCTGGTTAAGTGTGGTTATCCTAACTGGGTATTTGTCAAAGCCAGGAAGAGGCTCAAACAGTGCACCAGCCGATCGCAGACAGGCGAAGGACAACAGCTGCCTAAACGTAAACCAGTGGTGATTCCGTATGTGGCGGGAATGTTGGAAAAGTTGAGGCATATTTTCCAAACACCGCTTCTCAGTTGCTTTCAAACACCAAAACACACTGCGCCAGAAGTTGGTCCATCCCAACGATTGGGTCCCCCAGCACAAATGGAGCAATATAGTGTACGCTGTTAATTGCCAGGAGGATTGCCGTGACTTGTACATCGGAGAAACCAGACACTGGCCGAGAAGATGGCACTACACAGAAGAGCTAATACGTCAGGCCAGGACTCCACAGTCTACACCATCTACAGGCCAGTGGCCACTCTTTCAAGGATGAGGATGTGCACATCCTTGATGGGGAGGAACGCTGGTTTGAATGGGGAGTCAAAGAGGCCATTTATATGAAGAGGGAAGAACCATCCCTGAACCTGGGGGGGGGGGGCAAGAGTACTTCTCTCACCATCTTAAACTGCTGTGATTGCAAACGTTCCTCAATCCTCTGTGAATAGTACACATGGCCATTGTAACTCTAGTTAATGGTCATAGCAATTTGCATATGAAACTGATCATTGGTTTCGGTGGTTATGCCACTGTATTGTTTATAAGGGTGGGGATCCCTGCAGTCAGTTGAGACTGAAGAGGTCACTTAGAGATGAGTGATGAAACGTATCTGTCAATAAACGCTGTGCCTAGATGAACTGAGTCAACTTTCTGGGATTTCCTTACCTGGATTATTGGGCATCAAGACATTCCTCTGAATGATTTCAAGTGCCTCATTGTATCAGCTGTATTGAAAGCAGCTCAGTTACTACCGCCTCGCCAAACACTGGCATTGCAGACACTATGAATGGCTGTTGAGCCGCTTTTATTCTCCAGCTAAAAGATATGCTGTGCCGCAGACAGTTTTAAAAACACATGCCTCGCTGCTGCGAATTGTGGATAATGTCATTTTACGACTACTAGATGGAGCTCGATGGGACTTTTACAACACCTGCATGACATCTGGTGTAGAGGGCAAGGTGGTACAGTAAACAAAGGGATTTTTTTGGATCAATATGGCCAACACCAATCAATTACAATAAGTCTTGATCAGCTCTCAAACAAATCTTCCAGATGGGATCAGGACACTACCTCGATTTAGTGTGTGAAGATGCCTGTAGGTTGACACACAATGTTGCCGTCACACTTTGTACGTTGCTATGGTGGAATGTGAGTTGATGTATTTGATGTGACGCACTGGCAGTGTACCTACTGATATATCATGTTGTTTAGCATGGTCAGTGTGTATGTAGCATGATAGTACAGCATTGTTCTATGTGGGCCTGCTAGCTGTTATGAATTGCTGACCGAGGTTGTAAAGTGGGGGATTCGCTTTTAAGATCTCTTCAGGACCTGCATGTGTTTTTATGTTGTGTTTGATGACAGCAACTCCCTAAAGACCTGCTCTAGATAACACACAAAGCAAACAAAATTACTGTCAAAAACTTAGATGTACCTGAAAGCAGAACTATTGTAGGAGTGGTTCTCTTTGTTCTGGCTCTTTATATCGTCCTCTTTGCTAGTCTTCCTTTCATCTCTTGCTCCTCTTTTGCTTTCTTTACTCTCACCTTTCCCTCTGACATTGTCGTCCTCCTTTTGCTTTCTTTACTCTCACCTTTCCCTCTGACATTGTCGTCCTCCATGAAATGAGTCAAAAAGTGAACACAATTCGGCATCCGGGTAGTGTAGCAGTCTATTGCTTTGCTTACAAACACGGGCATCACCGGTTCGAATCCCCGTGTTACCTCCGGCTTGGTTGGGCGTCCCTACAGACACAATTGGCCGTGTCTGCGGGTGGGAAGCTGGATGTGGGTATGTGTCCTGGTTGCTGCGCTAGCGCCTCCTCTGGTCGGTCGGGGCGCCTGTTCGGGGGGGGGGGGACTGGGGGGAATAGTGTGATCCTCCCATGCGCTATACATCCCCCTGGCAAAACTCCTCACTGTCAGGTGGAAAGAAGCGGCTGGCGACTCCACAAGTATCAGAGGAGACGTGTGGTAGTCTGCAGTCCCCCCCGGATCGATCGGTAGAGGGGGTGGAGCAGCGACCGAGGATGACTCGGAAGAGTTGGGTAATTGGCCAAGTACAATTATATAAAGCCCTCCACTGCATACTGTAATGTAATCCCTTTTGCCCCGACCTAGATGATATCGCGGAGGTACTGCTCCAAAAAGACTCATTAACAAGGACCGGTACCGCCATGGCTGTTGACAGCCCGAGTCCGACAAAATCACGCAGCTTGATGGACATACGGTAGCAACAGTAACTAAGGAGGCGGGGCTTTGCGAAAGGTCAATTGGAGAAAAAGGGGGGGGGGAATGTAAAAGAAAAAAGAGAGCCCCTCATACAGTCAGGCGGACTAAAAGAGCATTCAAAACAGCTGTCATGGCAGATGCTCTGTAATAAGACCCAACTGAGTTCTTTCAGTTTGCGGTGCGGCTCGCCTTTCAGTCGGAGGATGTGAACTAGGCCGGTGCCACGAGTCTGCCACGCTGCGTCAGATGGCTTTCACATAACCTCCAATACGCTGACGGTTTGGAGATGAAATTAATCATTCACTCCCAAGCTGGGAAGCACCTTTTTCCCAGACACCTGAGAAAAGGCAGGAGTGAAGTGGCGACGGCGCAACACGCCGTCTGTGTGAACTGCCGAGTCTGAAATGGTTTTGATGAGGCGCACAAAGAGTTCCTCTGAAGCGTTTTCAGGAGCACGTTCTCACAGGCAGCCTCCCGCTTTCATTGTCATTTCAAAGCGTCCATATGACACGGTTTCGTGGAAGCCATCTTGCGTCCCTTTGACAAGGTCTTGGGCTTGATGAGCGACGCAGGAGAGGGAAACACAGCGGCACATGCGGGGCCTGCACACGTACACACAGACACACACATTCACCGCCAGTGTTGTAGCCACTAAACCTCGAGTCCGAGTCAAGTCTCGAGTCCCCAGTGTTCGAGTCCGAGTCCTTAAAGAAGAGTCCGAGTCGAGTCCGAGTCAAGTCCCCCATTACCTGAGTCCGAGTCCAAGTCATCAAGCTTGAGTCTGAGTCGAGTTCCAACATGGGTTCCAGTGCTCCACTCTGCCACCGTAAAAAAGCTGACATACAAATAATTATTATAATTAAAAATTAATTTAGCTATCAATATCTTATGCCAAATTATTAGGGCCTGTTACAAAAAACAAAAAAAAAATAAAATAAAAAAAAACAGTGTTTATCAATTAACAAGTCCGAGTCCTGATTTCCAATTTCCGAGTCCGAATGCAGTCAATGCTCGAGTCCGAGTCCAAGTCGTCAATGCTCAAGTCCAAGTCGAGTCACGAGTCCTGAGTGCTACAACACTGTTCACCGCTGCCACCTACTGCCATTATACATCACCAGTGCTGCCATATTGGGACCTTCGAGAGTGGCTTGTTTTATAAATGTGTGTGCATCGACAGATGAGGGCTTTCCAGGATGGGATCAGCCGGAATTCTGGGAATGTTCAACCGATTTTCAACAAACTTAAAACACCTTCAAGATGCCAATTTGAAAAATGGTCTCGCAGGTACTAAACTGCAAAAAGTTAAATAGTACCTATTGGTACAAGCTGTTTCTATAGCTACAGAGACATCACACACACACACACACACACACACACACACACACACACACACACACACAGAGCTCACAACACGTTCATGATCAGCATTGTGAATTAATCATTTGTACATGATTTAATTGTTCATTTGTCTCGTTGCTATTTGACAGTAATTTGCTCGTTAACTTTTCATTTGTACAAAGCTACACAAATGACCAGCGGTTGTTTTCATTGTTCATGATTACAAATCAATGCTAATGAACAGAGGCTTGTGTGTAACCTAATGATTACACATGAGCCTCTGTCAGTGTTTGGCAGTATAGTAGCTGCTCCGTCCTCCGTCCTCCCTTCTCCGTCCTCCAGCCTCCCCTCACCACCTGGATGATGTACATGTCTAACTGCCTACACTGTGAAAAACAAAATCTTAAAAAACGGGAAATATTCTGGCAGCTGGGGCGCCAATAAAATACTGTAAAATAACAGAAATTAACCAACTCGTAAAAATACAGCAATTTTCCATAATTAAAGTAGTTTGTTACATTAATTTTGCATGAAATCGCACAACTTTTATGTCTTTTAATATTTAAATAAAGATATTTCCTCCTTTAAAAACATTAAACTATGTATAAAAATGTACTAATGCTGCGATGATACAAATGAGACTTAAAATTACAAAACTGTCCCGTTTTAACTTGTGTATTATTACACAGTTTTACATAAAAACCTTGTATATTTAATCAATATTTATTGTAATAAAATGTTATGCTACCCATAAAACATTTGGTTTACCTTTTAAAAAATGTCAGATGTCTTTGAAACATGCATGGGTGGTATTTTGCTAAAGTTTGTTTTTGCATATTGGTGTCCTTGCTGTTACAGGCGTGTACAGATGACAGTGTCCACCTGGGTCATTTATCAGCGTAGGTCACATGAATGTTCAGACAGCACTTTCAGATTTGTTTAGCTATTCTGACAGTCTATTGATTATTCTTGTTGAATTCTTCTCGTTTTATTTTTTAGCATTTGTTGTTGTTTTTTATGCTTGGTCATTTTTTTCTTTTGTTTTGCATGTTTGAAATAAAGACGTTTGATTTGATTTGATTTGATGTGATTTGATTGGATTTGGATTTGATTGGATAGTGATGGTGCCCTGTGGACCCCTTTTAAAGGAACACAAATTTCACCCGAAACCACTGAAAATACATAAATTCAGTCATTATTGTAACAAATAAGGACATTTTTGCGACTCAATGAGGAAAATACTTACTGCTAACAAGTAATCCTTTGTCAGCATTTTTGGTTTGCATATTACTATAATTGGGTTCGAGCCCCGGGGTAGTCCAACCTTGGGGGTCGTCCCGGGTCGTCCTGTGTGGAGTTTGCATGTTCTCCCCGTGTCTGCGTGGGTTTCCTCCGGGTGCTCCGGTTTCCTCCCACAGTCCAAAGACATGTAGGTCAGGTGGATCAGCCGTACTAAATTGTCCCTAGGTGTGAATGTGTGTGTGTGTGTGTGTGTGTGTGTGTGTGTGTGTGTGTGTGTGTGTGTGTGTGTGTGTGGGCCCTGTGTGACAGTCTAGCGGCCTGTCCAGGGTGTCTCCCCGCCTGTCGCCCAATGACTGCTGGGATAGGCTCCAGCATCCCTGCGACCCTGAGAGCAGGATAAGCAGTTCAGATAGTGGATGGATGGATGGATGGATGGATGGATATTTAACAATCACATATTTTACCATCACATGATATTTAATGATCACATGGTATTTAATGATCACATGATATTTAACCATCACATATTTAATGATCACATGATTATCACATGATATTTAACGATCATATGGTATTTAACCATCACATGATATTTAATGATCACATGGTATTTAATCATCACATGATATTTAATGATCACATGGTATTTAATGATCACCTGATATTTAACCATCACATGATATTTAATGATCACCTGATATTTAACCATCACCTGATATTTAACCATCACATGATATTTAATAATCGCATGGTATTTAATGATCACCTGATATTTAACCATCACCTGATATTTAACCATCACCTTATATTTAATGATCACCTGATATTTAACCATCACCTGATATTTAACCATCACATGATATTTGGTTAAAGCATAAATTCCTTAATTAAGTCTTCAGCTGTCACAGGTTTGATTTAATGGGATGCTTTGCAACAGCTCAAACATAACTCTGCCAACCAGAGCTGAGCACAGAAACTACGGAAATCACACAGGCGAACATTTCCCGCTGTCCCTCGCGGCAAGAAAAACAAGAGAGAAGAATTGTTCCTTCCCTTTAACTGCGTTGTCACATCAGTGAACACCTCCAAAGAGAAATCAGCTGGCAAAGATGGTGGAGGTGACTATCAGAGCATCCCCGGAGCCTTTTCAGGGATCCGGCTACATTGTTACGACAGTCAACGTGAAAAAGAGAAGGAGGGAAAAAATGAAACAAAGAAAAACGACCAGCTGCAGCACATTGTCCCAATACCAAGGACTGACTGGAAGACTGGAAGGCAGACTGATTCACATCTGGTTCACTTGGAATTGGGAGCCATCTTAATCTGGTTTTAGTCTCTGGTTGCTCTACATACACACACACACACACACACACACACACACACACACACACACACACACACACACACACACACACACGCGCGTGCGCACAAACAAAATCAAGCACAATAGGAACACAGACAATACAAATGCATAGAAACTCAGAAATGCATGGCTTCGATTTCAGGTTCACAATACATGCCACGTAGCTGCAGGTTAAACGTTACCTTCTGACCTAGCACGAGAGGAACAAAACACGAGCAAGAGAGAGAGAGAGAGAGTAGGATACACAGAGAGACAGTGAGAGAGAGATATATAGATAGGATGCAGAGAGAGAGAGAGGGAGTGAGAGAGAAAGAGATAATAGGATACACAGAGAGAGTGAGAGAGAGAGAGAGAGAGAGAGAGAGA
>NC_079211.1:49162951-49172951 GCF_029633865.1 Lampris incognitus | reverse complement strand
CGCACGGAGGCGAAGCGTCTGTAACGAGACGAGTAATCGCTTGTGTCAGATAACTGATCTGCTGGGGGGAGGAGGAGGGTAGGGGATGAAAATAAAGGAGACGGGGAGGAGAGTAATGCCAAGGTTGCACACCTTCTCCCTTGCTTCCATCTCCTCCTCCTCCTCCTCCTCCTCCTCCTCCTCCTGCTGCTGATGCATCCGCTTCCGTTCCTCCTTCTACCAGAGAAGGAAAAAAAAACCCCATTGTTCTCCCCCAGGGCAACAGAGGAAAGAGGAGCAGATGCTAGTGTAGCGCGCCTCCTCGCCTCCATCCTACATCTCCATTCTACATCTGGAGAGAGGTGGCGAGGGGCAAGAGAACAAGGCACGGGGGCTTGAGAAGACAGACGGGTGAGGATGGATGCGAAACAACCCACCATGCCTTTCCTAGCCTCCACTATGGCTTCCGTTGGGATGAGAGGCGATGGCGAGGCTGGGTTCTCCCTCTCCCTCCTCCCTTCCCCGCAGAGCAGATGAGTTATATCTTCAGGAACTCAAGACCGTCCCCAAGTAACACACACTGTTCTTCACTTCCTCCTCGATTTTGTTCTCTGCCCTCCATCCTCCTCCCTCCCTCATTTTTCTCTCTCTCAGATTCTCCTGCCCACAACTGACCCCCCCACCCACCCACCCCCCGAGCAGGACGTTTGGCCAGATGAACACGAATTGTCAACACAATTCACATCCATTTCTATCAGCAGAAGGAAGCAGCTGCACCACCGCCCAGGACCTCCTCACCTCCATCATCACACCTCCTCCTGAAGGAAAAGAGGGAGGAGCAGAGCGGGCCAAGGAAGGAAAATATAAATAGACGAAGAGAGAAAAAAGCAGAGGAAAGGGGAGAAAGAAAGGAGAGAGAGAGAGAGAGAGAGAGAGAGAGAGAGAGAGAGAGAGAGAGAGAGAGAAGCCGGAGGAAGGGGGGAGGATGGGAGCGCAGAGCAAAAGAGGAGGAACGAACGAGTGTTTTGTGCTGCGTGTGTGCATGCGTGTGATACAGAAATACACCCCCCACATGTATTTTTAACTGCTACAGACGGCAACAACGTGAACCGAGAAGTTGGGCTGACTCGATCTGACTCGAGTGTCTGACTTCTGAGCTTTGAGGTTTTTGGGTGGGTAAATGAGTTCAACTGAGAGAGAGAGGAGGAGTGGGAAATGGAAAGAGACAGAAAGAAAGAGAAGGTGGAGGTAGTAGGGCTAAGAGATAGGAGAGAGAGGGATGGGTGAGGGGGAGGGGGAGGGGGGAGGAGGAGGGGGGGGCTATGATGTCCAGTGTTTACAGGCACTCCAGTTTGACAGAAGCCAGAAATGGAGACAAAGAGATAAGAGAGCGAGAGGACAGCAGAGAAGGCCAACTGGGAAAAAGGCCAGGGGTGTGGGTGTGTGTGTGTGTGGGGGGGTATGTGGGGGGGTGGAGGGGGTGTTTGGAGGTGTAGGGGGAGTACGTGGGGGAGGTAGATGAGAGAGGGTGAGAAAAGTGGGGAGTGACAGGGAATATTAAGCAAAAGAGGATTAGGGAATAGGGGGCCATGAGAGCTGATGGGAAGAGAAAATGGCAGAAGGGGGGGAGAGGGGGCGAGAGAGAGAGAGAGAGAGAGAGAGAGACACTTGGGATGACTACAATGTGGTATGTAGAAACACACACACACACACACACACACACACATGCTGTACGTGTCAGGGTGTGCGCCTGGTTTGCAGTGCAGTCTGGGTAATAAGAGCCATTGGCGTAGCACAACACTGCATCATCTCGCCCTGATGTGACGATAAACCTTCTAGAACGACGGCCCCGAACAGTGTGTGTCCATAAGTACACACTGAGGACTCGCAACACCTTAGACAAGCGTTTGTGAAACCCTTACTTATCAAGGGCGGGTCACATGAGCATGCTGGCTCGCCACAGCCACATCCTGCTTGATAATCATGCTCTCTCACATGTGTACCTGGGAGAACAGCCTCTAAAATGTCTCTTAAGTTTCTTTTCACAAGAGTTTGCACGAAAGAAAATCCAGGTCGGAGTCACCAGATGTTCCTGACCACCCAGATGTGCTCCTATACAGGCTTGCTCGGTAACAAGTCAGCATGCCATCAATGTCATGCTGAGGCTGTTGTTTTAAAGGTAGAAATGTACAAATTTTAAGGTAAAAATGTACAAATTTTAAGGTAAATTTTAAGGTAAAAAAATTACAAAATGCTGCTTTAAATTCAATCTAAATAAAGTTTTTTTAACATCCCCCAATAGTATAGCTAGTCTTTCAGCGGTGTAGACTACTGAGTTACTGATTTCTTCTTCTCTGAAAGATGCAACTGACCATGGCTGAACAGCTCCTACATTTTGACGTTTCCAACGAAAAGATCCAAAACATGAAAAGAATGAATGAATGAATGAATGAATGAATGCTATAAGATCTGTTGAATAACACAGGAGCCCTTTACAAACTGCTGGCCACCGAGTAGCACCACTGGATCCAGTGAAGAGTTGGCTGCATTGCTCACAGGCACATCAAAACTTCAAGGAGTGAAGAGAACAACACACACACACACACACACACACACACACACACACACACACACACACACACACACACAGCCAGACCAAATTACCACAGCAAGGGCGTCCGGGTGACGCGGCGGTCTATTCCATTGCCTACCAACACGGAGATCGCCTGCTCGAATCCCCGTGATACCTCGGGCGTCCCTACAGAAAAAACTGGCCGTGTCTGCGGGTGGGAAGCTAGATGTGGGTATGTGTCCTGGTCGTTGCACTAGCGCCCCCCTCTGGTTGGTTGGGGTGCCTATTCGGGGGGGATAGCGTGATCCTCCCACGCGCTACATCCACCCGGTGAAACTCCTCACTGTCAGGTGAAAAGGGGCGGCTGGCGACTCCACATGTATGGGAGGAGGCGCGTGGTAGTCTGCAGCCCTCCCCGGATCAGCGGAGGGGGTGGAGCAGCGCCCGGGATGGGTCGGAAGAGTAGGGTAATTGTCCGGGTACAACAGGAAAATGGGGGAAAAAATCCCCCCCCCAAAAAATGAATAAATATATATTTAAATATATATATATTTTTAAATATATATGTGTATATCAAATTGTCACAGCAACTCCCTAGCAGCAATTTCATCAGTTTTCTTTGCCTATGTTGTCAAGTGGAAAGCTGAATAAACATGGATTGGGTGTACTGGGCCCCAGTTGGAGCAACAGGTATTTTCGATCCGCCTCATCTCATTGAGAATCCGATGACTGTGTCTTTTACAGCCGAGTACGGCGGCAGAGTCCCCGATAAGGCGGCTGAAGTGCTACCTCTGGCCATCTGAAACCCACCACCGCTTTATTCAGCGGCACACTATATACCAATACAATCCTATTGACCAGGCAGCCTACTTCAATTACTAGGAGGCCCGACGTGATAATCTAGGGAAAGAGAAATGGATTTTCTCTTAAAACACGGGGTGCGAGGGCTGGGGCCGAACGAGAGAGGGAGAGGGAGTCAGCGGGGGAATTGAACGGCGTAGATTGAGAGTTGTGGGGGGAGGGGGGGGTTTGAGAGAAGACAAGCCAGGAAAATGGAGAGAGTGAGAATAAGGGTAGGGGGTGGGGGGGCACATTTAAAATCCACATCAACACACAGAAATGAGCAAATCAATGGCTATTATTCAGCATTCACCGAGGGCATCAATCACATGATTACCAGTCAGGCCCAATTACAGAGGCGAGCTGCGAATTACACATCCAGAGAACTGACGAGGCAAACACACACACACACACGTACACACTAACACACACACACAATTGCGCGTATAGAGCGTGGAAGTGAGGTGAAAACATTTTTCTCTGCCATCAAAGAACGTTGAATCAGTTCATCTGCACATGTTTATTGACAGATAAAATATCCTATTCTTGATAATTATTGATTGATAATTACTGAGCATGCATGAAGACATGTTATCCATCAATAACCGTTGCGCCCAGATGAACTGATTCAACCTTCTTTAATTTTCTTATCTGGATTATTGAGCATGCATCAAGACATTCATTCATCCATTCGTTATCCGAACCGCTGACCCTGCTGTCAGGGTGGCGGGGATGCTGGAGCCTATCCCAGCAGTCACTGGGCGGCAGGCGGGGAGATACCCTGGACAGGCCGCCAGGCCGTCGCAGGAAGGCATAAAGCAAAGGAAAACATAATGACATTTCCGTCGTCATCCTGCAGCCCGCCAGTCGTCGAGACGGCCGGCGAGACAGTCACTGGGCCCGCTCCTTACCTATGACGTCATAAATCTTGACAGTCACTGAGGTAGTGGGTCACCCCGGCGGTGACCGCACCTTTGGATTCACTGAGCCACACACTCACCGAGACGTTTAGCAGCTCGCCGGCTAGCAAGCCAAGGACATCCTCATGTGGTATCTACACCGTGTCACTGGCGTAGCAACGCTGGGAGCAAACGGAGTGAACGCCGGTCTTCCTCCTAAAGCAGAGTTTGCGAGGTTTGTAATGACTTTAAGATAGAGGATGTCAAACTCCTCCGGTGTGTGTCTGAGTACGGCTGTGTGTGTTACTGTGAACGAGCTCTGTGTGCTTGTGTGTGAATGTGTGGAAGTCATCCGTGACTAGTCTTTGTATGCGTGTGTGTGTGTGTGTGTGTGTGTGTGTGTGTGGAGGGACACAATATGGCACCATTAAGCCACTTCTAATAACATCACATTCAGCATGGAGCCTCTTAGACCACAGCGGTGTGTGTGTGTGTGTGTGTGTGTGTGTGTGTGTGTGTATTCCACTATGCATGTTTCTTCATGTTCATCTGCTGTGTATGGATGCAATGTTAGTAAATGACTTGGTGTCTTTGGGTGTGTGACCATATGCATTTGTGTGCAAGTCTGTCAGCTATATGTGTGTGTGGCTGCAAGAATATGTGTGTGTGCATAATGCAGTGTAGGTATTGGAAGAGAGAGCAGGTGTGCTCTTTGAATGCATGTATCTCACTGGTTCAGTCGGTCCTCATACAGGCAAAACGAACAAAATTGGACGTCATGTGCCACACAAAAACTACGGTGGTTAGAGTTAGGGTTTGGGTAGTTTTTGTGTTTTCAAATATATGTAAGTGACCGGCATTCTCCCGGGAGGCCAGACCAGCCAGAGCCAGCATCTTGATAACATGTCTCACGCAAGAAAAACTTGGGATGCATTGGGTACAACTTCATGGTGCCGGACAAGAAAATGTCAGCGACATCATGTCCCCCAGCACGATTTCATAGGTGAAATTTTGTGGCTATGACACGAAATCTCGCGATACCGGGCTGGCTCTCGACGGAGATGGCAGCTTGAGAGAGATAAACCCCACACTGAGGCGTTATTAACAATGACACGACTCCACTTTCACCATTAAGAACTTGTTAACAACAATTTAGAAGCTTTTCTTTTACTGAAATACCAACGTCGAACCCTGAAAGCTGAAAAACACTGCGCCCGAAAGCTTCAACTCAACCGTCTAAAACTAGCAAAAACATGCACGCCCCTGGCACATAAAATCTCATATTCACAAAATAGTGATAGACCCATTTTAAACAAGATAATTGCCACCAAGTACGAGCGAAATAGAATATGCCATAAGAGAGCTGAATATGCCTTATTTCAGATTAGTCAGTCTTAATGGGAGATGGGTGAAATACCTGGCCGGTCTACGAATGTCAAATGAAGCTGTCTCTAATTCCTCTCAGCAAATGAATGGGGTATTTAGGTCCTTTTATAATTCTGTTTACACACCACAGGGTGTAATGGATAAGCAGACATTTTATAGTTTCTTTAATGACTTAGATCTTCCACAATTCTCTGATGAAGATAGGGAATATGTAGTGGGTCTGCTAAAACTCGAAGAAGATTGCTCAGGTTGTTAAAAATATGCCCCTTAATAAGGCTGCCGGGGTGGATGGCCTCCCTGCCGATTTTTGTTTGTAGGGAATTTGAAGACATTATCAGTCCTATATTGCTTGAATTATATAAGGACGCATACGAAGTTGGATCCCTACCACCTTCCATGCATACAGCAGTCATCTCTCTTATCCACAAGAAGGGAAAAGATCCTCTGGATCCAAGTGGGTGCCATCCTATTTCACTCCTTGACAATGACAAAAAGATCTTAGCAAAGGTTATTTCAAACAGGCTGTCGAAGGCTATTGGTAATATTATCAGTATGGACCAGACGAGCTTTATCCCTCATCACCACAGCTCTGACAATCTTAGAAGGCTGGTCAACATACAATGTGCTGTCCACGATTCAAGTTCTCCAACATTTGCCTTGTCATTGGATGCAGCCAAGGCATTTGATTGTGTCGAATGGGACAACCTTTTCGAAACACTTAGACAGTTTGGCTTTGGGGAGAACTTTATCAGTTAGATAAGAACCTTATATGACACTCATTATGCCTGCGTTTTAATAAATGGGCTTATGTCTGACCTGTTCCAACGGCATAGATCTTCAAGGCAGGGTTGCCCTTTGAGTCCGGGGCTGTTCATTCTAGCTTTAGAGCCTTTAGCACAGAAACTGAGAGGTAATTCATGGGGTCACAGTGGGTAGCAGACAGCATAAGCTTATGCTATATGCCGATGACATGTTGCTTGTTTTAACTCAACCTAATATTTCTATACCTGCTCTAATGCAGTGTATTAAGACCTTCACTTTATTCTCAGGTTATCACATTAATTGGGAGAAATCTGAGGTCTTGCCCCTGTCAGGCTTTTGCCCAGCCACTCTTTTCAATTAGTGGAAGTTCAAATGGTCCCCTAAGGGTATTAAATACCTTGGCACCCTAATAACCCCCAGCTGTAGGGCCATGGCTGAGAAAAACTTCAAACCCCTACTTCAGAAAATGAAGAATGACTTTGCTAGATGGTCCAGGATTCACCCTTCCTTATGGGGTAAAATAAACTCTCTTAAAATGATCTTGGCGCCTATAATCTATTACATTTTAGCACATATTCCTCTGAATAGCTCAAACTCTTACTTTAAAGAAATTGATAGACAAATACTAGAGTTTCCCTGGGGTAATGCACAGCATCGCTTAAGTGTAAAGAAACTACAGGCTCCCACGAGGAGGGGTGGACTTGGTCTTCCGAATTTTAGGTGGTATTATTGCGCTTATTAACATAAAGCATATGAGTGTGTGACTAGCAAATAGGAAGGAGCGGGCCAGGCCAGGCTGGTTTCAGTTAGAGTTTGAGGCTTGTGGAGGAGCTTCTCCTCGGCTCGGATTATTAAACCACAACTATCTGACCACTCCATTGTCACAAATACCAGTTCGTTATGGGTCAAGTTGCACAGAGCAGGGTGCTGGAACTTTATAAATTTCCCCAGGCCCCCCTGTGGCATAACAAATGTATCCTTATAGGAGGCAAGACTGTCCATTGGAAACAGTGGCATGAGGTGGGGATTAGCTGTATAGCTGATATAGTTGATGAACATACCAAACAGTACTAAAACATTGACCAAATTTCAGTTCAGTATAATCTCCCACAGACTCAAGTTTAGAAATATATTCAAATGCAAAGTGCTTTGCCCAAATTGCTAGGACAGCCACTTGTCTGTCCGACAGGCAGTCCAGTTGAGGAGCCTCTAACAAAGACCTCATCCCGAAAGGGAGTGGCTCCAAAAATTTTGAGGGGTAATTTTATTTTCATTTTTTAAAATTTATTTGTTTGTTTATTTATTATTGTTGTTATTTATTTTTCTGTACTGTCTTTCTCTTTGAAAACCTTTTATAAAATTGTTCATTGCAAAAAAAAAAAAAAAACGAACAAAGCTTCATGTATGCTACATTTTATTATATTATATCATATTAAATGTATGTAGAGTGGGGTATATTATGATTAGCACTTCACAGCAAAAGGGTCCTGAGTTCAGCGCCAGCCCTTTTGTGTGGAGTTTACAAGTTCTCTCTGTGTTTGCATGGGTTTCCCCCCCACAGTCCAGAAACATGCATGTTAGGTAGATTGGCGTCTCTAAAATGCCAACAGGTATGTGGGGTGTGTGGGTAACTTCATGGGTGTGGGGGTCCTTGATGGACTGGTGACCTATCCAGGGTTTCTCCCTGCTTTGCCCAGTGTATTCTGGGATAGACTCTGCCCTGGATGATCCTGAATTGGATTAAGCAGGTCTTGACAATGGCTAATGTATCATCTGTCTAATGTATGTGTTTCTGTTTGCTGTGCTTGGTTTGTAAAGTGATCTGTTTTTTTTAAATCGACTGTGGATTGTGGTTTAAGCTCGTTGTCAAAGGGACTGTCTCAGGTGTGTTGTGTCAGCGTGACACCTGAGGTGATCTTTCGATCCTAAATGATTGTAATTGCTGCCCTCATCTTACTGGAGCCGGGGGGGGGGGGGGTATGTGGTAGACGTTCGGGTAGGTTTGGACCATTCAAATTTGTAAGTCTCTTCAAACACCTCCATTTCAGCCTATCTTCACTTTGACAAAAAAAAAAATTAAAATTAAAATTAAATTCCTCACTAAATAGTTATCAGGAAATTGGCACACAAATCAATTTCTACAGACAAGAGAGGAATCATGAGAACACCTCTGAATTCAATGCTAAACAGACTGAAAGGGCTAAAATTAAATTATTCCAACAAAGAAAATCACTGTTATAGGATAGAAAGGGAGATAATGAGAAATGAGTCCCCAGTGCACTTCCTCTAGAAGTCCCTTTAGATATATAATGTTAAGGGGATGCCTTGCTTTTCTACTTTATTTAGCTATAACACACTGTGGGTCAAAATGTGGATGACTCATTCTTGAGTTTTCTCTACAGTGGCCATTAAGTATTTTAACTCTTCATTATTCATCCATTAATGCACATAAAAACCACAACTTGCCACAAAGTGAAAACTTCCGTGAAGTGAAGCTTTTCCCAAACGATGTGCCATACTGGAAGTGTAGGAATTTCCAAGACTTTGAACAAGTGTAGTCATTTATTGCACAAGAACTTCTGTCATATGAACGACATAATCTAGGTACTCCATCATCACCCTTATGTCACCACCATACAGTTACCTAGTTTGTTGGTTCCTGTATCGTGCTCGACAACATTAACACAAACAAAAGCTTACGACAAGCCACAACGGTGTTTTGAAATACTGGAGACAAAAGCAGCTCTGCTACGTGGCATCACTCAGAAAATAAGAGCTCACAGGAATCTCACTTTCCAACTGGGATCAGCGGCTGTTCACAGGTGATCCTTCACACTCCGACATATGGTAGATGTTCACCATCTCAGCACCCTACTAGCCTGGCAGACAGGGTGACTAGGCATCCCGCTTTACGTTGCACCACACAGCATTTTGACTCTTAGTCCTGTGTTCTCTGTGTAAACATGAAACAATCAGTTTTAAATATTATCCTTTTATTGACTTTCAATAATCCGTAGCATTCTCTGCTGAGACCTCTACGCTCTCTCATACTGCAAAACACACCAACAAGTCACATAGCCATCCATCCATCCATTATTCAAACTGCTTATCTCAATTGGGGTCGAGGGATGCTGGAGCCTATCCCAGCGGTCATTGGGCAGCAGGCGGTGAGACATACTGGACAAGCCGCTCGTGAATCACAGGGTCCACTCACACACGGAATCGGCCGTACTAAATTGTCACCTAGGGACAATTTAGTACGGCCGATTCACCTGACTGACCTACATGTCTTTGGACTGTGGGAGGAAACCGGAGCACCCGCAGGAAACCCACGCAGACACGGGGAGAACGTGCAAACTCAAAACAGAGGACGACCCGGGACGACCCCCATGGTTGGACTACCCCGGGGCTCGAACCCGGAACCTTCTTGCTGTGAGGCGATCGTGCTAACCACTGCGCCACCGTGCCGCGACACATAGTCAAATGCTGCAAAACTGTTGGTCATGCACATAGTGACTTATTTTCTAATCTATTACTCAACCATATATTGTTGTGTGCGCAG
>NC_079211.1:49062307-49162751 GCF_029633865.1 Lampris incognitus | reverse complement strand
GCTGCTTGTAAATCTATCTCACTAAACCCACCAAACGCCTTTCAGCGCCCCCTCTGCTACAACATGGCCCGGGCCGACTGAAGATCTAGACAAGATTATGCCAAACACCAACAAAGAAGAGCGTCAGGCAAAATTATTGTTTCAATTATGTTGTTTCTTTTATTCACACCGGTGGTTGTTCGTTATGTCGGATGTGACAGCCGAGACTTCCGAGACGATCATTATCAACCAGGAGGCCATCCAAAACACAACCGCGCTAACCCCCTGGAGAGTTGAAAGCCCAAAACTTTATTTTTCATCATTACGAAGACTACATTGAAAATGAAAAACAACAACAAGATTTAAACAGCTCAGCAAAACACGCTGATCTGTATCATTAAAACACAACAGGATTAATTTGAAAGATTAAAACTGAAGCCAAGAAACAATATATATTTAGATGGCACGGTCTTAAAACAATGTTTCTTCTCATTTATTCTTAGTATGACACCACACAGAATGACTGATGGGATAAAAAATGAAAAATGAATATGGACAAACTGACAAATTAACTGAATATTCATAATAATAATAATAATAATAATAATAATCCATCCATTAGCCAAACCACTTATCCTGCTCTCAGGGTCGTGGGGATGCTGGAGCCTATCCCAGCAGTCATTGGGCAGCAGGTGGGGAGACACCTGGACAGGCCGCCAGGCATCACAGGGCGACACACATACATACACACATATACAGTGCTGCTCGAAAGTATGTGAACCCTTGAGCAGTTTAGATTTTCTGTTGTTTTACCATGATTTTCTTATTCTATCATCACCAGTTTTTATGTATGAAATGTCCGATATATGTTTATCAATTTCATGTACTTGTTTAGTGGGACTTGTTTAAGTAGCCCAAAACTACATGAAACATGGAATTAGTGTATGTGCAAAGTAAGTGAACCCCCAGCTGCATTGGTTAAGTCAAGCAGGTAACAGACTTAGGTGAAACACATTTGGGGTGCTTATCAATCATTTAAGCAGACCAATGAAATGTGACATCCTTGGGAATGGTTTGGCCTGCACTAATTAAAAGAGAGAGGAAATCAACCAAACCACTGTGGTCCCATACAAATCAACAATGCCGAGAGCAAAGGAGATATCCGAGGACATGAAGAAGAGGGTAGTGACAGCCCATCAGTCTGGGGAGGGATATAACACCATCTCCAAAAGATTCCAGCTCCATCCATCCACTGTAAGACAAATCATTTACAAATGGAGGGCCTTCAACATGACAGCAACTCTGCCTAGAAGTGGACGCCCATCAAAACTATCACCCAGAAGCACCAGAAAAATAATAAATCAGGTAAAGGCCAACCCACACATCACCTCTAGAGAGTTGCAGACCTCTCTGGTAGCATCTGAGACAAATGTGCATGCGTCTACAATCAGACGAAAATTGAATAGCCATGACATTCATGGGAGGGTTGCTAGAAGGAAGCCTCTGCTCTCAAAAAAGAACAAAGCTGCCCGTTTCAACTTTGCCAGAGAGCACTTGGACAAACCAGAGACCTTCTGGAAGTCCATTCTCTGGACAGACGAGTCCAAAATAGAAGTATTTGGTCACAATCAAAACCAACATGTTTGGAGGAAAGCCAACACTGCATATGAAGAAAAGAACCTCCTCCCAACAGTGAAGAATGGTGGTGGAAATGTGAAGGTCTGGGGCTGCTTTTCTGCTTCTAGACCTGGACGACTCCATATTATCCAAGGAACCATGAATTCTCCGGCATATCAACAAATTCTTGACCAGAATCCCCTGCCATCAGTCAGGGAGTTGACGCTGGGACGAAAATGGATTATGCAACAAGACAATGACCCAAAGCATTCCAGCAAAACTACAAAGGAATGGCTTCAGAGAAAGAGGAGTCGTACTCTGGATAGGCCCAGTCAAAGTCTGGACCTTAATCCAATTGAAATGTTGTGGCGAGACCTGAAGAAGTTGGCACATACCAGATGTCTCTCCAACCTCTCTCAACTGGCGGAGTTCTGCAAGGAGGAGTGGGCAAAAATCCCCATAAGCAGATGCGAGAGACTGGTTAGTGGTTACAGAAGACGTTTGGTTGAAGTAATGGCTGCAAAAGGAGGAGCCACAAGCTACTAATACAAGGGTTCACATACTTTTGCACATGTTAAATTTTCAGTTTTTGTGAAATAAACCACCTTTGTTGAATTAAATAATGAAAATATATCTTTTTTGTGTGTGTGTCCATTATTTGGAAGGTGTGCTTTACAAATTGGGATTTGGATGTATGTGTAATAAGCTTATCTTAATGTTTTTTACAAAGACATTGACCATGTCTGGAGGGTTCAAAACTTTCAAGCAGCACTGTACATTCATACCTAGAGGCAATTTAGTACAGCTGATTCACCTGACTTACATTGGGAGGAAACCCACACAGACACGGGGAGAACATGCAATCCCCACACAGAGGACGACCTCCAAGTGTGGACTACCCTGGGGTTCGAACCCAGAACCTTCTTGCTGTGAGGTGACCGCGCTAACCACTGCGCCATCATGCCACCCATAATAGTAACCATCATCGTCATAATAATAATAATCATCATTCTTAGTATATTCAATTATAGTTTCAACAACTTAAATTATAGTGGGTCCCCCACTTTGAGCCCAAAAGTAATGATAAAACAAATGCCATATAAACAACACTGAAACATTGCATTAGATTTCGAATGTCCACTTTAGCTGAAAAGAGTATTTGGATAAGTAATATGCAGTAAAACATTAAAACGTATTTTTCACCATAATAGTAATATGCATGATTAAAATATCTATGAAAACATGGAGACCATCAATGAGCTCATAACAATAAATCCTGAAAAGTGAACGCACAAACGATAAATAGAATGAAAGCCTGCCAGTTTATGCGGTCAACGACAGACCAAATCCGCACCAGAGAGCCGGCCAAGCAGGCAAGGTAAAGAAATGGACATGAATAATTCCTTGTCAGCACTGTGAGGATAGATGGCCCTTTAAGCATTGGCCGGACACTGTGTGGACTCTAGTATGTATAAAGCTGTTCAGCACAGGCCAGAGGCCAACGCTACACCAATTGCTGTGTTTTAATTGATAGGCATTGTGCGAGCAATCTCGTGGCCCTGACACGCACTCATGCGGACACATGCACAGCCATACATCACACGGGGGCACACACACACACGCTCTAGCTCGCTGGAAGTCCATCAAGTCCAATGATGACATCCCTCCCCATTAACGGTGTGTTCTTTAATGACTGTAGAGACCAATTCTTGATCCACAAATTTTATTGCACATTAGGCATATGAAGTCTGAGTTAGTGGGGGCAGGCATGGTTGTGGGTCTCCTTAGTCTTTTCTGTTGTTTTTTCACATTCCTCTCCATTTCCAGCTGTTCTATACCTCTGTAGCAGATCTCCAGCCTGTTGGAACAGTTGATGGCAGCTTGCTCCAGTCTCAAGGGGTCAATACAACGTTTCTTCAGCAATGTTTAAAGCTGGTCTTTGTATCGCCTCTTCTGATCACCTGCAGACCAGCAGCCTAGATGAAGCTGTACAACAGGACAGGCGTTCTTGAGGCATCCCGATGACATGCCCAAGCCAGCACAGTTGATGTTCAGTGACTGTGGATGCTATGCTCTTGGAGTTTGTCCTAGCAAGAATCTCGGAATGGGGAACACAGCCACGCCACGTGATCCCCATGATCCACTGCAGACACCATATATGGAACCGCTCCAGCAACCTTAGGTGGCGGCTGTATGTGGCCCAGGCTTCACTGCTGTATAGGAGAATTGTGGTGCAGACAGCTTTGTGAATAGCAATTTTTGTGTGCAGATGGAGGTGTTTGTTATGGAAGACCTTATGTCGGAGTTTGCTGAAGGCTACATAGGATTGTTTGATTCTTATGAATTTCGTGATCAGCGTTGCAGCCCTCAGAAAGGATGCTGCCCAGGTATTTGAAAGATGGAACAACTGACAGTGGTTGGTATTCTATAGTGAAGACAGGCATGGGGGTGGGGGCTGGACCTCCATTGGCATAAAACCTCAGTCTCGGTGGTGTTGACTGATAGACCCAGCCTGCTGTAGGCATTCACAACTGCGGCAAAGATGGTTGTGCATATCATTTCTGTCAGCATATGATTGAATCTCGTGAGCATCCACCATGTATTTTGCAGAGTGCGCAAGGTTGTTTGTACCTCCTTGTGTGCTACTTGCCACTGCTGCCAAAAGATGGTGGATGCAGGACAGTTGAGCATAGCCCTGTGTGCCCCACTCATGGTTTCCAGCAGGGATTTGATGGTGTCAGAGTTCTCGTTGAACCAGTCTTGATGTTTTCCGACTGCAGCTTGATGTACCAATGAGGTAAGGAAGGTCCATTTCTGATCCATGGAATTGTCAGAACTCAGAATGACCTCAAACTCTGTGCCATTGTGCCTACAGAGTGACCGAACTCATTCTGTGCTGGAACTGACTTCTGGAAGTCTCCCAGAAGAAGGAGCTTGTCCTTTTTTTGGGATACAATGAAGGGCCTTGTCTAGTTGCTGGTAGACGCTGTCCTTTACAGCATTGTTAGATGGTAGTGTTGGCACATATGCGCTTAACAGGCTGGCATAGTGTGCCTTTGCTAGGGGGATATGGAGGGTCATTAGCCTCTCACTTAGTCTAGTGTGTGTTTCAGTGAGACTGGGTAGAATGCTGTTCTTGATTGCCAGTCAAACACCATGCTTTGTCCGCTAGGGGGATAGCCTCTCCAGAAAAAGGTGTACTCTCCTCCTTCCTCTCTCAGGGAGCCTTCACCCAGGAGCCTGGTTTTGCTGAGAGCAGCGACGTCCACATTGTAGCATCTTAGTTGTTCAGCAATCAGTTTCGTCCTTTAATGTGGTCTGTTGCCATCATTATCAAGGAGAGTCCTAACATTCTGTGTTGCCAATTTGAATCAGATCATTTTCTTGTTTTTACCACAGGATGGAATTCCTGGTAGGTGTGGTAACCTACCCAGGAGGTGTTTGGTTGAGTGGAAAATGTTTAGGCCACCTTTTCTAGGCCCCTCCCCAATTGAGGTGAGCAGTGTGGTCCCCAAATAGAGCTACTCAGCCACACGGGGGTCTGCCAAAAGCAGCTGTGACTCAATTCCAGCTGCTAGCAACCATGCCGCTGATCTGCAGGGCTCTGGCTAGGAGCTCCCAGGCCATTCTACCTTGGTCCCATGCCAGACACCCCAATGCCATCAGACTTCAACCGGATGTAAGGCCCGATATTGTACCCCATGGTCAGAGGTGGAGACCTACGCAGGGAGGTTTTTAGAGTGCCACAGGGGATGTACAGTCGGCAGTAGCACTGTCTTTGCCATGCCACGCTGGTCCTGGTAGCAAGAGCTTATACCCAGGATGACCAGTCACCCATCATTACTGCAGGAGGCTGCCAGAAACTCCAGGCTGTCGAAGAACCACCTAATGTGTACCACCAAACACGGTGCTTTTCTCTCAGGGTGTGCTCCCCTAGCCTTTGCCTCAGTAGACTTCCAAAAAGGCAGCAGGGCAGTGGTTGGCCATGAACAGCCTCTGGGGACCACTGCAGCTCCAAGATCCCCTACCAAGTTTGCTTGAGGCCACGAGGCACCCAGTTACCATGTGTGGCCACAAGAAGGCCTGGCAGAGGTCTTGGCACAGTAAAGGCTATTTACTGGTGGGGGGAAGGCTTACACACTGGGCTGCTTCCTTGTTCACCACAAGGGCTAGCCAGCAGCAGCAAGCTGTAAGCAAGAGGTTAGAAAAGCAGGCAAGAAGCAAGCTTGTATCTTCCCTCTAACTACTGCACTAGACACATCACATTGCCCTGTGCGAAACGCACGCATGCACGCGCACGCACGCTCGCACGCACGCACACACACACACACACAGATACATCCCACAGGGACATACACACACACCCATGCACACATGTACATCACACAGGGGCACGTGCATACATGCCATCATGCACATATGCGCAAACACACACAACACACTTGCTAGTAGGTCAGGCTATTAAGTTGCTACAAGTGCAACCTGTAAGAGCCTGGGCTGAAGAAAACTGGTTTTGTGCACCTGTTTGTGAATGCATGTGTGTGCTGCCATGCCTGAGCTATTACATCTTTTCACTGCCCCTTTAAACTACAAGTCAGCCAAGGCCTTTTACCTACAATAATGAGCGAGATAGCGAGGTAGAGATAGAGAAAGAGAGAAAGCAGGAGGGAAGTGGGGTGGAGTGATGGGGAGGGAGGAAAAAAGAGAGACAGAAAAGAGTGTGAAAGGAAGTTAGAGACAGAGAAGGGTAAATATTTGAGACAGAGTTGTGGGGGGAGAGAGAGATATAAGAGAAACAAGATAGAGGTAAAGTGAGTTTAAATTGTGATATGATTTATCACCTGCACACAGTCAGTAACCTCATTCCTCTCTCTCTCACTCTCCCGCTCTGCCTCTCCCGTTCTCATTCATTTTCTCCCCTGTCTCTTTCTTCCTCCCTCCTTCACCTCTCTTTTAACCTCCTCCATCATCAACCTCGCACTGCATTCTCTCTCCTCCCCACGCCCTCCTCCTCCCACCCTGCCACCATCAAATTCTCATTCTACTGGTGCTACTCTCCCCACCATCACAACCTTCACCTCCGTCCTCATCCTATCCCTTCCTGCTTCTATCGTTTTTGGTGTCATTCTCTAAGGACAAAAACCATTCAAACATGTTTTGTGGGTTATTCTAAGTATGATATGTTAGCATATTGTATACCCGTGTTTTGTTGCCTATTCTTAAAAAAAAAGAAACTACATTGCTGCTTTTTCCCCCTTTTTCTTGGGCATTCAAATGGTCATGGCAATGACTAAGTGGCACAACACTTGAAACTGATAAAGGAACCAAAGTTGGGAATTAAGGCCATGTAGCTTTGACTTAATGTCAGACATCCAGAACAGGATATAAAGGGGTGTAGATGTAGAGGACAGTGATGGAGGTGTCCATGTATAAAGGATATAAAGGGGTGTAGATGTAGAGGTCAGTGATGGAGGTGACCATGTATAAAGGAAATAAAGGGGTGTAAATGTAGAGGACAGTGATGGAGGCGTCCATGTATAAAGGACATACAGGGGTATAGATGTAGTGGACAGTGATGGTGGTGTCCATGTATAAAGGATATAAAGGGGTGTAGATGTAGAGGACAGTGATGGGGGTGTCCATGTATAAAGGATATAAAGGGGTGTAGATGTAGAGGACAGTGATGGAGGTGTCCATGTATAAAGGATATAAAGGGGTGTAGATGTAGAGGACAGTGATGGGGGTGTCCATGTATAAAGGATATAAAGGAGTGTAGATGTAGAGGACAGTGATGGAGGTGTCCACATATAAAGGATATACAGGGGTATAGATGTAGAGGACAGTGATGGTGGTGTCCATGTATAAAGGATATAAAGGGGTGTAGATGTAGAGGACAGTGATGGGGGTGTCCATGTATAAAGGAAATAAAGGGGTGTAGATGTAGAGGACAGTGATGGAGGCATCCACGTATAAAGGATATACAGGGGTATAGATGTAGAGGACAGTTATGGAGGTGTCAATGTATAAAGGATATAAAGGAGTGTAGATGTAGAGGACAGTGATGGAGGTGTCCATGTATAAAGGATATAAAGGGGTGTAGATGTAGAGGTCAGTGATGGAGGTGACCATGTATAAAGGAAATAAAGGGGTGTAAATGTAGAGGACAGTGATGGAGGCGTCCATGTATAAAGGATATACAGGGGTATAGATGTAGTGGACAGTGATGGTGGTGTCCATGTATAAAGGATATAAAGGGGTGTAGATGTAGAGGACAGTGATGGGGGTGTCCATGTATAAAGGATATAAAGGAGTGTAGATGTAGAGGACAGTGATGGAGGCGTCCACGTATAAAGGATATACAGGGGTATAGATGTAGAGGACAGTGATGGAGGTGTCAATGTATAAAGGATATAAAGGAGTGTAGACGTAGAGGACAGTGACGGAGGCGTCCATGTATAAAGGATATACAGGGGTATAGATGTAGAGGACAGTGATGGAGGTGTCCATGTATAAGGAATATAAAGGGGTGTAGCTGTAAAGGACAGTGATGGAGGTGTG
This sequence comes from Lampris incognitus, assembly GCF_029633865.1. Taxonomy (NCBI): domain Eukaryota; kingdom Metazoa; phylum Chordata; class Actinopteri; order Lampriformes; family Lampridae; genus Lampris; species Lampris incognitus. The sequence continues at coordinate 49,154,597 of NC_079211.1, read as the reverse complement.
GGTTAGACTGAAGGTGGAAGTGTTGTAGTTGAGCGTCTCCTCCCGGTGTCTCACAAGTCTACCCAAGAGTTAAGTCGGCTAGCACTGGCCTGTCGCCTTTGCATTAGCGTCATGTTCTATTGGTCTACGGTCATATGGGTCTCATGTCTTCGATGCCCCCATATGACATGGGGAACCCTGAGTGGGACGATGGTAAGGTGCATTTTTCATCTGAGGCAGCGTTGGAAGAAGTATTTAGGTCCTTTACTTAAGTAAAAGTACTAATATCACACTTTAAAAATACTCCTTCACAAGTAAAAGTCATGCATTCAAAATCTAAACTTAAATAAAAGTATGGAAGTATTATCAACAAAATGTACTTAAAGTATGAAAAGTAAAAGTACTCACTCTACAGAATCATGGTCCCTGTCCCTGCCATATACGATGGTTTTGGATTAATATGTTTAATATGGTTCATATATGGATTTATATGTTTGCAGCGTCGCTGTCCTGTGAGAACCATGTATCTCTAAAAAGTCAATTTTTCATTAGTTCAGAAAAACAGCCCCGTTTTCAGCTTTGTGGCAATGCATTTTCCAGTTAATCCAAGAGGGTTTTAAATAGTTGATTCAGCTTAAGAAATAGGAGAATTTGCGCAACCCATCAAGGAACACTTAATCATTCAGTGTATCACAAAAAAAAAAAAAAATTAAAAAAAAAAATATATATATATATATACACTCACCGGCCACTTTATTAGGCACACCTGTCCAACTGCTCGTTAACGCAAATTTCTAATCAGCCAATCACATGGCAGCAACTCAATGCATTTGGGCATGTAGACATGGTCAAGACGATCTGCTGCAGTTCAAACCGAGCATCAGAATGGGGCACAAAGGTGATTTAAGTGACTTTGAACGTGGCATGGTTGTTGGTGCCAGACAGGCTGGTCTGAGTATTTCAGAAACTGCTGATCTACTGGGATTTTCGCGCACAACCATCTCTAGGGTTTACAGAGAATGGTCCGAAAAAGAGAAAATATCCAGTGAGCGGCAGTTCTGTGGGCCAAAATGCCTTGTTGATGCCAGAGGTCAGAGGAGAATGGCCAGACTGGTTCGAGCTGATAGAAAGGCAACAGTAACTCAAATAACCACTCATTACAACCGAGGTATGCAGAAGAGCATCTCTGAACGCACAACACGTCGAACCTTGAGGCAGATGGGCTACAGCAGCAGAAGACCACACCGGGTGCCACTCCTGTCAGCTAAGAACAGGAAGCTGAGGCAACAATTCGCACAGGCTCACCAAAATTGGACAATAGAAGATTGGAAAAACGTTGCCTGGTCTGATGAGTCTCGATTTCTGCTGCGACATTCGGATGGTAGGGTCAGAATTTGGCGTCAACAACATGAAAGCATGGATCCATCCTGCCTTGTATCAACGGTTCAGGCTGCTGCTGGTGGTGGTGTAATGGTGTGGGGGATATTTTCTTGGCACACTTTGGGCCCCTTAGTACCAATTGAGCATCGTGTCAACGCCACAGCCTACCTGAGTATTGTTGCTGACCATGTCCATCCCTTTATGACCACAGTGTTCCCATCTTCTGATGGCTACTTCCAGCAGGATAACGCGCCATGTCATAAAGCTCGAATCATCTCAGACTGGTTTCTTGAACATGACAATGAGTTCACTGTACTCAAATGGCCTCCACAGTCACCAGATCTCAATCCAATAGAGCACCTTTGGGATGTGGTGGACCGGGAGATTCGCATCATGGATGTGCAGCCGACAAATCTGCAGCAACTGCGTGATGCTATCATGTCAATATGGACCAAACTCTCTGAGGAATGTTTCCAGTACCTTGTTGAATCTATGCCACGAAGGATTAAGGCAGTTCTGAAGGCAAAAGGGGGTCCAACCCGGTACTAGCAAGGTGTACCTAATAAAGTGGCTAGTGAGTGTATATATACCAAATTCAAATTCATCAAACTTGGAGATGCATCGTTTTCACTAGATGGGATGGGTATGAAAAATGGTAACTAATAACTAAAGCTGTCAGACAAATGTAGTGGAGTAGAAAGTACAATATTTGCCTCTGAAATGTAGTGGAGTAGAAGTATAAAGTTGCATAAAATGGAATCACTCAAGTAAAGTACAATTACCTCAAATGTGTAATTAAGTACACTGCTTGAGTAAATGTACTTAGTTACATTCCACCTCTGGTTTGAGGTATAAAAAAAAAATCCTTTCCCTCAAAGCAAACATGAGCCTTATTTTTAGCTGAATTCATGCTGAGGATGAACATTTCTCAACCCTGTGATGGACTGGTGGCCCGTCCAAAGGTGTCTCCTTGCCTGCCGCCCAATAACTGCTGGGATGGGCTCCAGCATCCCACGACCCTAGTTGGATGAGCAGCTTGGATAATGGATGGCTGGATGGATGAACGGATGGATGAACACTTCTAACCAGACCCATACCAACAGGTTTTCTCATCAAACAATGTAAAAAAAAAAGTTTACTCTCTCTTTAAATCAAGAGATTTACTGCAAGGGTCAGACACTGGTGTCAGAAGTGGGATGGTGAGACCGTGAGGCCATCGGAAGCGTGTGCGCCCAGAGGCGTGAGGGAGCTCATATGCTGAAGTGTGGGGACGTGCATCCCGAAGGGGGGGGGTTGTGTAAACGATCACGAATGACTAGACTTGTTAGCCCGTTGGCTAATAGGTCGGAACCTTTAGTCGACTGGTTAGCGTAGTCGCCCGTGGTGCAGGAGACCTGGGCTCGGGTCCCGGCTGCCGTGGTTCCCGGCTGCCCCCTGAATTTGCTACATTAAAAAAACTTCCAACGGTTACTGGAGTTCCTGTCAAGCACAAGTAGCAAATACTGCTTTCATGGGTTGCGCGACATTTATCACAACCAGGTCAGAACTGGCATACATCCTATAACATGCTGTCATGGTTGGTTGGAGGAAGAAGCAGGGCTTACACCCCCCAGACTCTTGGTGAGCAGCAGCCATACCTGTTGTGCAGTTTAATGAATATGATATGTTCAACCATCCATCCATTATCCAACCTGCTCATCCTGCTCTCAGGGTCGCGGGGATGCTGGAGCCTATCCCAGCAGTTATTGGGCGGCAGGCGGGGAGACACCCTGGACAGGCCGCCAGTCCATCACAGGGCCAACACACACACACACACACACACACACACACACACACACACACACACACACACACACACACACACACACACACACACACACACACATTCACACCTAGGGACAATTTAGTACGGCTGATTCACTTGACCTACATGTCTTCGGACTGTGGGAGGAAACCGGAGCACCTGGAGGAAACCCACACAGACACGGGCAGACATGCAAACTCCACACAGAGGACGACCAGGGACGACCCCCAAGGTTGGACTACCTCGGGGCTCGAACCCAGGACCTTCTTACTGCGCCAGAGTGGGGGATATTTTTCGAGGTTTTCAGCCATGGCTCAGCTTTTTTTCATCATAGGGCCAACCACGGCTATTTCCAACACAAGTCAACATGTGGGCTAACGACTGCTGCTTTCATTTCTACAGTAACATATTTAGAATTTGGATCCAGTGTGCAAACATGTCTGCACCATTTGCTCAATCTTTTACCCAGCATTTGGACCGCAGCATCTTGTTGAGAAGCAGTTCCTGCGCTCTCCCTTGATGAGTCCACAATCACCGTATGAACGGCTTGACGTGATGATATATTGTGGGCCGGGGTTTGAGATTACTCTATTATTTATCAGGCGTTGATGTCACCCGGGATGGATCTCATAATTACAGCGAGGATGACGGATGCCGGTGAAAGGACCTGGGGGCTGTCATCACCATCACATCACATTCCACCCAATACCCGCTCCTGCTGGAAGGTGAACAAATGGTGATTTTACTCTTTTAAAGGTAATCCAGCGTGACACGCGGATGTGCTTACTGTCCACAACAATCTCTGGCAGCAGGCCCGCTGCCTGATGCCCGGACACTCCAATCATCTGGCCATTAGCCCTGCACCGGGGAATCAAGCCCAAACGAGTGCCTGGCGTGGAAACCATGATGTGGGGTTACTGACGGTTTTTGACAGCTCAGTTTTAAAGGGTGTTTGCACGTTTGCTTGCTTTAAAAAAAAATTTGTTTAGCTTATGTAAAAAAAACGTCACATCCTGTTTTATTTCATTCAGGCCCACTTGTACTCCGTTTATTTGCTTTACCTGTGTTCCGGTTCTTGTGTTAATAAGTTCTAGAGGCCAGAAATGACACGTACTTCCAAGTTCCACTACTTATTTTTTGAAACTACTTTTCCTGAAGCTAAATGTAGCATTGTGGGAGTGCAGGAATGAGGAGACGGAGAGATCGAGTCGAGTCAATCCCGTTTACTCGCCACAACCAGCTAACCAACCGCTAGGCTGCTGCACACATGGCTCCACCCCGGAAACTCTAAGCAGTGCCTACGTCATCACTCTGAACGTCCGCCTTAAAGGAGCAGCAGTCCCTGGAGGTAGAGGCTAGTTCCCGTCGATGCAGAGAACGGAGTAGAGAACGGTCAACTGAGCATGCGCGAAATGCCTCTACCGCGCCTCCACACGCCCCGCGTAGCATCCAGGCGCTAGGATTCTAGGAAGACCCGCCCCTACTCTGTGTCTGATGAGCTAACTTTAACCCTAACCCCGCCCCTAACCCTAACCTACCCAAACAAAGGAGGCGACGAGTACTTGCGCATGCTCAGTTGACCGTTCTCTGCATCGATGGGAACTAGCCTCTACCCTGGTGAATCTACCCTCAAGTGTGTATCACCACAACATAATCAATAAACGTAGTGCTTTGAATGTCTTGATGCATGCTCGTGCTCAATGCTCGTACTCACGTGCAAGTTTAAGACAATCCTCGCTGAAATCAATTAAAAGGTCTCGACGGATGCTCAATAATCCAGGTAAGGAAATCACAGAAAGTTGAATCAGTTCATATGGACGCAACGTTTACTGAGAGAAACGTCTCATCGCTCGTCTCTCATCCCGTTTACACTTGGCTGTAAAATGCGTTTGGTTTTTCGCGATCGGATCACAAGTGGACAGCGCTAATTACAAGCGTATACGACCCCCAAAACGTTCTGCGACGCGGTTACTCAGACCACTTGCCAAGCTGGTCTGGGACGCATTAACCACGTGTCTTTTGTAGACGCTAATGCGCCCTGGTGCGCGCCCGACAAGGACGTGACAGGAAAACACGTCATCGATGCAGGATGTGGGTGGTTGTTTTGGGTAGAGGCTAGTTCCCGTCGATGCGGAGAACGGTCAACTGAGCATGCGCAAGTACTCGTCGCCTCCGTTGTTTGGGTAGGTTAAGGTTAGGGTTAGGGCGGGGTTAGGGTTAAAGTTAGCTAATCAGACGCAGAGTAGGGGCGGGTCTTCATAGAATCCTAGCGCCTGGATGCTACACGGGGCGTGTGGAGGCGTGGTGGAGGCATTTCGCGCATGCTCAGTTGACCGTTCTCTACTCCATTTCCGTTCTCTGCATCATGGGGACTAGCCTCTACCGGTTGTTTTGGCAACAGGGCGCCAACCTTTGGGGGGGGTGGAGAGAGGAGAGCGTGTACGTGGTTGGAGCAGAGCCCTAGAAAGAGAGTGACGTCAACGAGGGGTCAGGACGCGAGAGGGTCACGTGGTTCACGTAGCCGCCGAATAGTTCCAAACGAAGCTTGGCGGGTCATTTAAATGAACCGCTTAGCCGCGATTTCCGGTAACTACTAACCTATATTTTCAGATTTTTACATTTATATATAAATATAGATATATACCTTCGCCTTAGAAATGCTATTCCCCCGGGTCGCACTGTTGGGAACTATCAGCTAGTCGGCAGGTCTGGCGCTCGACTGACCCCCGTTGACCTTGTAGCGGAAGTGACGTAGACAGTAACGAGTTCTTCTTCGTCTGCTGCTTCTTCTTCTTCGGAGTACCGAAATCTGATCGCAAGTGGTCGGCAGGACGTATTTGGAGACGCGTGATAGACACGGGTGTAAACGGCGACGTGTCTCGCTGGCCACTTGCGGTCCGATCGCTCAAAACGCACTTTAAAACCAAGTGTAAACAGGCTGTCCGCGACCTCTTCAGCCTCGAATGACCGCGGGTGTCCCCACCCTTGTAAACAATACAGTGGCATCACGACCGAAACCAACGATCAGTTTCATACGCGTAGTCTCCATGTCCATGTGCGCCGTTCACAGAGGATTGGGGAGTAGCTGCAGTCACGGCATTGTAAGATGGCGAGGCAAACTGCACAGTGAACAGTGCAAGTAAAATGGAGCAACTGTTGCGTCTCGGGAAGACCCAGTTCTCCTTGTTGGGTAGAGGTTACTTAGATGTGTACCAGGACACATGAGGGTATTTTGTCTTATTTCAATAACAATGCATCATTGATATTATGAGCGCGCGCGTGCACACGCACGCACGCACGCACACCAACACACACACACACAGAGTTAATTCTCTCTGATATTCCCACTACATGCCTTTTTAAGCTTGGTGTATTGGCACTACAATACTCCACAGGGATCCAAAGAAATAACACACAGACAAGGTTTCTCTCCCTCTCCCTCTCTCTCTCTCCCTCTCTCTCCCCCTATCTCTCTCTTACACACACACACATACTCGCGTACGCACAGTTATTATAGTATGTTTATCGCATATGCACACTCTTGAAACACGTACTCAAATAGGCTATTATCCTGCGCGCGCGCGCGCGCGCGCAAACACACGTGGGAATACAATACAGCATGATGTTAATCATGCACTCTCTCGCGCGTACAGACACGGAGGGATAAACACGTTGAAATATAGCGCAATATTTGTTCTCTGTCTACACACACACACACACACACACACACACACACAAATGTACGCGCACGCTCACTCGGAGAGCAAAGGAACCTATTTAAATGCTAAGTAAGCGTTCTCTCCCTTTTGGGGCGGCGTGATTATGCAGTGGATCTCATAAGCAATGCTTCACAACTGCATTTGCACATGTACGCAGAAGTTAATTACCAGCAGCCTCGCGCCTGTGTGTCTTATTCACTTACACCTGTGTGTGTCTTATTCACTCACTCCTGTGTGTGTCTTATTCACTCACACCTGTGTGTGTCTTATTCACTCACTCCTGTGTGTGTCTTATTCACTCACTCCTGTGTGCGTCTTATTCACTCACTCCTGTGTGTGTCTTATTCACTCACTCCTGTGTGTGTCTTATTCACTCGTGTGTGTCTTATTCACTTACACCTGTGTGTCTTACTCACTCATGTGTGTGTCTTATTCATGCCTGTGTGTCTTATTCACTCACTCCTGTGTGTCTTATTCAGTCACTCCTGTGTGTATCTTATTCACTCATGTGTGTGTCTTATTCACTTACACCTGTGTGTCTTACTCACTCATGTGTGTGTCTTATTCACGCCTGTGTGTCTTATTCACTCACTCCTGTGTGTGTCTTATTCAGTCACTCCTGTGTGTGTCTTATTCACTCCTGTGCGTGTCTTATTCACTCCTGTGTGTGTCTTATTCACTCCTGTGTGTGTCTTACTCACTCACTCCTGTGTGTGTCTTATTCACTTACACCTGTGTGTGTCTTATTCACTCCTGTGTGTGTCTTATTCACTCCTTTGTGTGTCTTATTCACTCCTGTGTGTGTCTTATTCAGTCACTCCTGTGTGTGTCTTACTCACTCCTGTGTGTGTCTTATTCACTCACACCTATGTGTGTCTTATTCACTCACTCCTGTGTGTGTCTTATTCACTCACTCCTGTGTGTGTCTTATTCACTCACACCTGTGTGTGTCTTATTCACTCACTCCTGTGTGTGTCTTATTCACTCACTCCTGTGTGTGTCTTATTCACTCACACCTGTGTGTGTCTTATTCACTCACTCCTGTGTGTGTCTTATTCACTCACTCCTGTGTGTGTCTTATTCAGTCACTCCTGTGTGTGTCTGATTCACTCCTGTGTGTGTCTTATTCACTCACTCCTGTGTGTGTTTTATTCACTCCTGTGTGTGTCTTATTCACTCACTCCCGTGTCTGTCTTACTCACTCATGTGTGTGTCTTACTCACTCCTGTGTGTGTCTTGTTCACTCCTGTGTGTGTCTTACTCACTCATGTGTGTGTCTTACTCACTCCTGTGTGTGTCATGTTCACTCCTGTGTGTGTCTTATTCACTCCTGTGTGTGTCTTGTTCACTCCTGTGTGTCTTATTCATGCCTGTGTGTGTCTGATTCACTCCTGTGTGTGTCTTATTCACTCAATCGTGTGTGTCTTATTCACTCCTGTGTGTGTCTTATTCACTCACTCCTGTGTGTGTCTTATTCACTCATGTGTGTGTTTTATTCTCACTCGTGTGTGTCTTATTCACTCCTGTGTGTCTTATTCACTCACTCCTGTGTGTGTCTTACTCACTCACGTGTGTGTTTTATTCACTCATGTGTGTGTCTTGTTCACTCCAGTGTGTGTCTTACTCACTCCTGTGTATGTCATGTTCACTCCTGTGTGTGTCTTATTCACTCACTCCTGTGTGTGTCTTACTCACTCATGTGTGTGTCTTATTCACTCCGGTGTGTGTCTTGTTCACTCCTGTGTGTCTTATTCACGCCGGTGTGTGTCTGATTCACTCCTGTGTGTGTCTTATTCACTCACTCCTGTGTGTGTTTTATTCACTCACTCCTGCGTGTGTCTTATTCACTCATGTGTGTGTTTTATTCACTCCTGTGTGTGTCTTATTCACTCCTGTGTGTCTTATTCACTCACTTCTGTGTGTGTCTTACTCACTCACGTGTGTGTCTTATTCACTCCTGTGTGTGTCTTACTCACTCCTGTGTGTCTTATTCACTCACTCGTGTGTGTGTCTTACTCACTCATGTGTGTGTCTTACTCACTCATGTGTGTGTCTTATTCACTCCTGTGTGTGTCTTGTTCACTCCTGTGTGTGTCTTACTCACTCGTGTGTGTGTTTTACTCACTCCTGTGTGTGTCATGTTCACTCCTGTGTGTGTCTTATTCACCCCTGTGTGTCTTATTCACTCACTCCTGTGTGTGTCTTACTCACTCATGTGTGTGTCTTATTCACCCCTGTGTGTCTTATTCACTCACTCCTGTGTGTGTCTTACTCACTCATGTGTGTGACTTATTCACTCCTGTGTGTGTCTTGTTCACTCCTGTGTGCCTTATTCACGCCTGTGTGTGTCTGATTCACTCCTGTGTGTGTCTTATTCACTCACTCCTGTGTGTGTCTTATTCACTCCTGTGGATGTCTTATTCACTCATGTGTGTCTTATTCACTCACTCCTGTGTGTGTCTTACTCACTCACGTGTGTGTCTTATTCACTCCTGTGTGTGTCTTACTCACTCCTGTGTGTGTCTTATTCACTCCTGTGTGTCTTATTCACTCACTCGTGTGTGTCTTACTCACTCACGTGTGTGTCTTATTCACTCATGTGTGTGTCTTGTTCACTCCTGTGTGTCTTATTCACTCACTCCTGTGTGTGTCTTACTCACTCATGTGTGTGTCTTACTCACTCATGTGTGTGTCTTATTCACTCCTGTGTGTGTCTTGTTCACTCCTGTGTGTGTCTTACTCACTCCTGTGTGTGTCATGTTCACTCCTGTGTGTCTTATTCACTCACTCCTGTGTGTGTCTTACTCACTCATATGTGTGTCTTATTCACTACTGTGTGTGTCTTGTTCACTCCTGTGTGTGTCTTATTCACTCCTGTGTGTCTTATTCACTCACTCCTGTGTGTGTCTTACTCATTCCTGTGTGTCTTATTCATTCCCTCGTGTGTGTGTCTTACTCACTCATGTGTGTGTCTTATTCACTCCTGTGTGTGTCTTACTGACTCCTGTGTGTCTCTTGTTCACTCCTGTGTGTGTCTTATTCACTGCTGTGTGTCTTATTCACTCACTCCTGTGTGTGTCATGTTCACTCCTGTGTGTGTCTTATTCACTCCTGTTTGTGTCTTATTCACTCATATGTGTCTTATTCACTCACTCCTGTGTGTGTCTTACTCACTCCTGTGTGTGTCATGTTCACTCCTGTGTGTGTCTTATTCACACCTGTGTGTGTCTTGTTCACTCCTGTGTGTCTTATTCACTCACTCCTGTGTGTGTCTTATTCACTCCTGCGTGTGTCTTATTCACTCCTGTGTGTCTTATTCACTTACTCCTGTGTGTGTCTTACTCACTCATGTGTGTGTCTTATTCACTCCTGTTTGTGTCTTGTTCACTCCTGTGTGTGTCTTACTTACTGATGTGTGTCTCACTCACTCCTGTGTGTGTCATGTTCACTCCTGTGTGTGTCTTATTCACTCCTGTGTGTCTTATTCACTCACTCCTGTGTGTGTTTTACTCACTCATGTGTGTCTTACTCACTCCTGTGTGTGTCATGTTCACTCCTGTATGTGTCTTATTTACTCCTGTGTGTCTTGTTCGATCCTGTGTGTCTTATTTACGCCTGTGTGTGTCTTATTCACTCACTCCTGTGTGTCTTATTCACTCCTGTGTGTCTTATTCACTCACTCCTGTGTGTGTCTTATTCACTCATTCCTGTGTCTTATTCACTCACTCCTGTGTCTGTCTTATTCACTCCTGTGTGTGTCTTGTTCACTCCTGTGTGTCTTATTCACGCACTCCTGTGTGTGTGTCTTGTTCACTCCTGTGTGTCTTATTCACTCACTCCTGTGTGTGTCTTATTCACTCCTGTGTGTGTCTTGTTCACTCCTGTGTGTGTCTTACTCACTCCTGTGTGTGTCTTACTCACTCCTGTGTGTGTCATGTTCACTCCTGTGTGTGTCTTATTCACCCCTGTGTGTATCTTATTCACTCACTCCTGTGTGTGTCTTACTCACTAATGTGTATTTCTTATTCACTCCTGTGTGTGTCTTACTCACTAATGTGTATTTCTTATTCACTCCTGTGTGTGTCTTGTTCACTCCTGTGTGTCTTATTCACGCCTGTGTGTGTCTGATTCACTCCTATGTGTCTTATTCACTCACTCCTGTGTATGTCTTACTCACTCATGTCTGTCTTACTCACTCCTGTGTGTGTCATGTTCACTCCTGTGTGTGTCTTATTCACTCCTGTGTGTGTCTTATTCACTCATGTGTGTGTCTTATTCACTCCTGCGTGTGTCTTATTCACTCCTGTGTGTCTTATTCACTCACTCCTGTGTGTGTCATGTTCACTCCTGTGTGTGTCTTATTCACTCATGTGTGTCTTATTCACTCACTCCTGTGTGTGTCTGACTCACTCGTGTGTGTGTCTTATTCACTCCAGTGAGTCTTATTCACTCACTCCTGTGTGTGTCTTACTCACTCATGTGTGTCTTACTCACTCCTGTGTGTCTTACTCACTCCTGTGTGTGTCATGTTCACTCCTGTGTGTGTCTTATTCACACCTGTGTGTGTCTTGTTCACTCCTGTGTGTCTTATTCACTCACTCCTGTGTGTGTCTTACTCATTCATGTTTGTGTCTTATTCACTCCTGTGTGTCTTATTCACTCACTCCTGTGTTTCTCTTACTCACTCATGTGTGTGTCTTATTCACTCCTGTGTGTGTCTTGTTCACTCCTGTGTGTGTCTTACTCACTGATGTGTGTCTTACTCACTCCTGTGTGTGTCTTATTCACTCCTGTGTGTCTTATTCACTCACTCCTGTGTGTGTCATGTTCACTCCTGTGTGTGTCTTATTCACTCCTGTGTGTCTTATTCACTCACTCCTGTGTGTGTCTCACTCACTCATGTGTGTCTTACTCACTCCTGTGTGTGTCATGTTCACTCCTGTATGTGTCTTATTTACTTCTGTGTGTCTTGTTCACTCCTGTGTGTCTTATTTACGCCTGTGTGGGTCTTATTCACTCACTCCTGTGTGTGTCTTATTCACTCGTGTGTGTTTTATTCACTCATGTGGGTCTTATTCACTCCTGTGTGTCTTATTCACTCACTCCTGTGTGTGTCTTGTTCACTCACTCCTGTGTGTGTCTTATTCACTCACACCTGTGTGTGTCTTCTTCACTCACTCCTATGTGTGTCTTATTCACTCATTCCTGTGTGTCTTATTCACTCACTACTGTGTGTGTCTTATTCACTCCTGTGTGTGTCTTGTTCACTCCTATGTGTCTTATTCACGCACTCCCGTGTGTGTGTCTTGTTCACTCCTGTGTGTCTTATTCACTCACTCCTGTGTGTGTCTTATTCACTCCTGTGTGTGTCTTGTTCACTCCTGTGTGTGTCTTACTCACTCCTGTGTGTGTCTTACTCACCCCTGTGTGTATCTTATTCACTCACTCCTGTGTGTGTCTTACTCACTAATGTGTGTTTCTTATTCACTCCTGTGTGTGTCTTGTTCACTCCTGTGTGTCTTATTCACGCCTGTGTGTGTCTTATTCACTCACTCCTGTGTGGTCTTATTCACTCACTCCTGTGTGTGTCTTATTCACTCCTGTGTGTGTCTTATTCACTCACGCCTGTGTGTGTCTTATTCACTCACTCCTGTGTGTGTTTTATTCACTCCTGTGTGTGTCTTATTCACTCACTCCCGTGTCTTTCTTACTCACTCCCGTGTCTTTCTTACTCACTCCTGTGTGTGTCTTACTCACTCATGTGTGTGTCTTACTCACTCCTGTGTGTGTCTTACTCACTCATGTGTGTGTCTTACTCACTCATGTGTGTGTCTTGTTCACTCTTGTGTGTGTCTTGTTCAATCATGTGTGTGCCTTACTCACTCATGTGTGTCTTACTCACTCCTGTGTGTGTCATGTTCACTCCTGTGTGTGTCATGTTCACTCCTGTGTGTGTCTTATTCACTCCTGTGTGTGTCTTGTTCACTCCTGTGTGTCTTATTCACGCCTGTGTGTGTCTGATTCCCTCCTGTGTGTGTCTTATTCACTCACTCCTGTGTGTGTCTTATTCACTCACTCCTGTGTGTGTCTTATTCACTCATGTGTGTGTTTTATTCACTCACTCTTGTGTGTGTCTTATTCACTCCTGTGTGTCTTATTCACTCACTCCTGTGTGTGTCTTACTCACTCATGTGTGTGTCTTATTCAATCCTGTGTGTGTCTTGTTCACTCCTGTGTGTGTCTTACTCACTCCTGTGTGTGTTGTTCACTCCTGTGTGTGTCTTACTCACTGATGTGTGTCTTATTCACTCCTGTGTGTCTTATTCACTCACTCCTGTGTGTGTCATGGTCACTCCTGTGTGTGTCTTATTCACTCTTGTGTGTGTCTTGATCACTCCTGTGTATCTTATTCACGCCTGTGTGTGTCTGATTCAATCCTGTGTGTGTCTTATTCACTCACTCCTTGCCTTGCCTCGGCGACCTGTTAAGGGGCCGTTATCTTCCACCCAATTCTAATAGGCTGCAGACTGTCTGCCACCCTAAGCTGGTTTAAAAGTACAATGAGAATGAAACATTAACAATGATAATGTGAATTTACTCAGCCAGCATGTTTCAAAACAGAAGTTACACAGTGCTTCTTCCGCTTCCGGTGTGGGAAGATGGCGGCGCAAATTCACGTTTGCGGCAGCCTCACCCGGTACCGTCCATGCAGTGTCTTTGTCCACATCTAGGTTTTGTCTTCGTTTGATGGCTGGGAGAGCTGGTGCTGGATCAGCTGAGGAAGCTTGGTCTGCTGTGTCTGATGGGCCCAGGGACCACGGTACTGCCCGGAGCTGTGCCCAAAGAGGAAACACCGAGGTGCGGTCTGACAAGACGCGGAAGTGGGGCAGGCTAAGCTAACTGCTAGCCCATGCAGACCGGCAATTCCGATAACACCGAGGCCGGTCTAGCGGCGGCCTCGCCTGGTGTTGACTGGTGTTTTTGGTGTCGTTGTGTGGAGTGCGGGGAGGTGTGTTGATGGTGTCTGGGTGGGAGATCTGGCATTGGATCAGCTGAGGGAGCTTGGTCTGCTGTGTCTGATGGGTCCAGGGACCACGGTACTGCCCGGAGCTGTGCCCAAAGAGGAAACACTGAGGGTGGTCTGACAGGACGCGGAAGCAGGGCAGGCTAAGCTAACTGCTAGCCCACGCAGACCGGCAGTTCTGGCAGTCATCCTGGCTGCCATTTGTTCCCTTGGACAGTGATTTTTTTGGGGTTTTTTTTTTTTAGTTTGGATATGTGTGTTAGTTTAGATATATCCCAGCTCAAAAAATTGTATACTTCAGTGTATTAGAAATATAATCAGTGTATACTAAAGTTAGTACAGGTATACTTTTACTTTTTGTGCTTAATTTAAAGTGTTCTTAAAATTTACTTTTTAAAAGTGTACTTCGAAATAGATGTCATTAACAACTGAAGTTGTACTCAAGGAGCAGGTGAGTACACTTTAGTATACTTGAGGGGGACAAAAAAAGAACATGAAAGTGTACTTAGTACATTCTTTAAAAAGTATAATTTAAGCACAATATTTTTTCAGCTGGGATGTGTTAGTTGGGATGTGTGCTCTTGAAGTTCTTGTAGTATTTGGATGTGTTTTTGTCTTTGTGTTGCACTGCTGTGGGTGGGGGGAACGATATTTCGTTTGAAATGAAATGACAAATAAAGTGTCCCTTATTTCCTGATTCCTGCTTTGCGAACGACATCACATCAATAAAGCAACGGAAGTGCAAGTCTTGAAATGAGACTACCATAGGCGTTTCTAGCCCATTTTTGGGGGGTGCTGCAACACCCCTAAATCGAACCCCAGCACCCCTAAAATTGAAAATATTTTTTATTTTTTATTTGTTACTGTATGTCCATGTTTAAGAAGCTGAAGACATGTCAAAACCATATCCAGTATATGGTTTAAACGTAATATTTTAACAACAAAAATACAGCACCCCCCATGCTTCGGAAATGGTTTGATCCACACATCCCCCCCCCCTCCCAAATGTATCTTGCCTGGCCGGCCAGCATTCTGGGTGCTCAGCACCCCTAAAGCTCTGAGCCTAGAATCGCCCCTGGAGACTACAATGAAGATTGCACAATGGATTATGAGCTAGCGGACTTAAAGTAGGACAAAGATAAACAGCACGCGACATATTTGATCAACAGAATCTGCTTGTTCATGTGTGGGGGCATTTCGACGTGTTGGGGCCCCGGCAGCAAAAGGCCGATCCATGATGAATCTGGACGTGGGGCAAAGGAAGCGAGCCTGTTGGGTGAACCCCAGGTGCTGTTTGTGTTCATAGGGAGTTAATGGGTCTATTATGTATTCCAGGGCTGGGCTAGGCAAGCTTTAAAAGTGATTAATGAAACTTTAAATCAATTCAGAAATTTACAAGCAAGCTGTGCAACGGGGCCAAGATGCAAACGATGTGGTCCTCGTTTCTTTCTACCCGGAGAGGAAGTCGAGCAGCGCCAGACTCAGCTAGGACCACGACAAGTTCAGGACGATCGCTGTATCGTGATCAAGGTAGTTCACATATAAATGGATCGCTCACGTTTAGATGAGGGAGATTTTACAAATAGACCACAAAAAAATGACGGTTGTAATTACTTTCCAACACAAACGTCCCGTCCTCAGGGATCCCTCTCAGCTACTACACAACATAACAGCAACAAGTGGCCGTCAGACCAAACACGATGCAGCTCCTTCAGGAATTAACACGTTTGCATATCAGTATACTACGATATACATTTTTTTAAACTTCATAGATGCAATCAGAATCACACCTTATTTGTCATTTCATTTCATGCACTTGCACACATGAAATGAAATGAAACATCGGTTCCCCCAGCCCACAGCAACAACACAAGCACGTATCCAAAAACTACAACGAGTACAAGAACATATACATGTCCAAACTAACACATATATCTAAACTAAGCAACAAAAAAAATCACTGTCCAGCAGTGGCGCCCCCAAGGGGTGGCCAGGGGTGGCCACGGCCACCCTGATACTATCCCTGGCCCCCCTGCTGGCCCCCCCAGCCACGAGTCGCATATGCAGAATATGCTTCTGATTATGCATAATATGCTTCTATCTGATATCTTACATTAGGTGCTGTCCATTTAAATCAATAATGTATATTTTTCTCAACTCTCATATTGACAGTTTTCCACTAGGCTATACAGTATACTATAACAGCAGCATAGAATTCCCCAAATTCAGTCATGGCTTTTGGTTTTGGGTGCCACCCCAAGATTTTCAGTGGCCACATTTGGCCACCCCTATGAAACATTTCTGGGGGCGCCACTGCTGTCCAGGTGAAGAAACGCCAGCCAGGATGACTGCCGGTCTGCACGGGCTGGCAGTTAGCTTAGCCTGCCCCGCTTCCGCATCTTGTCAGACCGCCCTCGGTGTTTCCTCTTCGGGCACGGCTCCGGGCAGGGCCGTGATCCCTGGGCCCACAGGACGCAGCAGGCCAAGCTCTCCCAGCTGATCCAGCGCCAGCTCTCCCAGCCATTTACATGGAACAAAGAAGTATCTTCACAGCCGCAACACTGACAGCACACTGGTTTCCTCTCTGGTGCTGCCTGTCTCATCTTCATCTCTTCATCATTATTTGTTACGACTTGCCAGGGCCTCCCGCTGTGAGTTTCCCTCTTGTGTGTAAGGCTGAAGCGTGCCAGTCAGGTTGGTACATTTTGCAGCATCGTCTTCAAAAGTGTTCCCCTTTCTCTTTAATCCGTGCTTTTTCACTGCGCCGATTTCTTTCCCCGCGTGCCCATTTCGTTTTAACCTGGCTACAAGTGAGGTCTCCACAGCTCTTAAAATCACCAGTCATATTCTGCAACCAACAAGCGTCTGACTGCCATCCCTGCAACTAGTGTCTGGGTGGATGTACGTAGTTGTGTTTGTTTTTAGCAGTGTATCAGTAACAATGAATGAGTGCCACTGCCAGTCCGACACAGAAAAAAAGGAGAGACAACAAACTCCTACCACGAACAGCCTCCGATCAGTTCCCTCAGCAGGTGATCTTGATTTGCTATCCGACCCATCACGTCCGACTAGCTACACGATGAATCGTCTTCCCCACGGGACTTGAAAAAGAAAGAAAGATGGTATTTCTTATGGAGTCATCCTGCAAGCTGCCGCAGTACGTCCAGAAGAAATACGGTTGATTTTGGCCACCGGGTGAAATGAGTTCACCTTGTCTGGTTTGATTGTAGCTCTGTGAAAACCACACCACAATGGAAACTACCGTGGGAGGAACACATCCACAATAGAAAATAGTTCTACTCTATGTGTGTGTGTGTGTGTAGTGATTTTTTTCCTCCGGAAACCTTCAATGGTGTTGGTATGAGTGCTCAACAGACGAGGAGTGGAATATAGATGTAAAGAAAACAACCTTTTAATTCATAATAGTACAAATACTATACTATATCATATAGTGGAGTGGGGCTGGAGCACGGTTCAATTTAAGATATACGTAAGGTACCCCATTGGATGTTATTTTGTTATCTTTTAAATGTATGCTTTTCTACAGTTTCCCGGCCCTTTAGGGCCTTGCTTTTTCAAAAGGAGTCCCAGTACCTCCCCCATTGGTTGTAATGTTTCTGTTGTTATTTTTCAAATGTTTCCTATCCTCCCATTGGTTGCGGCACACTGTAACTAGGGGCGTGGCACACACAGGGCAGCGTGGTATTTACTGGCTGTGTTTCTTCTTTATTGTTTAACCACCTTAGCAGCTGATGAGTGCGTGGCGCAACAGGCTTGTACTGCTATGAATTAAAGTTTTTTCTTACATTTATCTTTATATATATATATGTATATATGTATATATATATATATATATATATATATATATATATATATATATATATCAGGTATTTGTTCACATGGGGCATAACAGCAACTCCTGGCACTGAATATTTCAACATAACTCCTGTTGCTTCATTCAAACCAGCACCCTCAAAGAGCAAGCAGAGCCAGTATGTAGACTGACCCTATAGGGGCTGGTCATAGTGTAATGGTTTAACTTGTTGAAAAACGTGATTAGACACGAGCACAGTGAGGAACGGCCACTTACATCCCAGCATGTGGATTTACATACTAGCAAGAGGAGGGTCCGAATGGCATGTGGATGATTGTGTGTGTGTGTGTGTGTGTGTGTGTGTGTGTGTGTGTGTGTGTGTGTGTGTGTGTACATACACACAGGCTGTTGTGATGCATCTAGTGCAGCAGTGTGTAGTTGGAGGGAAGGTGCATGTGTTCTTCCAACCCGCTTGTGTCCTTCCAACCCGCTTGTGTCCTTCCTGCCCTTAGCTTGCTGCCGCTGGCTAGCCTCTGTGGCGAATAGGGAAGCATGCTAGCGTGTAAGCCTTCCCTTGCTAGTACATAGCCTCTCCTTCACCAAGACTCCTGCCAGGCCTCCCCGTGGCCACCCGTGGTAACTGGTGTCTTGCGACCCCAGGCTAACTGGGCAGGGGATCTCGGAGCAGCAGTGGGCCCCAGAGATATGGTGTGCAGGCCCACCCTGGTGGACACGCCCTGGCACCTATCAACCACTGCCCCGCTGCCTTGTGGGTGAGTCTGGAAGACATAAGGCTAAGGGAGCTCACCCCAACAGAAAGCAAGCTGTGGCGGCACAGCTTCGAGGCGGTTTCTGAAAAACTGGATTTCCGGCAGCACCCTGCAGTTGTGTGGAGGTGCCGGTCGTCTAGGGATCCCCCTTGCCATCGGAACCATCTCCTCTACAATCAAGTCATGTGGCGTTGGGAGAAGTGCGCCCCCCATGCCACTTTAAAAACCATCTCTGCGCAGGTATCTTCTGCTATCTGAGTTCTCAAAGGACCCACAAGTAGAAGAAGATGGTCATCATCGGGCACGATGGACAACCAGCAAGCAAGCAAGTGTGTGACCATCATTATTCAACTGATGGCAAATCATTGGCTGAATTTATTATCTTTCCACACGGTCTCTCAAAGTTTTATTATGTTCCTATGAAACTGTCACGCTCTCTCTCTCTCTCTCTCTCTCTCTCTCTCTCTCTCTCTCTCTCTCTCTCTCTCTCTCTCTCTCTCTCTCTCTACCCTCTATTAAAACGGCCGCACTTGCTATGAAGGTGAGGCTGATGGGGGGGGCGGGGGGGCAAGAGCAGGAGGTACACAGGGGAAGAGAAGAACCCTATATTCTTTCTTATTTGTCTCTGAAAAATGTGAATACAACACACACACACACACACACACACACACACACACACACACAGACACACAGACACACAGACACACAGACACACACACACACACACACACACACACACACACACACACACACACAGAATTTCAATTTGTATTCTGCCGAGGGAACTGAGAGCGAGCTCCCAGGGGCCACGCAGGTTAACCTGTTTGATATCCCACACTGGAAAATACACAAAACACACACACACACACACACACAAATACGAAAACACACAAAACCCACACACAAACACAGACGGCAAGAAGGGCTCTGAGTGTCTTCCTGCGGACTGGGGCAAGAGGGAAATCTGTTGGCTCCCGTAGCAATAAGAATGCTCTGGAGTGGCAATGAAACTCTTGGAGGAAAACTGACGGTTTGTGAATCGAAACAGATTTGGTTACATATGCAGACAGGCAATAGATCAAATTAGATCAGATTAGATTAGATTAGATCAAATCAGATTAAATTAGATCAGATCAGATTAGATCAGATCAGATTAGATTACATCAAATCAGATCAGATTAGACTAGATTAGATTGGAAGTAAGGTGTTTTAATGACAGTAATTAGGAAACAGATTTGGATATTACACTTTGCCAATTACCCCACTCTTCCGAGCGCTCCCAGTCGCTGCGCCACCCCCTCTGCTGATCCAGGTAGGGCTGCAGACTACCACATGCCTCCTCCCATACACGTGGGGCCGCCAGCCGTTTCTTTTCACCTGACAGTGAGGAGTTTCACCGGGGGGATGTAGCACGTGGGAGGATCACACTATTTCCCCCCCAGTTCCCCTGAACAGATGCCCTGACCGACCAGAGGAGGCGCTAGTGCAGCGATCAGGACACATGCCCACATCTGGCTTCCCATTCGCAGACACGGCCAATTGTGTCTGTAGGGAGGCCCGACCAAGCCGGAGGTAACATGGGGATTCGAACCGGCGATCCCCATGTTGGGAGGCAACGGAATAGACCACCATGCCACCCAGACGCTCCTGGAAATTCTGTTTTATCATGCCCCCCCCCACTCCTGAACCGTTGATCTCTGTTTAATCTGTATATGCAAACTGCTCAGTCGAGCCTCTTTAGCCTGGGCATCGGCACTCCATTCTGCTGATCATATTGATAGACTGTGACTAAAGGAAATCCAGCCTAACGGTGGTACTTGGCCCACTTACAGACCAATATAGCAAGCCAACACTGAAAAATGAAGAGTAACTTGTCACCAGCTCTTCCTGGGCAACAACAACATTGTTGAAATGTCTTCCTGGGACAACATTATCTTCCTATTAACACTAATGCCACCATGTCAGGGGTAATCAACATGTTGGACAATCGAAGACATATGGGAATTGAATCAGTGGGTTGACTTTCTTGATTTGAAACAGCAAAGACAAACCCACTGAGACGCTCGACATTATTGACTCTGAACATTTTGTCCACTTCTGTGGTCCATTTTAGCTGCTGTAGAGCCTGTTGTGTTGTTGTGCGTGATGCAACAGGCCTGCTTTGCAGTACAACAGGCTGTTTTATGCCAGTGAGTTTCATTGTTGTTACAGAAACCAACCCGAGATCTCTGCTGAACCAGAAAGAGAGGAAATAAAACATGTCTTAACAATTCCACAATACACTGATTTACACACACATATCAGAAACAGGATGTTCGGGCGGGGTAAGTGACCCCACCCGAACATTGTCTCCGAATCTGTTCGTGATATTCATGGACAGGATCTCAAGGCGCAGCCAAGGTGAGGAGTGTGTCCAGTTGGGAACCTCCAAATTGCATCTCTGCTCTTCGCAGATGATGTGGTTTTGTTGGCTTCATCAGAACGCGACCTCCGACGCACACTGGGGCGGTTTGCAGCTGAGTGTGAAATGGCCGGGATGAGAGTCAGCACCTCCAAGTCTGAGGCCATTGGTTCTCTACCGGAAAATGGTGGATGGCTCCCTCCGGGTTAGGGATGAGTTGCTTCCCCAAGTGAAGGAGTTCAAGTATCTCGGGGTCTTGTTGACGAGTGAGGGTAGGATGGAGCGGGAGATTGACAGATGGATTGGTGCAGCATCAGCAGTAATGCGGACGTTGTACCGGACCGTTGTGGCGAAGAAGGAGCTGAGCAAAGCTCTCAATTTACCAGTCAATCTTCGTTCCAATCCTCACCTGTGGTCATGAGCTTTGCGTAGTGACCGAAAGGGTGAGATCGCGGATGCAAGCAGCTGAAATGACTTTCCTCCGTAGGGTGTCTGGGCTCAGCCTTAGAGATAGGGTGAGGAGCTCGGACATCTGGAGGGAGCGCAGAGTAGAGCCGCTGCTTCTTCGATGTGAAGGAGGAGACCCCGGGGTAGACCCAGAACTCGCTTGAGGGACTCCATGTCCAATCTGGCCTGGCCCCCAGGAGGAGCTGGAGGGAGTTACTGGGGAGAGGGACGTCTGGAGTGCCCTACTTAGCTTGCTGCCACCGTGACCCGACCCCGGAGAAGCGGCTGAAGATGAGATCAGATCAGATCAGATCAGGAACAAGAATCAGGGACAATTTATTGTCATTTCTTTCATGTACTTGTGTACACAAAAGAAACAAAATGTCGTCTCACCTAGCCCACAGCATTTCAACACAAAGACAAAAACACATCCAAAATTTCCAAAAACGACACCACCAAAAACATACAAAAACAGAGAGAACAAAGAAAAAAAAAAACACAAACAGTTAACAACACTGTCCACTCAGTGCAAAATCCCACTGTGCAGGAGAACGAACGCCAGCCAGGATGACTGTCGGAACTACCGGTCTGCATGGGCTAGCAGTTAGCCTAGCCTGCCCTGCTTCCGCGTCCTGTCAGACTGCACTCGGTGCTTCCTCTTTGGGCGCAGCTCCAGGCAAGGCCGTGGTCCTTGGGCCCACTGGACGCAGCAGACCAAGCTCTCCCAGCCAGACACCTTCGCTACACGAGGACACAGACGCAGATGCAGACAAAAACACCGCACAGTCGACGCTAGGCCAAACCGCCTCCAGACCGCCTCGGTGTTTCCTCTCTGGCTCAGCTCCGAGCAGGGCCGTGGTCCCTGGGCCCACAGGACGCAGCGGACCAAGCTCTCGGCCGATCCAACGCCAGCTCTCCCAGCCAGCCGTTAAATGAGAAAAAAAAATTGAAGATCAAAATAGAAACTTCCCACGACGACACAAACTTAGACGCAGACGTAGACATGGACAAAGACACTGCATAGCCGGTGCTGGGTGGAGCCGCTGCAAATGTGAGTTCGCGCCGCCATCTTACCACAAATAGCATATACGTACACTACCGTTCAAAAGTTTGGGATCACATTGAAATGTCCATATTTTTGAAGGAAAAGCACTGTACTTTTCAATGAAGATAACTTTAAACTAGTCTTAACTTTAAAGAAATACACTCTATACATTGCTAATGTGGTAAATGACTATTCTAGCTGCAAATGTCTGGTTTTTGGTGCAATATCTACATAGGTGTATAGAGGCCCATTTCAAGCAACTATCACTCCAGTGTTCTAATGGTACAATGTGTTTGCTCATTGGCTCAGAAGGCTAATTGATGATTAGAAAACCCTTGTGCAATCATGTTCACACATCTGAAAACAGTTTAGCTCGTTACAGAAGCTACAAAACTGACCTTCCTTTGAGCAGATTGAGTTTCTAGAGAATCACATTTGTGGGGTCAATTAAACGCTCAAAATGGCCAGAAAAAGAGAACTTTCATCTGAAACTCGACAGTCTATTCTTGTTCTTAGAAATGAAGGCTATTCCATGCGAGAAATTGCTAAGAAATTGAAGATTTCCTACACCGGTGTGTACTACTCCCTTCAGAGGACAGCACAAACAGGCTCTAACCGGAGTAGAAAAAGAAGTGGGAGGCCGCGTTGCACAACTGAGCAAGAAGATAAGTACATTAGAGTCTCTAGTTTGAGAAACCGACGCCTCACAGGTCCCCAACTGGCATCTTCATTAAATAGTACCCGCAAAACACCAGTGTCAGCATCTACAGTGAAGAGGCAGCTGCGGGATTCTGGGCTTCAGGGCAGAGTGGCAAAGAAAAAGCCATATCTGAGACTGACCAATAAAAGAAAAAGATTAAGATGGGCAAAAGAACACAGACATTGGACAGAGGAAGACTGGAAAAAAGTGTTGTGGACGGATGAATCCAAGTTTGAGGTGTTTGGATCACAAAGAAGAACGTTTGTGAGACGCAGAACAAATGAAAAGATGCTGGAAGAATGCCTGACGCCATCTGTTAAGCATGGTGGAGGTAATGTGATGGTCTGGGGTTGCTTTGGTGCTGGTAAGGTGGGAGATTTGTACAGGGTAAAAGGGATTCTGAATAAGGAAGGCTATCACTCCATTTTGCAACGCCATGCCATACCCAGTGGACAGCGCTTGATTGGAGCCAATTTCATCCTACAACAGGACAATGACCCTAAACACACCTCCAAATTGTGCAAGAACTATTTAGAGCAGAAGCCGGCAGCTGGTATTCTATCGGTAATGAAGTGGCCAGCACAGTCACCAGATCTGAACCCCATTGAGCTGTTGTGGGAGCAGCTTGACCGTATGTTACGCAAGAAGTGCCCATCCAACCAATCCAACTTGTGGGAGCTGCTTCTGGAAGCGTGGGGTGCAATTTCTCCAGATTACCTCAACAAATTAACAGCTAGAATGCCAAAGGTCTGCAATGCTGTAATTGCTGCAAATGGAGGATTCTTTGACGAAAGCAAAGTTTGATGTAAAAAAAAATCTTATTTCAAATACAAATCATTATTTCTAACCTTGTCAATGTCTTGACTCTATTTTCTATTCATTTCACAACATATGGTGGTGAATAAGTGTGACTTTTCATGGAAAACACAAAATTGTTTGGGTGATCCCAAACTTTTGAACGGTAGTGTATATTACGCTATATTCCCATAATGCAGTGTAAAACAGTGCTGTGATATGTTTTACGCAGACGAAACAGAATCAGCACAGAAATGCCTCATCAGTTCAGCAACAAGCTATCCTGTGCTGTGTTATCTATAAGGTGCCTGCAGCCTAGCAGCTGCAGCTGTATTGTGGCTGCTGTGTATGCCATCACTCGATCTGATCTGAATCCATAGGGATTGACCTGTCACACCGCGTTAACTCGACCAGAGATGGATTTCACACACTGGGTAGGTCTGCTGAAGGGTGAACTGCAGAGTTGGGGGCAGTGGAGGGGCAGTGGAGTACACAGGCAGGAAGGGAGGGGGAAGGGGACAAATGAGAGAGAAAAAAAGGGAGAAGAAGAAGGACAGAGGTGTAACAATTGGCTTGAAATAGAGAGCGAGAGAGAGCAAGAGAGAGAGAGAGAGAGAGAGAGAGAGAGAGAGAGAGAGAGAGAGAGAGAGAGAGAGAGAGAGAGAGAGAGAGAGAGAGAGAGAGAGAGAGAGAGAGAGAGAGAGAGAATACAAGGGACAAGTTTATAATGGACAGGATGGGAGGAAAGGGCAAACAAAGGCTACGGAAGGAGACGTTAAAACCAGCAGCAGTCTGTGGGAAAGCTATGGTGGCAGGCATGGGTAGATGTCCATGAATACTGGGATGGCATCCAGCGCTTCACCCGTCCCCCATCCATAGGGTTAGTGGTTGTGTCAGGAAGGTCGTCCGATGTAAAATTTTGCCAAATCATTACGCGGATTGACAAGACCATATCGGTTCGGTCGAGGCCTGAGTTAACAACGGCCACCATTGGTGCTGTGCCCTCGCAGGGTACTGACGGAAACTGTATAATCCACTGTGCTGACCCCTGAGAAACAGGGAACAAGCCAGAAGAAGAAGTAGTAGTAGTAGTAGTAGTAGTCGTCGTCTGCAGGAAAGGTAGAGAAAGACTTGTGCTGTCATGTGAAACTGGAGAGAAAAAAGGTAGAGAGGACAGTGAGACATGGGAGCCATGTCCCCATCACATTTCTGAACACCACATCTTGTCAACTGTCCCCCTGAAGTGATGCAGTGCAACCACAACGCTAGTATGATAGTCGATGGTGTTTGGGGCGAACAAGAATGCCCGACAGACCGGAAACAACTGACCCGAGACCAGCGGATAAGAATCCGTTTTGGGTGGGGCAAAGCAACTTGCAGGAAGGCAGCAAAACAAAGACAAAACGTGTATTTTGCAGGTCGAGGAGTCCACAGTTGCATATGGAATGATGTAGCGTGACTTCTACTGAGAGTTGCCATTACTTCATCATTCAAAACGATGACCTTGGAGACAAAGAAAGTCAGAGTCCAGCTTGGGACAGAGGAGGTTGTCTGCTCATGGATGCAGGGACTTTTATCATTACAAGTGAAGCTGATTCATGGGGCACCACTCTGAACCGAAAGCCCAAAGTGTTTCAGGATGGAATAAAAACTAACGCAACTAAGAGCTGGAACGATAACAAGTTGAAGAAAGGTGTGGTAAAACCATATAATCACGATACAAGACATAAGACAGCAAGAAGAATTAAAACCTACAGAAACTATCTTGGTCCCGTGCCGTCTTTTTAGTAAAGCTGGCAACAGATTCTGGCAGTGTGATGTCCGATGGTACCATAGGTCAGGGGCTACGGTAGCACAGGCCCGGTCTTCTTTCTGCTTTACACCGACATGCAGAATCACAGGGAGCGCTTGTGCACGCATGTACGTATATTTCTGTTTCCCTGTGTATGAGTAACAGTGAGGGAGGGAGGGAGTGAGGGAGCGAGTGAGTGAGTGAGTGAGTGAGTGAGTGAGTGAGTGAGTGAGTGAGTGAGTGAGTGAGTGAGTGAATGAGTGAGTGAGTGAGTGACAGTGACTGAGTGAGCAAGTGGGTGAGTGACTGGGTGACCGAGTGAGTGAGTGAGTGAGTGTAAGTGAGTGAGCGAGTGACTGAGTGGGTGAGTGAGCGAGTGAATGTGTGACTGAGTTAGTGAGTGTGTGTGTGTGTGTGTGAGTGAGTGAGTGAGTGAGTGAGTGAGTGAGTGAGTGAGTGAGTGAGTGAGTGAGTGAGTGAGTGAGTGACTGACTGAGTGAGTGGCTGGGTGAGTGAGTGTGTGTGAGTGAGTGAGTGAGTGAGTGAGTGAGTGAGTGAGTGAGTGAGTGAGTGAGTGAGCAAGTGACTGAGTGGGTGAGTGACTGAGTGAACGAGTGACTGAGTGAGTTAGTGAGTGAGTGAGCGAGTGACTGAGTGGGGTGAGTGACTGAGTGGGTTAGTGACTGAGTGAGCAAGTGACTGAGTGAGTTAGTGAGTGAGTGACTGGGTGAGTGAGTGTGTGTGTGTGTGTGTGTGTGTGTGTGTGTGAGTGAGTGAGTGAGTGGGTGAGTGACTGAGTGAGCAAGTGAGTGAGTGAATGTGTGAGTGAGTGTGTGTGTGTGTGTGTGTGAGAGAGAGAAAGAAAGATAGAAAGAGAGAGAGAGAGAGGGGGGAGGGAGGGTGTAAGGGCTCAAAATAAAGAGGACAGGAGGACAGTTTGTGAGTGTTTGTGTGTTTGTGTGTGTGCACTCCTGTGTGAGCTCACAGAACCAAGCTCTGCTGAATCCAGAGTAGCAAGGCTGTTATGTGCGTCTTGCAGGCATGGGATCTTGGCTGTGTTCCCACCTCCGCCGATGTGTGTTTTTGTGCGATGGGAGACACACACTTGCTCTATTCAAAGAACATGGCGTCAATTATCATAAGTGATGAATGAGCATGTAGGGGATGCAAAAAGCTCTGCTCAACCCCGCAAGACCTGATCATTTGCACAACAAGAGGAACAGAACACACAACTGGGTCTGTTTACGTGCATAGGCACACATTTACACATGCGTGTGTACACCACACAGCTCACTTTACTCGATGTGTGTGTACGTGTGTGTGTGTGGGGGGGAGTGTGCCTCCATCACCTTCCCCAATAGCAGAGTTGTCATCTCAACCCTGCTACCAAGGAAAGACTTGCATGCTGACACCATCCAGAGGATAAACAGCAGCGTGTGTCCTGAGGCCACATGTCCACCTGGTCCACCACCCCACCCTGGATCTCAACTGTTCCGGGCGCTGAAAGATGTCACTCTCAACAGAGACTAATTCACACCCTGCAGAAGGAGCAGATCAGCCCACAGCCCCCTTAGAACAACAAGGTACCCAACCGGACCACCATCCAGACAATCCCCATGGAGACCAGATCATCCTCATCTTCCTCCACACAATGCCCCCACTAAGACCTCACCAGGGAAGCTATGATCCGCCTCAAGCCAGACCAGAGCCGCTCCTGCACCCAGGGGCACCCCAACCCCAGCGACAGGAGCTACACCCTAGCCCACCACCCAAGTCCCTTACCCGACCCAAACACCCCCACACACCGAGCTGGGAGACCTCCAGCATAATGCTCAGCCTGCTCTGCTCTCACCTGATAAGTCAGGTGCCATAGTAGACAACTCACAGGTTCTCATTGTTTGTTTCTCATATTAATGGCTTGAAACCCCATATGTTTAATGTGTTCTTGAATTATCCTTTTATTGACAACGGGAGACTTGGGAGTTCATCTCATTTTAACACTGAATACAACTAAAATCATTTGTTGTTTCATGTTGGAATGTCCAGGGTCTGAGGTCCTCTGCTTTTGGCCTTAAAAGCAGGAACCCTGTGCTTCACCAGACAGTCAGGAGATGCAGATGTGTTTGTTGTGCAGGAGCCTTGGTGTGGAGGAGACATACCCACTGGGCGTCCCTTAGGCTACAAGGAGACAGTGTTCCCATCCACCGAAGTGAGAAGGGTAACCCAGGGCAGAGATTCAGCAGGAATGCTGATTTGGTACAAGGCAAATCTTGTACACTCAATAGGATTAATCAGAAAAGTCCCCATTTTCAATTTGGCTCGAAATAAAAAAGAGAGGTTGTCTCCACTGATAAAGACATATCCATTTGCGCGGTACATACCCCCCCCCCCCATCAGAATTCCCTTATTATAATGACAATCGTTTCCCCATTCTTGAAGATGAGATTAGTCACTACCAGGCACAGGGAAGCATACGACCTGTGGAGATCTTAATGCCGGGACAGACAGGTATGGAATGGTATTCTATTAACCCACAGGGAGACAAACGTATACCTGGCCCTCCCTGCACGTCCCCACAGGAACGACGTTGACAAAACTGTCAACAAAAGCAGCAACTACCGCAGCTGTGCGCAGCACTGGGTCTGTACATCGTCAGCGGTCGGCCTCGAGGGGACTCTGTTGGTCACCGCACACACAGCTCTCCTCTTGGAAATAGGGATTATGGTACAGTAGATCATACCATTACTGACCTTCTGCCTGAGAGCATTCACAGTCAGCCCCCAAATACCCTTACGTCATGGTAAAGTTAGTCTATACAAGAGCCTCACGCAGCAGAGCCCTGTAAACTGAACTACGCAAAACAACCCTATAGATGGAGAAAAGCAAGGACGACTACGAGAAAGCAACCAGACTTCAAACAATTTGATCTCAATTAGACAATCTTCTTTCCACCTCACATCCCCACAGTAATGATGGCCCGAATCAGGCTGCATGGGATATTAACAACATATAACAATGTGCTTATCAATAATGTGGCAGATTCATCCAATCTGAAAAAGCCTCAGCGCCACAGATCAAAGACGCCAGCCAATGAAAAGTGGTATGACACAGACTGCAGGCATGTGAGGAAAAACACTCACAAGTTCATCAAATCAAAAACGCAGACAACCCGACAACCTGACTGAGCTCCACCTCCAGTATGGGGAAACACCGAGATTATACAGAAGAACACGCAGAACTAAAAGGGAACAGCCTGTGCAGCACCAACTTGATGTCACTGAAGAATCCATTGACTCATATAATTTCTGGAAAAAATAGCACTCTTTCAGAAAACCACACAAGGAAGAATTGGCTACTCAAAATGGTGAAATATTGAAGACAAAAAACAAAAACAAAACACCTGTAAAGTGCTATTACACTGAATTCGACCCAAAATGATTTTCTCAACAAGCTACAAATTCTAGAATCAATCATTAAAGACAGTCAAAACCCTTCAGCCTATGAAATTACTGAAGAGGAGCTGCTGGCTAAGATCCAGGGCCTAAAACCAAGGAAGGCCAGTGGTCCTGATGGTATTTCAATTTTATCTTATTTATTTTGAAATTTAGCAACCGCAATAAGCTCAGCATTGCCATATTAAAATTGTTCAACCTCGTTCCGAGCACTGGACATTTCCCTGACACCTGGAACACAGGAATCATCTCACCAATCTTTAAAAATGGAAATACATTTGACCCAAACATTTACCAGGCGTATGTGTCAGCAGCAACCTGTGGAAGTTCTTCCGCAGCATCCTAAACAGCCGACTGACTGCAAGACTTCCACAGTGATCATAATGTCCTGAGCAAGAGTCAGATTGGATTTACACCACAACATCCAACTACAGGCCATATCTATACGCTCCACACCCTCATTAATAAACATGTCCACCAAAACAAGGGCAACATTTTCTCTTGCCTTGCAGATTTAAAAAAAGCATTGGACTTAATTTGGCATAACGGTCTGTTCCTGAAATTAATTGAAAAATGTTTGTGTGTGTGTGTGTGGGGGGGGCGGGGGGCGGGGTATATGTTATAATTAAAACAATGTATACAAATTATAAATATGCTGTGAAAATTGCCAATATGGAAACGGATCCCCCCCCCCCAAAGTAGGGGTGTGAAATAGGGCTGCAGTCTCAGCCCCACCCTGTTTCACCTTTATATTGATGAACTGGCAAAATCAGCAGAACAATCAGATATCTCTGGCCTCACCCTCTCTGACACAGAAATTAAATGCCTACTTTTTGCAGATGATCTAATATTATAAGCTCCGGATCCCCCCACCCCCCAAAGTAGGGGTGTGAAACAGGGCTGCAGTCTCAGCCCCACCCTGTTTCACCTTTATATTGATGAACTGGCAAAATCAGCAGAACAATCAGATATCCCTGGCCTCACCCTCTCTGACACAGAAATTAAATGCCTACTTTTTGCAGATGATCTAATATTATTAGCTCCATCTAAGGAGGCATTACAACAGCAACTGGATCACCTGCAAAACCTCAGTCAGACCTGGGCCCTGACTAGCATTGTGGTCTTCCAGAAACGACCCAGGTGTCAGGCAAACCCAAACAGGCTCTCACCAGGTCCCACTGACATGGAAAAAAAACACACACACACACACACACACACACACACACACACACACACACACACACACACACACACACACACACACACACACACACAAGTGTGGGAATAAAAATTAAGGGCTTTCTATACTATAAAAAAGTCTTCAAACATAGAATATGGTTCAAAATATTCCCATCTATAATTGAACCAATTTTATTGTATGGTAGTGAAGTGTGGGGTCCTCTTGTAAATCAAGACTAGAAAATTGGACAAACATCCAATCGAAACTCTCCACACTCAGAGTTCAAAGAACCCCCTCCCCAAAAAAAAAGGATGCTGAGCTGAACTAGTCCAATTTCCCCTTTTAATTAGGATACAAAAAAAGAAATCAAATTCTACAAACGTCTAATCCAGTGACCCCCAACTCCTGCTATTACAAAGCTCTCCATTAAGAAGTGGAGATCAGAGAAAGGAGTCCCCTCAGCCAGCTGGTGCTGAGGCTCACCTCAGCCAGCAGCACAGAGCATCAGGACAGCCTGCACACCATCTGGCCCAACCACATTGCAGCTACAGAACAAGAAAATGACATTAACTACTGGACATCTATCACACAAACCCAAAGCAAACTTCTGTGATACTTGGCTCTAAACAGACAGTACACGATGACAGACAATCTGACCAGCATGACTGTTGAGAAACTGAGAGACATTAACTATGTACAGACTCGGTGATCACAGCTTGGCCTTAGAGACCGGCCGACACAGGCAGACCTGCTGCCCAGAGAGGACACGTGAAGACTGCTGCATTGTAGCAGCACAGTGGAACAAAGTTCTCTGCAAAAATGAAATGTGAATTCCGAGATGTTGAGACATTCTCTGACCGGACTAAAATACAGCCCCTACTTGGAGAAAACAGTATGAGCGCCACAGAAGCAGTAGTTGTGTCAGGGCAATGGCCCAGCCTGAGAGACCAGCAGCACGGCAACACACGACTGCTGTGGTGAGTCTCCTCACAACTCGTGCTCCGCCTTTTCATTTACTTCTCTACTTTTTGATATTTTTGATACTTACGATTTTGTTTGATAACATTGCTGTTCATTTTTACTTTATTGATCCTAAACAAACATTAATTACTTCTATAAAGAGTAGCGCTATGAGACACACACATGAGCATACACATGCACACATACACACATTGTTTTCTGCCATTCTCTTGCTCTTTTTTATTTATCTGATTATTTCATTTTATCAACCTAATAACCTGTATGTTTTCCTCTCATCTTGACGATTTGGCAATATTGTCATCTGGCATCCACGCCAATAAAGCAGACTGAAAACTGAGGTTGAAAAGTCCGACCGCAGTGACAACGCGACTGCTGTCTCGCAGCCGTTTCGGTTTATCTAGTGACCTCCAGCCGCGCGCGTTCGTGGTTGTCATGGTGACTGGCAGCTGTTGAGACGTCTGAGATGACCTCAAATTGAATGTTCAATATAGTAGCGAGTTCCGGGGACAGCCGGGAACCGCCGCAGCCGGGACGCGAACCCGGGTCTCCCGCACCACGGGCGATCACGTTAACCAGTCGACTAAAAGGTCCGACCCGTTAGCTAGCGAGTCTATTTACCCGAGATCGTTACCCTCCTGTCCTACATTATGTAAATGAAGCGGTGTCGCCAACAGGAAGCGTTCACATTCCTTACTTTTAAAGTGGGGAAAACACAGATTAGCAGAGCAGCTAGCGTCTAATGAGGAATTTGACATTATAACGTTGCAGGTTAAATGGTATAAAGCCTCTTTAATCGCCCGTAGAAAAATCCTCATCCTTTGCAAAGCCTCTCAGCCACCCTCCATTAAAGCGTGGCCGAGGGACATTTTGTTTCTACTTAAACTGGGAAAAAAAAATAAAGTTTACACTGAGGGGCTCCTCTGATAGGCTTCACTCTCACCGGAAGCCATTGACTGAATATGTTGAGCGCCTCCCTCCTGGCGAGGTGGAGCCATAGAAACGGGGCTTGGGCCGGCCTGGGCTGAAGCAATACCTTCCGGCTTGCCCACCACATACACAGCCAGCAGGTACCCAACCTCATGAAGCCCAAAGAGACCATTAAAGTGCCTCAGATGCTAGTACGGTAGTTATTCTTTCATTTATTTGCTCTCTTCTTTATGTTATTTTGTTTTTGTTTTTACTTATCTAAATTATTTTTTTCTTTGGTTTCATTTTTTGTCTTTATATTTAACCTACTTTAATGTGGTTTAATTCTGTTCCAAGAAGGGGCCTGCAGGACGGGGTAGGGGTAGATAGAGGGGAGCAGGATGTGGGTTAATGGGATTTGGGGATGTTAAAGTGTTAGCAGATACCACAGAGTCGTTCAGTTCGATTTTTTTTCTTTGGAGAAAAAAAACCTTAATAAAAAAAGAGAATAACGGTGTAAAGTACAGCTGCACTGCCAGCTGCTGTTTGTTTCCCACACTATAAGAAACGTTATGAGAGGTGGATGAGTCTTGCTGACCACAATTTCATATAAACGGTTAGCGTAGATATTAAACACACACGAGCGTGTGTTTAAAACTGATTAACGTCACATTAAAGGCTTTTAAGAGGACGCCACGTGTTCCGCTCGTGTTTTAATCAGGCTGACGTCACTGAAGTCCCCGAATTAACACGCTCACTCGTTACACCCAAACACAGGGCTGGCGGGAGTCTTTCCTTCTCCGGATGCCTTAAAATCTGTCTATTTAACGTGGCATAACGTCGGAAACGATCGCTCCGACAAATCTGTTGAACCCACAGCGCCCCCAGCTGGACATCTGCTGTAGTGCATTGCCACTGCGCAGCGCTAAAACCACAGACGAACGATTAGTCGATCACTATGCACAGCGTCGACTGGTGGTGTTGATAGTCGACTATTCTGTGAAGCCGCTGGTGTGTGTGTGTGTGTGTGTGTGTGTGTGTGTGTGTGTGTGTGTGTGTGTGTGTGTGTGTGTGTGTGTGTGAGAGAGAGAGAGAGAGAGAGCGAGAGACTCCTTCTTTGCCTGCTCTATAACGACATATGGACTGGGGCAATTACTAAAGCCAACGTGTAATTCCAAAGCACACTTAGGCAGTTAAGTTTGGACCTTGATATGGAAAGGTACTCAAATACCAGCTGACCTGAAATACATCAAACTTAAAAAGCCAAATTTAGATAAAACACTTTCCCATTGGAGACCAGGAGTGAAATATAGTAGAACTCTCTCACCTTGGGATCCGGTCTCATTAAAACATATCGCCTCTTTTGTCAAGTGGTGGACCCAAAGAGAAGCGGCTAGTGATCATACGCCGTCTAACACAAGGGCAGGTAGTGGCTGCAGTTCAGCCACTGTGACACACAGGCTGACTTATTCTTCCAGGGTAAATATACATATATATATATATATATATATATATGTGTGTGTGTGTGTGTGTGTGTGTGTATGTATCAGGGATGTTTAAACAGGCACTAATTTGAGCAGCAGTTGGCAAGCACATGACAATTCTACTCTCATCTTGTAGGTCAAACGATAAGAGATTGCACCAATATTTCTGGGCTAAAGGGATCAATTTCCATAGGAACCAACATCACAGAAGGTAAAACTAGCTAAAAAATAATAACATGAAAACATAATTTGAATAACGTCTAACATGACATTGAGTAGCTACACACAAAAGTTACAACTCCGAACATTCTACATCCAAAATGTGTGATGAGTTCTGTCCTTCTTGAATTTAGGAAAATGGGTAGTCCACCAAGATCCAACTGATCAAGGCTCTGCAGTGGCTTATTTTAATGATTGGTGGGGGGGGGGGGGCACGGTGACCCAGTGGGCTGGCACAGTGGCCTTGCAGCGAGAAGGTCCTGGCTTCGAACCCCAGGCCGTCCCGGGTCCTTTCTGCATGGAGTGTGCATGTTCTGCCCGTGTCTGTGTGGGTTTCCTCCGGGTGCTCCGGGTTCCTTCCGCCATCGAAAGCACATGCATGTGAGGGTTCATAATCCTGTCTGTGCCCCTGAGCACGGCAATGGAAAGCAGAACTGGAGTTGGTCCCCGGGCGCTGCAGCTGCCCACTGTTCCTAGCTATACGACTGCCCACTGCTCCCAGTGTGAGTTGGGATGACCTAACTGCACAGGGGGAATTTCCCCATGGGGACTAATGAAGTACATCCTCTTAGAGAAGCTATCCCCCCCCCCCCCGGAAGTTTGCAAGTCTGAAGAAGTACCAGCGTTGTTGTGGCTAGCAAGCAGATAAGGCAGAACAAATTCACAAAAGACATGTATTATACAGATACCACAGCACGGACGGCTAAAACCCAGACCCAACTGTTGATATTGTTGTTGGGCAGTGGCGAAGGTGCTGACAAAATAGAAAGAAAAGAAAGCAACTGCATTTTTTTGTCATTGTATTCTTACAACAAATTTTATTCGGACAAATTCTCTGCATTTAACCCGTCCTATTGTATAGGAGCAGTGGGCAGCTGCAGCACCCGGGGACCATCTCCAGTTCTTCTTTCCATTGCCTTGCTCAGGGGCTCAGGCAGGAGTATTAACCCTAACATGCATGTCTTTTTGATGGTGGGAGGAAACCGGAACATCCGGAGGAAACCCACGCAGACACGGGGAGAACATGCAAACTCCGCACAGAAAGGACCTGGGACGGCCTGGGGTTCGAACCCAGGACCTTCCTGCTGTGAGGCAACAGTGCTGACCACTGGGCCACTGTGCCGCCCCACACTAGTTAGTTTCATGTTCTTTTCTTTTTTGGGAGGGGGATTTTTTCTCCCTTTTTCTCCCTAATTTACCAATTACCCCCCTCCTGCGCCCCGTCCCTGCTCCACCCCCTCTGCTGATCCGGGGAGGGCTGCAGACTACCACGTCTCCTCCGGTACATGTGGAGTCGCCAGCCGCTTCTTTTCACGTGACAGTGAGGAGTTTCGCCATGGGGACGTAGCGCGTGGGAGGATCACGCTATTCCCCCCAGTCCCCCCTCCGAACAGGCGCCCCGACAGACCAGAGGAGGCGCTAATGCAGCGACCAGGACACACACCCACGTCCGGTTCCCCACCCGCAGACACGGCCAATTGTGTCCGTAGGGACGCCCGACCAAGCCGGAGGTAACGCGGGGATTCTAACAGGCGATCCCCATGTTGGCAGGAAACGGAATTGACCGGGGGGAACTTTGAACTCTCGCGTGTGACGGGTTAAAGCTCCGTGCTTTGACTGATCCGGGCCATCCCTCCTTCTCCGGCATACGTTGTGTCCTATTGTGTCGGTTGTATTCTGCACCTCCCCTCCATCTCCATACTGTCGCCCAACCACACTGCTTCCGCCTCATATGTGCTTGTTGTTTGTTCTACTGAATTACACTATACCACTATTTGCTTAATTTCACGATTGTATTTTTTATTTGATTCAGCTCTGCTGTCCTATTCTGTTCTGTTCTATTCTAGTGTATTTTGCTCTATTTTATTTTATTCTATTCTATTCTAGTGTATTTTATTCTATTCTATTCTATTCCCTTCTATTCTAGCGTATTCTAGTGTATTTTATTCTATTATATTCCCTTCTATTCTAGTGTATTTTATTCTATTCTATTCTATTCCCTTCTATTCTAGCGTATTCTAGTGTATTATATTCTATTATATTCCCTTCTATTCTAGTGTATTCTAGTGTATTTTATTCTATTCTATTCCCTTCTATTCTAGTGTATTCTAGTGTATTTTATTCTATTCTATTCTAGTGTGTTCTGTTCTATTCTAGTGTATTTTATTCTATTCTATGCTATTCAAATTCCTATTTCAAATTTCAATTTCTATTTCTACTTTCTTCTATTTCAAACGGACTGCCGATGCAAACTAGCCTATTAGCTAACTCGGGTACATTTACATTTGTTTCGAATGTGGATTAATGTACATTGTCCCTTCCCAAATAAACGTTTAAACTATTCTATTCTATTCTATTCTATTCTATTCTATTCTATTCTGTTCTATGCTAGTGTATTCAGTTGTGTTCTACTCTCATCTATTCTATTCTAGCGTGTTCTATTCTATTCTATTCAAATTTATATTTCAAATGTCTATTTCTTTCATTCTATTTCAGAGGGACTGCCGATGGAAACTAGCCTATTAGCTAACTCGGGTACATTTCCATTTGTTTGTAATGTTTATTAACGTACATTGTCCCTTTCCAAATAAACGCTTCAACTATTCTATTCTATTCTATTCTATTCTATTCAGCTCTGCTGTGTTCTGCTTGCGTTCTTCTGGTGCTGGGGAATTGGCTAATGAGGGAGCTCCCAGCAAGAAAAACCAATTACACATACAACAAGCTGTCTACAGCAAATGCAGTTTATAGCTTCCTCTCTCGCTTTCTTATCTCTCTCTCTCTCTCTCTCTCTCTCTCTCTCTCTCTCTCTCTCTCTCTCTCTCTCTCTCTCTCTCTCTCTCTCTCTCTCTCTCTCTCTCTCTCTCTCTCTCTCTCTCGCTGCTATTACTCTTTTTTTACTCTTCTAGCTTTCCCATAACTAACTCTTTTGGCAATTATTCTACTGTATGGCATTTCTACTCCGACACCCCCCCTTCCTCTCCCATCTTCTCTATCTGCGTACCCCTACCCCCCCCCACGTTATTTTGCGTCCTGCCGGTCTGCTGCTCTCTCGCCCTCTCATATATTTCCAGCCTCTCTTCTTGCCTCGTCATTCTTCTGCAATTTATGGATCCCTCTCTACTCTCTGTCTCCTTATGTCTCTAAATCTCTCCCCTCTCCACTCCTCTCCTCTGCCGAACGGCTATATCTCCTCTTTAATGTCTATCTCCACTCGTTCCACACCTCTCCTATATTTCCGTCCTTCTTCCTCCCTCTCCCTCCATCTTGTCTTTGACTCTGCCCATCCTGCTTCTCCCCCTTCGTTTTGGGACCAAATCCCCCCTCTTTTTCAGCCTTCCCCCCTCTCTCCCTCTCTTTCTCCGCTTTTACTCTATAGTCTTTCTCTCGTTGTCTTGCACTCCCACCGCCACATCTCTCCGTCCTCCTGCCCCCCCCTCTCCCTCTCGCTCGCGCTCCCTCGCTCCTTCTGCTTCTCCACCTCCCTGTTCTATTTCATCACATAGGAGAGTTCAGTACTGGCAATTCCTATTAATTGAAACTGAATAGACCTCTCTAACAGATTTGACCTCTGCCCCCCCCCCTCTCTCTCTCACACACACATCCTTTGCCCTTCTGCAGGTATTCAGCCGTGTGTCTTGGAGGCAGGATGAAGGTTTTCATTCCGGCCCGATGCTCCGCCATCTAATTCCAGTGTTTAGTCCTGTCCCGCCTGGTGGACGGAGTGTCTCATCCCTGGAACGGAATGATGCGGTGTTGGGGGGGGAGGGGTCGGGATGGAAGCCTGCAAGCGGCTCGGCTCTCCGTGGCACACAGCTGAATACCACTGATCTAGCTTCAGCCCACGCTCCTCTCCTCCGCCTTGGCTCCTTCAGCACCGTTAGTCCATCGGACCACCAACTCACTTGCTCCGCTCCACCTTCTCATCTTTCTTCATCTCTATTCCCTCTCCCACTGCCCCCCCCCCTCTCTCTCTCGCCTATCTCTCTCCCTCTCCTTCTCTTTTTAACTGTTTGGTCCATTTCTCCCTCTCTCCTTCTGTGTCCTCCCTCAACCCTCCTGCTTGCTGTAAACTATCTCTGTCTTTTCAGTCATCTCTCTCTCAGCCGCATCCCTCCATCCCACTTGCACCAGTCTCTACTGTCTTTCCACCGTGCCCCCCCCTCTCTCTCCCTCTCTCTCCCTCTCTCTCTCTCTCTCTCTCTCTCTCTCTCTCTCTCTCTCTCTCTCTCTCTCTCTCTCTCTCTCTCTCTCTCTCTCTCTCTCTCTCTCTCTCTCTCTCGTTCTCTCTCTCTCTCTGTCTATAACCGATTGCTGATGCCGGTGGATGTGACAGAGACGTTCTGCCGCCAGTCCATCCACCGAGCGGGGAGCGCGTGTACCGATCTATATACACTTGACCATATAAATCAACGGGGATGGCCAGATAACGACACGCACCCCCCCCAACCCCAACCCCTACCCCTCTTGGTGGGGGGGGGCACGATTGATGCCCGCGCTGTCGCTAAACGACTGAGATAATAAAACCTCACGCGCTCCTCTTTTCTCTTCCGCCTCTCATGGCGCGCGCGCGCGCGCACACACACACAGAAGCAGAGAACACCTGCACTCCCTGATGCGGGCTATAAAGCGGCCAGACAAACAGGGTCTGTGTTTTGGGAGACTTGAACAAATGGGGAAATTATACAGTGGGGGGAAATGCCGCGCGACCAAAGCGTCCCTTCAACCCGAGGGGCTTAAACATATCCGGGAAGCGGCGCAATGGACTCTTATATGGCGCAAAGGCACGCGTATAGCTTGGTGTCCTCGGCACCCGAAGCGTGTACCCCTGCAAGACAGCGGTCTAGTTATCGCCGGCAAACCCTTTACTGGAAGAACTTAAGAAAAGCTTCACTCTAAGGGATTTGTCCTCGTGCTCAGCGCGCGCAAAAAAAAGGCTGCTGCGAGAAACAGAAGAAAGAAGAGAAAGTGCACGACGCGCGCAGCACCGAGAGGGAGTGCACATAAACAG
Source organism: Lampris incognitus (assembly GCF_029633865.1). Lineage (NCBI taxonomy): Eukaryota > Metazoa > Chordata > Actinopteri > Lampriformes > Lampridae > Lampris > Lampris incognitus. Next base: position 49,115,694 of record NC_079211.1, on the reverse strand, counting down.
CGAATGCTTAAAATAATATCACCATTCTATCCAAATTCATGTCGGGTGCTCATTCGCGTTTTTTTGGCTGTTGGAGCCAAAGCGGCAGAGCCGCATTGCAACGCGAGAGGACGGCGGAAGCGCACGCAGCGCGCAGCACACCTGCCGCGGCCGAGGAGCAGAACTTTTAAGGGAACTTTTAACTGTCCGGGACCAGCTCGCGGCCGAGGCGTCAAGGCGTGCGCCACACTGCCCCCCCCTCTCCCCTTGTCTCTCACACCCTCACACACACAACACAGCATGCACACAAGTGGGGGGGAGGGGGGGGGACGCAAAGGATGTGCGTAATGATGTTACCTGCTGCTGTCAATAGGAAATGTACTGGTCCAGCCGACGCAGATGACGAATCGAGGCTCGTCTCAGAAAAGCGCGTAAATAATCCTCCCTTTGCGTTCGTCCTCTCCTCCTGTGACTCGCTGGCTTTCGCTCGGAGTTCTCCTCTCTCCTGCAGGCTGCGAGCCGGCTCCTCACTACAGCTGTAAATGGGGGGTGGGGGGGTGGGGGTGGCAGATCCCTAGCCCCTTTCCCTCTTCCCTCACCCGTGCCGAGAAAAGAGTCGAGGACAGCAATGTCCGACTTGATGCAACGGGAGAATCCCCCCCCCACTTCGCTCCCTCCGAAGGACCCCCCGACCAAGCCAAGAGACGACCAGACGACCCGCTCCGGTCAGCCGCAGTTAGGGGCAGTCTCTCTCTCGCTCCGTGATGCGACGTCTCTTCCCTCCCGCTCCTCGTCGGACTTTTCCCCCCCACACACACAGAAGTCGAGACAAGTCATTAAACTGCGGCGAGAGCCGCCTTCCCTCTCCTCTTCGGTCTTTCCCTCTCCCTCCTCTCTCTGCCCTGCTTCCTCCCTCTCGCGTGGAAGAGTCGGTGCGGGGTGGGAGAGTCGTTCTACTTTGCGCAAATAAGAACTTCTGTCTGCAAACTGGCAACCCCTTCGGCTCTGTCTGCCGGTCCGAAGTTAAGTGGGTGGGAGGGAGGGAGGGAGGGAGAGGAGGGCAGGTGATGACGGCGTTACCGGGCTAAAATTAACGCCAAGCACATGGTTCACATCAGCACCTGATAAAACTAGCTAGACGACACGGTGGACGCTCCACCACAGGAGGGGGTTTAAAGATGTGCTTGCGTCCCCTCCTTCTCCCCCTCCTCCTCCTCCGGTCTACGTTTATCGGTTGATTGCGTCACTGAAATGATTGCATGCATTCAATGAATTCGTGATAAGGAGTATATTTATTGCGAAGAAGAGGAATTTGAGCCCCCCCTCCCAACACCCCCCCCCCTCCAGTGTCCTGCAGCGTCCGGGGTTGTGTAGCGGTGCAGCGTTTGTTAACACACGAACCAACACATTTGTTCGTTTGTTAAACAGTCGACAACACGCGATTCGATACGACGAGGATGACGGAGGACGTTGCCCCCTCTCCTCCCCCCATATGAACTCACTCTGTGTTAGTGAGCATCCTATCATGTTCTCCAGCCCAAATCTTCTTCTTCTTCTTTTTCTTCTTCTTCTTTTTCTTCTTCTTCTTTTTTTCTTCTTCTTCTTCTTCTTCTTCTTCTTCTTCTTCTTCTTCTTCTTCTTCTTCTTCTTCTTCTTCTTCTTCTTCTTCTTCTTCTTCTTCTTCTTTTTAAATATCTCAAACGGATGAAAACAGAGGAACCTACAGCTGTGGTGTCTCTCACTCTCTCCCCTCCGTCTTCCCTCCACTCTCCCTTTTCTGTAAATCACCGCCCCGCGGTTGGCTCCCACCTACCGGAGGCGTCGCGGAGAGTCCTAAACTCTTCCCCTCGCGGGTCGGCGTGGGCGATTTCGGTTTTGCTGACGCTTGTCACGCGCCGTGCCCGTCATTGCCGGTCACTCCAGCGGGGACCTTCTCTTCACGACGCCCTCCACTTTTAAAACATCCAGGATGTGGATGTGGGCGATGAGAGACGACTCCGGCGGCGGGGGGGTCGCCTCACCCGCAATCCTGAAGCCAGAAGAGGCAAGGGTGCGCCGGCTTCCTTCAGGCTCCCCCAAAAATCCAGAAATGGGCCGTCTATGAGAAGATAGCGCCCCATCCAAAAAGATACAGAATTAAAAAGACACATAAATACAGTCTTTGCTTCGTTAAGAGATCACACAAAACTACACAAACGCGAAGAGCGGAGAGGAAACACGGAAGCACGCAGGAGTTGTCCCTCCTGTGCGAAACACTCAAGTTTCTCCCTGTCCACAGGAAGTCTCTATTCAACACCTGTCCACAGGCAGTCTCTATTCAACACCTGTCCATAGGCAGTCTCTACTCAACACCTGTCCACAGGCAGTCTCTATTCAACACCTGTCCACAGGCAGTCTCTATTCAACACCTGTCCACAGGCAGTCTTTACTCAACACCTGTACACAGGCAGTCTTTACTCAACACCTGTACACAGGCAGTCTCTATTCAATACCTGTCCACAGGCAGTCTCTATCCAACATCTGTCCACAGGCAGTCTCTATTCAACACCTGTCCACAGGCAGTCTCTATTCAACATTTGTCCGCAGGCAGTCTTTACTCAACACATGTCCGCAGGCAGTCTCTATTCAACACCTGTCCACAGGCAGTCTTTACTCAACACCTGTCCACAGGCAGTCTTTATTCAACACCTGTCCACGGGCAGTCTTTACTCAACATCTGTCCACAGGCAGTCTTTACTCAACACCTGTCCACAGGCAGTCTCTATTCAACACCTGTCCACAGGCAGTCTCTATTCAACACCTGTCCACAGGCAGTCTTTACTCAACACCTGTCCACAGGCAGTCTCTATTCAACACCTGTCCACAGGCAGTCTCTATTCAACACCTATCCACAGGCAGTCTCTATTCAACACCTGTCCATAGGCAGTCTCTACTCAACACCTGTCCACAGGCAGTCTCTATTCAACACCTGTCCACAGGCGGTCTCTATTCAACACCTGTCCACAGGCAGTCTTTACTCAACACCTGTCCACAGGCAGTCTTTACTCAACACCTGTCCACAGGCAGTCTCTATTCAACACCTGTCCACAGGCAGTCTCTATTCAACACCTGTCCACAGGCAGTCTTTACTCAACACCTGTCCACAGGCAGTCTTTATTCAACACCTGTCCACAGGCAGTCTCTATTCAACACCTGTCCACAGGCAGTCTTTACTCAACACCTGTCCACAGGCAGTCTTTATTCAACACCTGCCCACAGGCAGTCTTTACTCAACTCCTGTCCACAGGCAGTCTTTACTCAACACCTGTACACAGGCAGTCTCTATTCAATACCTCTCCACAGGCAGTCTCTATTCAACACCTGTCCACAGGCAGTCTTTACTCAACACCTGTACACAGGCAGTCTCTATTCAATACCTGTCCACAGGCAGTCTCTATTCAACACCTGTCCACAGGCAGTCTTTATTCAACACCTGTCCACAGGCAGTCTTTACTCAACACCTGTCCACAGGCAGTCTCTATTCAACACCTGTCCACAGGCAGTCTCTATTCAACACCTGTCCACAGGCAGTCTTTATTCAACACCTGTCCACAGGCAGTCTTTACTCAACACCTGTCCACAGGCAGTCTCTATTCAACACCTGTCCACAGGCAGTCTCTATTCAACACCTGTCCACAGGCAGTCTCTATTCAACACCTGTCCACAGGCGGTCTCTATTCAACACCTGTCTACAGGCAGTCTTTACTCAACACCTGTCCACAGGCAGTCTCTATTCAACACCTGTCCACAGGCAGTCTCTATTCAACACCTGTCCACAGGCAGTCTTTACTCAACACCTGTCCACAGGCAGTCTCTATTCAACACCTGTCCACAGGCAGTCTCTATTCAACACCTATCCACAGGCAGTCTCTATTCAACACCTGTCCATAGGCAGTCTCTACTCAACACCTGTCCACAGGCAGTCTCTATTCAACACCTGTCCACAGGCAGTCTTTACTCAACACCTGTCCACAGGCAGTCTTTATTCAACACCTGTCCACAGGCAGTCTCTATTCAACACCTGTCCACAGGCAGTCTTTACTCAACACCTGTCCACAGGCAGTCTTTATTCAACACCTGCCCACAGGCAGTCTTTACTCAACTCCTGTCCACAGGCAGTCTTTACTCAACACCTGTACACAGGCAGTCTCTATTCAACACCTGTCCACAGGCAGTCTCTATTCAACACCTGTCCACAGGCAGTCTTTACTCAACACCTGTACACAGGCAGTCTCTATTCAATACCTGTCCACAGGCAGTCTCTATTCAACACCTGTCCACAGGCAGTCTTTATTCAACACCTGTCCACAGGCAGTCTTTACTCAACACCTGTCCACAGGCAGTCTCTATTCAACACCTGTCCACAGGCAGTCTCTATTCAACACCTGTCCACAGGCAGTCTTTATTCAACACCTGTCCACAGGCAGTCTTTACTCAACACCTGTCCACAGGCAGTCTCTATTCAACACCTGTCCACAGGCAGTCTCTATTCAACACCTGTCCACAGGCAGTCTCTATTCAACACCTGTCCACAGGCAGTCTCTATTCAACACCTGTCCACAGGCAGTCTCTATTCAACACCTGTCTACAGGCAGTCTTTACTCAACACCTGTCCACAGGCAGTCTCTATTCAACACCTGTCCACAGGCAGTCTCTATTCAACACCTGTCCACAGGCAGTCTTTACTCAACACCTGTCCACAGGCAGTCTTTATTCAACACCTGTCCACAGGCAGTCTCTATTCAACACCTGTCCACAGGCAGTCTTTACTCAACACCTGTCCACAGGCAGTCTTTATTCAACACCTGTCCACAGGCAGTCTTTACTCAACACCTGTCCACAGGCAGTCTCTATTCAACACCTGTCCACAGGCAGTCTCTATTCAACACCTGTCCACAGGCAGTCTTTATTCAACACTTGTCCACAGGCAGTCTTTACTCAACACCTGTCCACAGGCAGTCTCTATTCAACACCTGTCCACAGGCAGTCTCTATTCAACACCTGTCCACAGGCAGTCTCTATTCAACACCTGTCTACAGGCAGTCTTTACTCAACACCTGTCCACAGGCAGTCTCTATTCAACACCTATCCACAGGCGGTCTCTATTCAACACCTGTCTACAGGCAGTCTTTACTCAACACCTGTCCACAGGCAGTCTCTATTCAACACCTATCCACAGGCGGTCTCTATTCAACACCTGTCCACAGGCAGTCTCTATTCAACACCTGTCTACAGGCAGTCTTTACTCAACACCTGTCCGCAGAGGAACCGGACAGGGAGACTCCTTTGACACTCGTCAGTAGACTCTCATTCGTTGTCTCTGTTGGATTTTGTAATCAAAACGCCGCGAGGCGAGAGTTTGTTCTGTCCGCAAGTCAAATAAATCTGCTGGTGCAGACGGGAGTCACCCGACACGAGGGCTGCTCCGCTCACTTCGCCCCCATCGAGTTAAGGACGCTGTTCTTTCAGCACCACAATGGCCGAGAGAAGCGGTGGTGGTGGTGGTGGTGGTGGTGAGGGGGGGGGGTGTCTCTCTGCCGGGAGAGACAGACAGACAGACAGACGGGGGGGGGGGGGGGACAGAGAAAGCGCGCCGCGCGCGCGCGAGAGAAAGAGAGAGCAAAAAAAAGGGGGGGGGGTAAAAGTACAACACGCCGATGGGACGGTGAGTGGGAAGGAGGAAAGAGAAGCAAAGCGAAAGACGACGAGAAGGAGGGAGAAGGTGGGGGGGGTGGATGGAGAAGGTGGGGGATGAAAGAGAGAGCGAAAGGAGAGGACCTGAAGTTCCGTTTGAGCGCTGCTGCCGGTGCTGTTTGTATTTTAGAATGCTGAAAAGCGCCTCTTTATTGCCCCCCTTTGGCAACGGAGTGAAAATATTTGGAGAAAAATTAGATTAGATAGACAGACAGACAGATAGAGAGAGAGAGAGAGAGAGAGAGAGAGAGAGAGAGAGAGAGAGAGAGAGAGAGAGAGAGAGAGAGAGAGAGAGAGGGAGAGGGGTTTATTCAAGACTGTTTGTGTATAGGGCAGTTACTATGAAGAGTGAATGTGTTTGACTATTCAGCCACCGCACGTGAGACAGGACACTGCTGAAAAAAACCCCACATTAATTCTCAGCAGACATTGCTTGTATCAACAAAGGAAAAGTAAACAAACAAGCAAACTGCAGCAGAGACAAAGACACAAATGGTGTTAGACAGATAGACAAAAGGTATTCGAGAGGGTGAAATCGGCAGCAGAACTAGAAGAGTGCACTGGGTAGAGTGCAGATCTGCACCAGGCGTACGTAGTATCCCCCCTTCTCCAGTGCTCGGACTTGGCGACAGACCCTACTTTAAGAAGGGAGATACATGCACACACAGAAAAAAGCCCAGTTATTCCTGCCATTATAAGACTATTGTGAGCACCCAAGTTGATTGAATGGGAAATATGGGGGGGGGGGGGGTTTGTTAATTTGAAACACTCAAGCTAAAAAAAAAACTAGCTAATAAAAATGACTTCAAATCTGTTTAACCATTACAGTTTTCATCACCCAGCCATCCATTATCCAGACCGCTTTATCCTGCGCTCAGGGTCGCGGGGATGCTGCAGCATCTATCCCAGCAGCCATTGGGCGGTCGGCGAGGAGACACCCTGGACAGGCCGCCAGGCACGGTCTGGCGTGAAGTTTTCACGACAATGTAACGAATTCGGGGGTAGGCGGGAACCGCTACAGCGAACCTGAGTCTCCCGCACCACGGGCGACTACGTTAACCAGTCGGCTAAAGGGTCCGACCCGTTAGCCAAGGGCTAGCGAGTCTTCACATCCGTGGTCGTTACACTACCCGCCTCGCGCTCCAGCATATCAGCTCCCTCGCACCTCTGGGCGCACGTGCTTCCCATGGCCTCACGGTCTCACCGTCCCATTTCTGACACCAGTGTAGCCAATCCGGAGGGCAGGCCGGGAACCGCCGCAGCCGGGACGCGAATCCGAGTCTCCCGCACCACGGGCAACTACGTCAACCAGTCGACTAAAGCAGTGGTTCTCAACCTTTTTGGGGTCCTGGACCCCCTCCGTATTTTTGATCTACCCTGAGGACCCCTCCACCTGATCTTGGGGGAGGGGGGGTTGCAATTTGATAGAAACAGTAGAAACTGCATTTTAAATTGCATTATAGCATTTATTCACTGTTTGGGGCAAAAATAACAGCTTTCAGTTGTAACTTAGATATAGTTAACAAAACAGAATTCTTATGCAGTAACTTTCAGATATGTGTAACAAAACAGAATATGTATTCAGTAACTTTCAGATATATGTTACAACATAATTTTATGCAGTAACTTTTAACAATGCAAACGGGAGCGAGATCTCTTATTAAAATACAATAAATTACACTTGTGAAACAGATGTAATTAGAGAAAAAAGTCCTGTTACCCTCTATAGTTTAGGTAGATAAAGGTCTCAGTCACATTTGAGTTAAATAATCCTATTTCTATAAATGTCATAGGATCTTTTTTTTAAAGATATTTTATTTTCACGGACCCCTTGCAATTACACCACGGACCACTAGGGGTCCGCGGACCCCCGGTTGAGAAACACTGGACTAAAGGGTCCGACCCGTTAGCCAAGGGCAAGCGAGTCTACTCATCCGTGGTCGTTACAATATAAAATGACTCAAGGCGAATGGCTGCTGTGCTGATTGACCTTCATTCGTATAAGAGTGGTGAGAAAACATAGCTCAGACACAGGAAAGATGTTATTGTAGCCACTGAGATGATTTGCAGGTGTGACTGTGATTAATCCTACTGTTGAAATTGTATTTTTATTGCGGACTTTTAACATTGGAGACTATGGCCCCTCCGCGTGGCGGCGAGGTGAATAAAGCGAATTATTTTTCGGTTCATCGAGTGCACCTCCTGTTCTCCTTCTCCTGTTCCAGTATCAGCGGTGAATGGTTTGCTGGCTTGCGAAACACGATCGACTTCTTGTTTACTTTGAAGATTTATATACGAATACATACTGTTTTGGTTCTGACACTGTCGCTGCCCGATCTGACTCAGCCGTAGATGGGAGTCGCGCATGCGCACGGCTGACTCAGAGAGGGTGGCGACGCAAAGCAGCGTTGGTTGATGAAGAGAGCAAGAGAACGAAGGTTTTTAATCACCGTATGCACGAGAGGTTCTTTATCATATAGTCATAGCTGTGCACCAACTTTTTTAAACTGATAGGTCCAGTAGTTTGCGAGATTGGCCGCGGACAGACACAAACACGCGCGCGCACGCACATGCGCGCGCACGCACACACACAACCAAATGCATAATCCACTCCAAGCTACCACCTGACGGAAATAAAAACATAACTCAACTAGGGTGCTTCCGTAGCTGAATGGTTAGAGTGCATGCCATATGCTTGCAACGTTCAAGTCCAGCCGTCGACCTTGCTTATGCCCCAACTTTTTGACTCTGAACAGGAAGTGAAAGATATCTTCTATACCTGCCCTGATGAGACATTATCAAGAATCCCCAGGGAGGATGAGGTTATTCTCCAAGGTGACTTCAATGCCAGGGTCAGCTGAGATCACCACCCTTGGAAGGGCACTGTAGGACAAGAAGGTATTGGTAATATCAACTCTAACAGAGTTCTCCTTCTCAGCATGTATGCTCAGTACAACCTCGTCATCACCAACAATCTTTTCCACCAGAAAACAAGCTCAAGGCATCTTGGAGCCATCCCCACTCCAACCGGTGGCATCTCATTGACTATCTCATTGTTTGACCTGGGACCGCCGTGACGTACACATCATGAGGGCCATAGTTGATGCTGATGTTTGTTGGACAGATCATCACCTCATCCGCTCTTTAATGTCTATCAAATTGAAGAGGAAGAGGAGGGTTCAAAAGTTGCAATACTTTGAGAGCCTGGATGAAACTGCCACCCAACAGATTCTTCAGGCCTCTCTTGGGGAAAGCCTACAACAGGAATATCCTGATACCGTCGAAGAACACTCAAATCCATGGTGGAGATGGCCAGAGTCCAATGGCATGAAGAACCAAGAGGATTGGGGACCACCCTCTGTTGCAGCCTTCATCCGCCTTCACTGCCATTGTGACCTGGAGACATCTTCCACCAGTTCCGCCGTTGAGGTCTTTGTTGGATCACACTTCGTATGGAACCTCCCCCTTGACGGAGACCCAACCAGGAGCCAAACTCCGGACGGCATAGCTCTTGGGATCATTAGTACACAAGCTTCTCCACCATGGCAAGGTGGTGATCCAGGAAGAAGCTGACGAACTGGCTACCATCCACTGCACTGTGTGGAAGAAAGCTGCTCTAACATTTTGTTGGAAAACTCCGTCAGTGTTGTATGGAAACATCAAACTACTGGTGGGTTTCTACTGGTATGAGGGTGAGTAGAAAATGACAAAAATTTTCATTTTGGGGTTAGCTATTCCTTAAAATTTTCACTGACTACACTCAAATCAAATATTGACTTGATATATATTATTAAGTTGACAACTGAACCAGTAATCTTAAACAAGGAATAGCTACTGGGTTCTTTAGAAATGGGTTCTCATTTACAGCATTTGGGAGTTTTCAGCTGTGTATCATTAGTAGTTCATCATAACTTAATGGAGACACCTTTTTCCTGTACACAGTCATGGTCGGTTGTGGCGAGGCCAGCCAGGTAGCAGCTTTCACCAGCTTTTGCAGTTTGATATATGGCTAGTTGCACAATCACTCAGCTGCAGGGAATTTAGAATGAAGAACAGGAAGCATCCTTGTGCTGTGTGTTTGCTCACAAAGAAGGGGTCTGATAGGAAGGTTCCCAATTGATGAAAAAAACCCACTCTCTGTCCGTTAGAAGAGCAGGAACTGTTGTCAGAGGGTTTCAGGTCCCATTTTCTCAAACCCTGTAAGTTTCTTGATTTTATACCACTAGAAATTATGTAATCTGATCGTTGATGATGACAGTGTCTGACTCTGAGGTCTGAAGACTTTGACTCAAGTAATAGAGTGCTAGCTGATGCAGGGCTACAATGCGGGCACCTTGTTAATTAGGATGTCAAAAGAATCAGTTGAGTGCTGGTAACTACCAGTCTTTTAGTGAGAGATCTTTGAGCAATACAAAGTCTAACATACCCTGGGAACAGTGATTTGGACAGGTCTGGGCTATTAGTGGCAGCACGTGGTGCAATGGTTAGCGCAGTCGCCTCACAGCAAGAAGGCCCTGGGTTTGAGCCCCGGGGTAGTCCAACCTTGGGGGTCGTCCCAGGTCATCATCTGTGTGGAGTTTGCATGTTCTCCCCGTGTCTGCGTGGGTTTCCTCCGGGTGCTCCAGTTTCCTCCCACAGTCCAAAGATATATATAGGTCAGGTGAATCAGCCATACTAAATTGTCCCGAGGTGTGTGTGTGTGTGTGTGTGTGTGTGTGTGTGTGTGTGTGTGGGCGGGCCCTGTGATGGTCTGGCAGCCTGTCTAGGCTGTCTCCCCACCAGCTGCCCAATGGCTGCTGGGATAGGCTCCAACATCCCCATGACCCAGAGAGCAGGGTAAGCGGTTTAGATAATGGATGAATGGATGTGGTGCAGTGGTTAACGCAGTCGCCTCACAGCAAGAGGGTCCCGGGTTCGAACCCTGGGGTTGTCTTGTCCAGCCTTGGAGGTCATCCCGGGGTGTCCTCTGTGTGGAGTTTGCATGTTCTCCCCGTGTCTGCGTGGGTTTCCTCTGGGTGCTCCGGTTTCCTCCCACAGTCCAAAGACATGTAGGTCAGGTGAATCGGTCACACTAAATTGTCCCTAGGTGGGAATGTGTCGGCCCTATGATGGACTAGCGACCTGCTCAGGGTATCTCTCCACCTGCCACCCGATAACTGCTGGGATAGGCTCCACCATCCCCGCGACCCCGATTGGGACACGCGGTTTGGATAATGGATGGATGGCTATTAGTGTGTTGCAACCATCTGGTCTACAGTATGGCCACAATTGACAGGGAGGGCCTTGGAAAATAAGCAGGTTAAAACTCACGGTAGAGTGAAAGGGGCTCAGGCCTTCCTTTCAAGCTGACCAGCTGTTTGCATTTAGAGACTTCAAATCCCCAGTCACCTTGAATGAGGACTGCACTGCCAAGGTGGGATGGTGTGATGTTTCCAGTGCTATTATCTGCCCAGATAACTGACATTCTATTTCATTTGCTTTTGCCTGAGGTTGTCTGTGCAAAAAATAAATAAATAAATAAAAACACTGAAGCCGGTTCTCTGAGCTAGTAAAAATGCTTGCAGACAAAAAAAAAAAAAAAATGCCAAAAACATTATTCAAGGCTGGGAGAGCAGAATTGTGATTCAACAGGCACTACATGTTCCTAATATAAAAAGGCGCATTTCCTTTATTTTTTTCTGCTGCGGTATGTTATGTAGTCCACCTATATCAGCTAATTTTCTTGCCCCCTTACTAAGCCATCAGGGATGGCAGAAAATAACTAAGTTCCGCAGGAAAAAAAAAAAGAAAAGAAAGAAAAACAACCAAAAAATGCTGGAGTGCGGGGGAAACCACTGTTCGTCCTGGTCAGCAGCTGTAATTTATTCATTCGGTGACTCAGGGAGAACGGCCTCGCAGAAGCACGGTTGAGAACGAGTAGCACGGAAGCATTTTCCCCAGTTGTGTGGCTCTGGTACAACTACCCCCTCTCACTTGCACCGAGGCCTCGGAAGTTTCGGGTTAAAGGAATCCAAACAAGAAATTAGAGGTTGAATAAATAAAATGAAATGAAATAAAACTGCAAGCACAGTGTCTCTAAATTCATTCGCACACCCAGACTCACCTGAAAACACGGAAGATTATATAGATGTATCCTGCCAGCCTGGGCCCCACACAATCACCCTGCTTTCATGCGTGGACCAGGGGGCAGGACGTCAAGAGTCGCAAAAGGGTGAGAGCTACCACCCATCCAAAATCTCTTGCCACCCCTTCCTGCCACCCCACGTATTGCAACTAATTGACAAAACTGACTTCTTCTGCTGAGCGAAGCATATTTTCCTGATATTCATATTTGCCAAATTCCGTTAAATTGTTTATTCAAGCCACGACAAATGAGGGTCCACACTTGAAAAAAAAAAACTTTTTCTGTAATCCAAAGAAAAATTGACTCAACGGAGTGTGTAGCGAGCACATCAGCGTGAGAGGCTGGCGCTGGATGCAGCAGTCATGATATATGGTGAGTGGGATTTGATCGATGAAGGAACAACGTGGAACAGGGAGAGCCCATGGATGAGAACGTGCATTCTTAATAGGCTCAAGCCCAGACAGGGACGATCTACCTAACAAGGGTGGGAGACCTGGCAGATAGGCAGGAGTATCAGCAGGTTGCTGTAAAGAAAGAAATGGAACAGTTGAGTCAAGTCAAGTTTATTTGTTTGTTTATCAGGATCCCAATTAGCTGTGCCCTAAAGCGCCGCTAGTCTTACTGGGGTCCACATAACAACAATACATTTAAGACATACGTACATCTAAAAACAAGACAGAGAAAAACAAAACAAAAAAAATAGCAAAAACCTACATTCAACTTTACAGTACACATAACTCATCATCCAACAGCAAAGACACACACATAAATCACTCCAGTGTAGAAACTGTTGAAACCATCCAGGCTGTACAACTCGGTTCAAATCACACCTTACCCTGTCCTGTATGTGTATGTGTGTGTGTGTGTGTGTGTGTGTGTGTGTGTGTGTGTGTGTGTGTGTGTGTGTGTGTGTGTGTGTGTGTGTGTGTGTGTGTGTGTGTGTGTGTGTGTGTGTGTGTGTGTGTTTTTGTGTGTGTGTATGACCATGTATTTTGCATCCTACAGATACAACATTCCAAGGTGTCTCTGTATTTGCTGTTTAAATAGTGATTTCTGTGTCAGTTTAGTCGTTGGCAGCGGTAAGGAATTCCTTGCTTTCATTGATCTGTATTCTACTGGGCGCTTGAGAAAATTAGTGTTTGGCTTAGGAAGTGAAAACCGGCCTTCTGTTGCCTGTCTAGTGGCATATGTAAATGATTCTGAATTGTGTTTTAACTGATTGTAGTGATCTATTGGAGTTTTGTGTTGTAAAACCTCCCATATTGAAGATAGAAGTGCAGCATTCATTCTGTCCTCAACTTTTAACCATTGTAGACAGAAGTGCCTGCTGTTGATGTTCGTATTGTACGAACATTGGAGAGCAAGGCGCGCCGCCTTGTTCTGTACCAACTGGAGTTTGCTTAAATCTTTTTTCATGGCATTCGCCCATATTATGACAAATGAGACTATTATACAATAGTCAAGCTGTGAGAGAACAATAGTTTTTATTACCATTTTAGTTAATTCTGGTGTATGCATCGCCTTACCACTGCCAATGCCTTACCCATTCTGTTTACAACAATGTCAATGTGTTTTGACCAGGACAGCTTATTGTCAAGAATGATGCCCAGGAGCTTAGTTTCCTTTACTTGTTGGATTGGTGTTTTATTCATAAAGAGTTTTAGCTCTGGCTCTTTCCTAAGAGAATGATTTGAACCAAATATAATGCTTATCGTTTTAGTTGCGTTAAGTATCAGTTTGTTTTCAAAGACCCATTTCCAGATGATATCTAGCTCCCTATTCAATATGACATTTAACTCAGCAGGTGTTGTTGCTGATGCATACACTGTAGTGTCATCTGCATACATCATTAATTTAGCATCTTTTAGTACAAGAGGTCAATCATTTGTAAAAATTGAGTACATAAGTGGACCTAGGCAGCTTCCTTGAGGAATTCCACACTCTATAGGTACACTATCTGAGTAATCTCCATTAAAGAGGTCAAGTTAAGTCAAGTCAAGTCAGTTGTATTTGTATAGCCCAATATCACAAATTACAAATTTGCCTCAGTGGGCTTTACAGCAACACAACATCCTGTCCTTAGACCCTCACATCGGATAAGGAACAACTCCCTAAAAAAAAAACTTTTAACAGAGAGAGAGAGAGAGAGAGAGAGAGAGAGAGAGAGAGAGAGAGAGAGAGAGAGAGAGAGAGAGAGAGAGAGAGAGAGAGAGAGAGAGAGAGAGAGAGAGAGAGAGAGAGAGAGAGAGAGAGAGTCCCCTTGGAAGGTGCCGTGGACAAGGAGAACTCTCTGCAGGAGGTGGCTGAACAGCTGGAGGAGACCGGCGAGAGGGATATCTGGAGATAGTATCAGAGGAAAACTATTGCCAAAACAGAACTCGTGATCTTTCAGCCTCAGCTGATCCACTTCCTCTTTCAGATCAAGTTCAGAGGTCCAGTGCACACTGAACTGTGTTCAGATTATCGAGGTACTTCAGGCCTAACATCCCAACATCTTAGTGAGGCCATTTCTAGCATTTGCAGCAACCTGTATGCAGCTAAATGAATGACGTAAGACTATGATATTGAATTAGCCTTTAAAAAGCTGGTTAACGTTTCATGACTGTTTCTCAGGCTGCCTGGCTATAGTGAAGGTACTCATATCCATGCTCATGCTAGCTAGGATAGAGCGAGAAAGAAGTAAAGAGTTGAATCCAGAGGACAACAGCACAGACGATCCAAGGTTTGTAACAATGATAGCATTACACTCAACCAAAAACTGTTTCCCAATACTATCAGATTTAATGAATGAGTCAATATAGTACATGTTGTCTATTGACTTACTTGACGAACACTAATAAAACTATGAAGACTTATTTAATGAGTCGTATTAGGGGTATTATTTGAGTGATATAGATGTTCTGCCAATACATTTAGTATACTTGACATTGAATACACCTTCTTTATATAAAAACAAAGCTCTGCATTCAAATATTGAGCGAATTCTTCGTTACATCAAATCGAGCAAGTCCATCCATCCATTATCCGAACTGATTATCCTGCTCTCAGGGTCACGGGGATGCTGGAGCCTATCCCAGCAGTCGTTGGGTGGCAGGTGGGGGGACACCCTGGACAGGCTGCCAGGCCATCACACAGGGCTGATACACACACACACACACACACACACACACACACACACACACACACACACACACACACACACACACACACACACACACACACACACACACAAACACACACACACACACACACACACATTCATACCAAGGGACAATTTAGTATGGTCGATTCACCTGACCTACATGTCTTTGGACTGTGGGAGGAAACCGGAGCCCTCGGAGGAAACCTACGCAGACACGGGGAGAACATGCAAACTCCACACAGAGGATGACTTGGGACGACCCCCAAGGTTGGACGATCCCGGGGCTCGAACCCAGGACCTTCTTGCTGTGAGGCGACTGCGGTAACCACTGTGTCACCGTGCCGCCCCCAAATTGAGCACGTGATCTATGAAAATGTCACATGATGGCCATACATAAATGTTTCTTCACCATCCCTCTACTATCCCGCGTAAATGACTCTAAAAACACCACTGGCACGGAACAACCATTCCAAATTAGTCCGAGCCTATTCAACACCTTTAAAATAAAGTCTTAATGATGTCGTAAGAGACCTGTCAGTCCATTTGAATGACAGCTCGCGTAAAGAAACTTTTTACATCTGGCTGTTTTGGGATACAGTGCTCTGTAGCACCTACCAGAGGAGAGGAGTTGGAACAGGTTGTGACCAGGGTGTGATGGGTCTGCAGTGATGTTGCCTGCCCGTTTCCGGAGTCTGGAGGTGTTATAAGTCCTGAATGGAGGGCAGGTTGGCACCAATGATTTTCTTTGCAAACTTAACTATCCATTGTAGTCTGTCCCTGTCCTGTTTGGAGGCCAAACCAAACCAGACAGTGATGGATGTGTAGAGGACAGACTGGATTATTGCAGTGTAGAACTGAATCAGCAGTTCCTGAGACAGGTTGAATTTCTTGAGGTGGTGGAGAAAGTACATCCTCTGCTGGGCCTTTTTGATGATTCTGTCCATGTTGGATGCCCACCTTAGGTCCTGGGAGATTATGGAACCCAAATATCTATAGGTTTTCGCTGTAGACACCATGCTGTTGAATATGGTGGGGGGGCAGTGTTGGGGGACTCCTCTTGAAGTCCACTGTCATCTCCACTGTTTTGAGCTTGTTCAGCTCCAGGTAGTTATGGCCGCACCACAGGGCCAGCTGATCAAACTCCCATCTATATGCAGACTCGTCACCATCCCGGATAAGGCCAATGATGGTTGTGTCGTCCATAAACTTCAGGAGTTTAACAGACGGGTCACCTGAGGTGCAGTCATTTGTGTAGAGGGAGAAGAGTAGAAGGGAGAGCACACATCCCCAGGGGGGAATCAGTGCTGATTGTCCAGGTGCTGGATGTGATTTTCCCCAGCCTCACCTGCTGCCTCCTGTCTGTCAGGATGTTTTTAATTCACTGGCAGATGGGGGGTGATACAGTGAGCTGGGTGAGTTTGAAGTGGAGGATATCTGGGATGATGGCGTTGAATGCTGAGCTGGAGTCCACAAACGGGACCCTTGCGTGTGTCCCTGGGGAGTCAAGGTGTTAGAAGATGTAGTGCAATCCCATGGTGACTGCATCCTCCACTGACCTGTTTGTTCGGTAGGCAAACTGCAGGGGGTTGAGCAGGAGGCATGTGATTTCCTTCAGGTGGGCCGACACCAGTCTCTTGAAGGATTTAATGAGCACAGATATTAGGGCAATGGGCTTGCAGTCATTTAATCCTGTGATACGGGGTTTCTTGGGGACCGGGATGATAGTGGAGCTCCTGAAGCAGGAGGGGAATTCACACAGCTCCAGTGATCTGTTGAAGATCAGTGTGAAAATGGGGGCCAGCTGGTCAGCACACACTTTAAGACAGGA
This sequence comes from Lampris incognitus, assembly GCF_029633865.1. Taxonomy (NCBI): domain Eukaryota; kingdom Metazoa; phylum Chordata; class Actinopteri; order Lampriformes; family Lampridae; genus Lampris; species Lampris incognitus. The sequence continues at coordinate 49,098,888 of NC_079211.1, read as the reverse complement.
GGGTGACACACTATCTAGGCCTGGTGCCTTCCTGGTCTTCTGTCTCTGGAAGAGCTGGTGCCATCCCCAACACAGATCCTGAGTGCAGGTGGGGCTTCGTTGGGGAGGGGTGAGTGGCTGGCAGGGAGTGTAGTTGGTTGTGTATTGTGGCTGGAGAGAGTAAGGGGTGTGAAAGTTTGCTTTTCAAACTTGCAGTAAACCCGTTTAGGTCATCAGCCAGTTGATGGTTCCCTGCAGTGTGGGGGAGATGGTCTCCTGTAGTTGTTAATGTCTTTCAAACCATTCCAGACTGGTGATGGGTCGTTGGCCAAAAACCTGTTTTTCAACTTTTCAGAGTAGCACCTTTTTACCACTCTGATCTCCTTTGTGGGTGTATTTCTGGCTTTGTTACACTGGATCCTATCTCCACTCCTGTAGGCTTCCTCTTTGGCCTGATGAAGCTGCCTGAATTTTGCTGTTAACCAGGGCTTATTGTTGTTACAGTTACAAAAAGTTTTGGTGGGTACACGCATGTCCTCACAAAGGGTGATGTAAGATGTCCATGTCAGTAAGTTCGTCCAGGTCTGTAGATGCAGCCTCAAAAACACTCCAGTAAATGAAGTCGAGGCAGGCCTGGAGCTCCAGTTTTGACTCACTGGTCCATTTCCTCACAGTTTGGACCACAGGCTTTGCAGATTTTAGTTTCTGCCTGTATGTTGGGATAATATGAATGAGACAGTGATCAGAGAGGCCCGGGGCTACATGGGGGACAGAGTGATAGGCATCCTTTAATATTGTGTAGCAATGAGCCAGAGTGTTTTTGTCGCCGGTGGGACACTTAACATGCTGATTTGACAGTTCGTGGCTGAGGTTCCCCAAGGATGAGAAGAAAGTCTAGATATTTGCACTGCATGTTTGTAATTGATCAGCCAGGTGTTTAAATGCCTCTTTAACACAGGCCTGGGGTGGGATATAGACACCGACCAGAATAAATGATGAAAATCCCTGCGGTGAACAGAATGGTTTACAGTCAATAAAAAAGGTCTCTAAGTGAGGGCTGCATGATTTCTCAACACTGTGGCATCCGTACACCAACCTTCGTATGTGTAGAAGCATATGCCACCATCCCGTTTTATCCCCCGATAGCTCCGTATCGTGGTCCGCTCGGAGTTGGAACTGCGGCAGATGAAGTTTACTGCCTGTGATATGCTCGCTAAACCAGGTTTCAGTGAGACACAGGGCGGCAGATCTGGAAAAGTTTTAGTTTTTCCATTTAAGAGCTCGTCCATCTTGATGGCCAGAGTGGTGGATTGATGGGAGCGCGATTCTAAATCCCTACTGTCACAGTTTAATGAGGAAGTAAATACATAAGAAACAACCTTGTACATGAACTACCAAAGGGTGGCGTTAGTAAACAAGGTAAACAATTTAAACACATTAAGCTACATTTGCAGGGGCAGAGCAGTCTCAATATACCATAATTCCCTATATCTTCACATCACTTCACCCGGCACTCAATGACCATTCAGCCGTTGAAGTGGTTACTTGCGACAGTTGTTATTGGGCTTGTCTAATTTGGTATAAAGGTGTGATGATCTTTTTTTTTTAGACATACTCTGAAATGTTTTCGCATTTAGCCCTCATACAGGTTATTTATGATGGAAATAATGATAATTTAGTATGACATCTTGCATCGTAGGCCCAAATTTATCAAGGGTGTAAGGTTTTTTTGGTTGGTTCTTATATTTTTTCTGCAGTATGTGTGTTGAGCCTGTACTTGAGCTATAAGTTCACGTAAATCTACAGTCTTTATACCCATGGTACACATGTAAAGTGGAAGAAGGGGGGGAACTTCAGTTGTGGTCAACCCAGGGCACCACACTGTGTTAATCCGGGCCTGGACACCAGTGTCAGATTCAAACAAACGTAACTTGACAGGTGTAAAAGCAACCCAAGAAACAAAGCCTTACAACAGCAGACAGGACAATTAATCGCATTATCCACTTGGCTTACAGAAGAGTAATTTGAATTGCAATAAAATAATCTCATTAGTCACAAATTAATAAAATCATTTTCAAACTGACCTGATATGGCAAAAAAAAAAACAAAACCCCAAAAAACAATGTGAAATCTGTGCCCAATAGTGTTTCCTGCTTGACTTCTTTCACACGGTCTGATGTCTGTGACAACGGTAATCTTTTGGAAAATTGGCTTTCTTTAAATCATGCTGACACTAAACATGGGAGGGTCCCGGCGAAATAACAGCCTTTTTTTAAAATTCTTGACACGATGTTCACGGATACTGTGATGGTAAGAGTCAGCGAACAAACCATTCACGCTTTATGAAAGTCACCTTTCGATGGGATCAGTGTCAACAGAGGCAAAAACTCAAAATCACATGTTTTTTTTGTTGTTGTTGTGTGCGCATGACTGTGAAAACTCAAATATAAATGTCATTTTTTACAGTTGATCATTTCAAGAAACGGGCGTTTGGTATAATTTAGATTAACGTAGGTTCCCAAATTTTCCAAAATTCTCTAAACAGTTTTTTTCCCCCCTAAAGATGAAACTCAAGAATATAAAAAAATAAATATGGGTTGTGTTTTTACGCAGCCACAAATGATCTACCAGTGCAGACACAGTGCTCCTCTTTCTCTGCTTCTAAGTGTAATTGGATTTCTAGAGATGGTTGTCCAATTAATAAGCGGAGAAAACCGTCACGGAGGGGCAGCGAGAGGGGGGGAGGGAGTAAAAGAATGGGAGGATGACACGGGGCTAGAGGGAGAGCAAAAAATCAGAACGAGAGAGATGGAACAAAGGGCGAGGAAAAAGAGAAATTGAGGGTAAAGACTAAGCAGGCATTTGAAGGTAGCAAATTAATTGCTATCTCTATCAGTGGTTGGTTCTCTCTCTCTCTCTCTCTCTTGTGCTCTCTCTCGCCCCCCCCCCCCACCACACACACACACATAGATGCATGCTCATGCTGTGCTTTGTGGCTTTTAATGAGCACTGGGAGAAAGACAAAAAAAAACATGAACCACAAGCAAGCACAGTGGAAACTGTGTGTTTGCCTGTGTCTATGCTCAAAACGGACATGAGCAGTGTGGGTGTACTGAACAAAGACCCACTGCAAACCCACCCAGCTGACAGACCTCTACCACCGACACACCAGAGCGCACACAGGCGAATTCACACAGAACGGACTGCGGCCGCTGATAGCGCCATGAATTGCCCCATCTCACGGTCGAATTCCCCAAAATACATTGCATACATTGGCTTTGCAGCCAAGTGCAATTTGCTGTCGTTTTGCGCCTGATTGCAATTATCCGTGTGGCAAAGTGTAAATGGCGGCTTTGTGCCAAGAACACAGCAGGCAGGCCCAACGCCATCCTAGATGTCAGCAAGTGTAGCAGGACTTGTTTGACCTGGCAACCTGTACGGGTGAATGATTTCGGCCTCAGCTAAATCAAAAAGTGATATTCTCCCTCGCAATATCCACTCACAAGCACGCCTTGCTTGTGAGTGCCATGATCACTGGAAAGTCTGGGGCGTGACACAGGCCTGGTCCCAAAACAAACTGACATAGGGTGCATCTGAAATTAGTGGGGGTGCACTAGCAGCTACAGTGTAAAAAACAGTGTGGGTGTTACAAAAAGAACGCCTTACCCCCCCATGTATGGACAGGTTTGGTATTTATTTCGACACTCCTGCACGGGCTATTCTTTACCGAGGTCATCTGACACTTGCTGAAGTTGCGGGCCAAGGGTTGGGCGAGTCGGTGGGTGGGAGTGAGCTGGGGGTAGCCACTAAATTTGAGGCGGCTCAGTTAACTTTGTCTGTAGTATGTATAACCACTTTCCTGCTGGTAACGTTACTGTTGCCTGCAGCTGTGGAGGCTGGTGTCTGACTTAGGCCTACCCAACCCTTTCCAAATGTTCAAGTTGCAAACTAGTGCACTCAAGTTGCCCACCTGCAGTTAAAGAGGCACCCAAGCGCAGACCGACGCAGTCGTACACCTGCGCAATTTCAATCGTGGTCTGCAGTGTACCCAGCAGGAGTTCCCACTCCTCACTCACAATTAAATGACAACCCATTTATGATTCAAAATTCAATGCAAAATGTGAAACCGGGGGTGCAATGTATGCTTTTGCACCCTTGCAGAACCGAGCCCAGTGTAACACCCCTTGTAAATGGGCTTCAGCTACCACCGACTCTCTGAAGACGCTAATACTTTTCACTCTAACTGCATGTGGCAATTAACGTTGGTGTTTGTGTGTTGGACTTTTTTTTTTGCAGTAAGACTCATTTTAATAAAAAGGAGTAAATTTTGCACCAAATGTATGCATATTACCTCATTTGAATACGTGTAAATAGCACCAGAGCACAGACGCTATTTGTTTAGCAATGCAGTGAGGGGTGCGTTTCGCCCTTGAGGGTGCTATGAGGATTTCTTTTTGTCTTATTTGTGCATGTTTAGCAGCCGCAAAAGCTGCATAGTCCTTTCGTGAATTCATCTGTTAGAGTCCTTAGACCACACAAAGGAGACAGGATGTAAAGAGAAAGTTGCAGGTTACTAACGTATTAGGGACAAAAAAAAAATTAAAAAAAATACACACACACACACACACACACACACACACACACACACACACACACACACACACACACACACACACACACACACACACACGCACACACTTAAATGCTGTCATTTTCAAAGTCCCACTACAGCTCGCTATTCGGAGTCACTATCCTAAAACACACTCTCGCATTCTCAACGCTGGTTCTTCAGTTAAATTCTGTAATGCTTTTAATTCATCATCCTTCAATCCCTCTACACCCCCCTCCCCCCCAATCCAGATGCACTGTTAAATTCATTCAGTGATCAGTGCTTATCCATCCTTGACCAAACTGCACCATTTCAAACTAGGAAACAACAATCAAATCACCTCCCCTAGCTGAATGATCACACTCGTGCCCTTAGATTACTGTATAAAATCAGAACAGCAATGGAAGGTCAACAAGTCTGAATTAGCATAACACTCTGAAAAACCAAATGTTAATGTACCAGAAGGCAGTTAAGGATGTGAGATCAGCGAATTTCTCTGAACTGATATCAAGGAATAACCACAACCCTAAAGTTATCTTTAAGGTAATTGACTCTGTTATTAATGGTCCCTTCATTTCTTTTTTTTTTTTTTAACCTGATGTTGAGTTATCCAAACATTTCTCACTCATTTTGTGAATAAGGTGGAGAATATCAGGTCTCAAACCCAGCCAGGTCCTTATTCTGTAAATTTTTAATAATTATCTGGCCTCTGGTTCTTTTCCAGACAGTTTTAAGCATGCCATTGTTCACCCATTGCTGAAGAAACCTAATTTGGATCCCGTCTTTAAATAACTACAGACCAATCTCCAAATTATCTTCTTTATCTAAGGTTCTGAAGAGAGTAATTTAATCTCAATTGATTTCTTTTATGAACACTAATAGTGTTTTTAACAGTTTCTAGTCTGGTTTTAGAGCACTTCATAGTACCGCGACAGTTCTAGGTAAGGTAACTAATGACCTACTGCTGACTGCAGACAGAAGTGACTGCTCGATTTTAATTATTTTACACTCAAGTGCTGCCTTTGACACAGTCAATCACAGCATCCTCTTACATCGTTTAGAGACTTGGATTGGCATCAAGGGCTCGGCTCTTAGCTTATTATGCTCTTACTTCAACAATAGAACGTTTTCTGTTGTTCTGGGTAACTACTTCCTCAATGGCTCTGTTACGTTGTGGTGTCCCTCAAGGCTCAGTTCTTGGCCCCCTTCTGTTTTCTATATACATGCTGCCTCTTGGCCAGGTCATTCAAAATCACGATGGGTTTTACCATTTTTATGCTGACGAAACTCGGTTATACATGCCACTGAAACCCACAGATCCTAGTGCCAAAGCAAATCTCACAACTTGCCTTTCTGACATTAAAACCTGGATGTCCCAAAATTTTCTTAAATTTAATGATGATAAGTCTGAGGTCATTCTGTGCGGTGCCCCAAATTTCATCAGCCCTTTTGTTACTAATCTTGGTGGTCTGTCAAATAGTCTTAAGCAAGATGCTAGGAATCTTGGGGTAACATTCAACGCTAACCTCGGTTTTGATAATCAAATCAAACTTGTTGTTCAGTCATGCTTTCTCGAGTTCAATGCAATCCCCAAAATTAGGTCAACTGCATCAATTGCCCATCTGCAAAAAATGTGTACGTGCTTTTAGGTATTCATGGCTTGACTAGTGCAACACACTTTACTCTGGTATCAGCAAGGGCTCCCTCCACTGTCTGCAGTTGATACAAAACACCACTGCTTGGCTCATTACCGGGACAAAGAGGCATGACTAGATCACTTCTGTGCTTGCCTCCCTACACTGACTCCCTGTTATATTTCAGATTGATTTTTAAATTTTATTTCTCACTTTTAAGGCCTTAAACGGTCTTGCTCCTACATACATGTGTGATTTATTGACTTGGTATATGACTTCTCAACCATTAAGATCTGCAGATGGAGCCCTGCTAGTTAATCACAGGTCTCGGTTTGCTACAAAGGGTGATCTGGCTTTTGCCGTTAGAGACCCCACGCAATGGAACGCTCTTGCTATTGAACTAAGACAAACCAAGTCTCTAACTTCTTTTAAATCTTGTCTTAAAACTTGTGTTTTTCTGAAAGCTTTTACAAATGTTTGATATTTGTTTTTATTTGCTCATACTTTTAGTTTTACTCTTACTTATTTGGTCTTAGTCTTATTTTTGCCTTGTCTGGTTTTATTTCTTTGTGAAGCACTTTGTAACATTTTTTTTTAAAAAGTACTATATAAATGAAGTTATTATTATACGCACACACTGTTGGAGGTTAAAGATTTGGGAAGCTAATTTTAATAGCAGACCTGCATTTCTGATAGTCCAGCAATCCCACTGATAAGATGAAAGAGTTTGTGTGTGTGTGTGTGTGTGTGTGTGTGTGTGTGTGTGTGTGTGTGTGTGTGTGTGTGTGTGTGTGTGTGTGTGTGTGTGTGTGTGTGTGTGTGTGTGTGTGTGTGTGTTTGTGTTGATTAAAGAACTAGAGAACATTAGCAGTTGCCAAGTGTGCATGATAGTATATGCAAAGAGCTAGCCTTGAGGCTGATAAAATGAAAGAGACCACTTTACATCTGCTTGACTCAGAGGCCTGAGTGCACATCACACAGCACATCGCACAGCATGCGTGTGCGCATGCGCGCGCGCACACACGCACACACACACACACACACACACACACACATATATACAGGGGTGACATGCAGCATCTCCTGATCAAAGAAGCGCCATATGTCTAGCGACTGATGATGACTATGAGAAGTGACAGACGATTAGACAACTGATTAGCTCTGAACTAAACTCTGCAACTCTGCGGACCTCTGCATGTGTATGATTGTGTGGAGTCAGTGTTTACAAATGTTTGCGCGGGTGTGTGCAAAAGGCTCGGAATGCGCGACTGTGTGTGTGTTCACATACGTGTGTTCATTGCGTGTGCACTGTATGTGCGCCCCATTTGCATGTGCGGGTATGTGTTTGTGTATGTGAGAAAGACAGTGCATGGTCTGAAAGAGCGATTCCAGCTGTTTAAATCATCCCGTAGAGCAAAAACAACATTCCTGTAAGTCATATCACCACCGGCACTCAGTGCTGTCAGGAAGCAGGGATGGGTTGGTTCTCAACTGTTTTGGGGTCCTGGACCCCCTGCGTATTTTTGATCTACCCTGAGGACCCCTCCACCTGATCTTGGGTGAGGGGGGTTGCAATTTGATAGAAACAGTAGAAACTGCATTTTAAATTGCATTATAGCATTTATTCACTCTTTGGGGCAAAAATAAGAGCTTTCAGTTGTAACTTAGATATAGTTAACAAAACAGAATTCTTATGCAGTAACTTTCAGATATATGTAACAAAACAGAATATGTATTCAGTAACTTTCAGATATATGTAACAACAGAATTTTTATGCAGTAACTTTTAACACTGCAAACGGGAGCGAGATCTCTTATTAAAATACAATAAATTACACTTGTGAAACAGATGTAATTAGAGAAAAAAGTCCTGTTACCCTTTATAGCTTAGGTAGATAAAGGTCTCAGTCACATTTGAGTGACAATAATCCTATTTCTATAAATGTCATAGGATCTTTTTTTAAAGATATTTTATTTTCACGGACCCCTTGCAATTACACCATGGACCACTAGGGGTCCGCGGACCCCCGGTTGAGAAACACTGGGTTAGAAGATTGCTTGATCAGAGCTGGAGTAAATAAAATGCTAGTCAGTTCCACCTGACTCTGTGGGCATGGATGGGAAAAATGCCTGATGTTGGCCATTTATTTTTGCACTGTGAAACTGAAGGCATTAACATAAGGTAAGACATCACGAAATACCTCATGACACTGATTTGTTGTTCCAAGTGAACACTTTGACAGTGTAATTGTGCTCCACCCCTACAGCACCTTTCTTGCATCAAGCACAACACCCTATTATTCACTTGGGGTGTTCAGCGTGATGAGTCTTTAGCTGCCTTTGAGAAATTGCATCAGTTTTGCATTTGAAAGGAGCGAGCCCATATTCCCCCCCCCACCCCCTTATTACATTACACTTAAATTGACACCGCTAAAAAAAAGAAAAAGACACGCTTCCGGTGGGGGAAGATGGCGGCGCGAACTCACGTTTGCGGCGGCATCACCCAGTACCGTCCATGCAGTGTCTTTGTCCACGTGTGCGTCTAAGTCCGTGTCTTCGCTTGATGGCTGGGAGAGCTGGTACTGGATCAGCTGGAGGAGCCTGGCCTGCTGTGTCCTGTGGGCCCAGGGACCACGGCCCTGCCTGGAGCTGCGCCCGAAGAGGAAACACCGAGGGCCGGCTAAGCTAGGCCGGCTAAGCTAACTGCTAGCCCGTGCAGACCGGCAGTCATCCTGGCTGGTGTTCGTTCCCTTTGACGGTGATTTTTTGTTGTTGTTGTTGTTTAGTTTACATATATGTGTTAGTTTGGTTATATGTGTTCTTGTAGTTCTTGGATATGTGTTTTTGTCTTTGTATTGCACTGCTGTGGGCGGATTCCTTATCCCTGAAAATGCCCCTCACAGCATAACAGAGTCCCCAGACCCCCTCACTGTAGGGGTCAAGCATTCAGGTTTTTCCTTAATCTGTCACCTCTCTGAATGTGTATATGTAATTGTATATCTGTATGTATATAGTGTAACGTGCATGGATAAGTAGACACGCTGGCCGCTGGTTGGCGGGTCCGACCCTTTAGTCGAGCGGTTAGCGATGTCTCCTGCGGTGCGGGCGATACGGGTTCGCGTCCCGGCCGCGGCAGTTTCTGTGGTTGCGTTGTCCCCCGAATTCACTACACGTACAATACGTGTAAGTGTATCAGGAGGTTGCCGAAAGGCTAGCGGTTTGGTTGCAGAAAGCCTCCACCATCTGACCGCTTCATTACACACAAGATTGATGACAAATTAATTTAGCTACTGTTGCAAATTAACTACTAATCTAAATCGTTATCATAGTTCAAACTAATTTGACGTATCCCCAATATATGTCTGTATTAATCATTTAGCAAAAATGATTACTCGAAAGGGTCGTGTTAGGGTTCTATAGGCGTTCTCTACTCCGTCTGGTTCACCATTCCAGTTACGTGGCTCTTGAATGGACCTAAAGTCCACGATGCTGAGGTTCCACTGCTGATGTTGCTTATACTTAACAAAAGTACGGTTTTGGTCATTTCTGTTCATTTTCTGTCTAACGGTCACATCTGGTTTGCCTTGATAGTGTAAACTACTAATAAGACCCACTGGCCGATGTACTAAAGGGTCTGACCCTGTAGCCGAGCGGTTAGTGATGTCGCCTTTTGGTGCAGTACACCCCGTATCGAATCCCGCACTGGGCAAGAAAATAACCGGTTACGTTGGTGGCAGCGGTGGGGTCCGGAAGTGTGCAGATCCTCAGAAGTCTCTTCTGAGCGCGGGAATAACAAAGCGCGAGGGCGCGCTTCCGGGAGAGGGTGACGACTGTAAACTACTAATAAGACCCACTGGCCGATCGACTAGGCAGTGGTTCTCAACCTTTTTGGGGTCCTGGACCCCCTGCGTATTTTTGATCTACCCTGAGGACCCCTCCACCTGATCTTGGGGGAGGGGGGGTTGCAATTTGATAGAAACAGTAGAAACTGCATTTTAAATGGCTTTATAGCATTTATTCACTCTTTGGGGCAAAAATAAGAGCTTTCAGTTGTAACTTAGATATAATTAACAAAACAGAATTCTTATGCAGTAATTTTCAGATATACTATGTAACAAAACAGAATATGTATTCAGTAACTTTCAGATATATGTAACAACAGAATTTTTATGCAGTAACTTTTAACAATGCAAACGGGAGCGAGATCTCTTATTAAAATACAATAAATTACACTTGTGAAACAGATGCAATTAGAGAAAAAAGTCCTGTTACCCTTTATATACTGCTCAAAAAAATAAAGGGAACACCTAAAAACACAATATAGACCTCGATGAATGAAATATTTCAGCTGAAAATCTTTATTTATTAGACAGAGGAATGTGTTTAGAGCAAAATAACCTAAGAATGATCAATGGAAATCAAAATCATTACCCCATTAAGGTCTGGATTCAGAATCATACTCAAAATCAAAGTGGAAAATGAGAACATAGGCTGATCCAACTTCTGTGGAAATTCTTCAAGACGATTCAAAATGAGGCTCAGTAGTGTGTGTGGCCTCCACGTGCCTGTATGCACTCCCTACAACATCTGGGCATGCTCCTGATGAGACGACGGATGGTCTCCTGAGGGATCTCCTCCCAGACCTGGATCAGGGCATCGGTCAACTCCTGGACAGTCTGTGGTGCGACATCGTGTTGGCGGATGGTACGAGACATGATGTCCCAGAGGTGCTCGATTGGATTCAGGTCTGGGGAACGTGCAGGCCAGTCCATAGCATCAATGCCCTCGACATACAGGAACTGCTGACACACTCTGGCCACATGAGGACGAGCATTGTCATGCATGAGCAGGAACCCAGGGCCCACTGCACCAGCATATGGTCTGACAATGGGTCTGAGGATCTCATCCCGGTACCTAATGGCAGTCATGGTACCTCTGGCTAGCACGTAGAGGTCTGTGCGGCCCTCCAAGGATATGCCTCCCCAGACCATCACTGACCCAACGCCAAACCGGTCATGCTGGAGGATGTTGCAGGCAGCAGAACGTTCTCCACAGCGTCTCCAGACTCTCTCACGTCTGTCACATGTGTTCAGTGTGAACCTGCTCTCATCTGTGAAGAGCACAGGACGCCAATGGCGAATCTGCCAACCAAGATGTTCTCTGGCAAAGGTCAATCGGGCTGCATGGTGTTGGGCTGTGAGCACAGGCCCCAATTGTGGACGTCGGGCCCTCATACAATCCTCATGCATTCTGTTTCTCACTGTTTGAGCAGGAACCTGCACATTAGTGGCCTGTTGAAGGTCGTTTTGTAGGGCTCCGGCAGTGCTCCTCCTGTTCCTCCTTGCACAAAGGACCAGATAGAGGTCCTGCTGCGGGGTTGTTGTCCTCCTGCGGCCCCCTCCACGTCTCCTGGTGTACTGGCCTGTCTCCTGGTACCTCTTCCATGCTCTGGACACTGTGCTGGGAGACACATCAAATCTTCTTGCCACAGCACGCATTGATGTGCCATCCTGGATGAGCTGCACTACCTGAGCAACTTCTGTAGGTTGCAGATACCGCCTCATGCCACCTCTAGTGGTGAAGGCACTAGCAAAATGAAAAACTAACCAAAGATCGGCCAGAAAAGATGAGGACAGGCAAATGGTCTGTGGCCACCACCTGCAAATCCATTCCTTTTATAGGGGTTGTCTTGCAAATTGTCTAATTTCCACCAGGTGGAAATTAGACAATTTACCAACAGGTGAAATTGAGTCACAAATCAGTGTTGCTTCCTAACTGGACAGGTTGATATCTCAAAAGTGTGATTGACTTGGAGCTACATTGCATTGCTTATGTGTTCCCTTTATTTTTTTGAGCAGTGTAGTTTAGGTAGATAAAGGTCTCGGTCACATTTGAGTAAAATAATCCTATTTCTATAAATGTCATAGGATCTTTTTTTTAAAGATATTTTATTTACACGGACCCCTTGCAATTACACCACGGACCACTAGGGGTCCGCGGACCCCCGGTTGAGAAACACTGGACTAGAGGGTCTGACCATTTAGTCGAGCGGTTAGTGATGTCGCCTTGTGGTGCAGTACACCTCGTATCGAATCCCGCACCGGGCGAGAAAACAGCTCGGCTACAATAGTGTAGGTGGAAACGGCCTTCGCCTCTGCTGACTGACTTCTGCACAGTACCAGGATGCGATGCCCACTATGATACTGCCTTCACACACACTCTTTCCCATGTGTGTGTACCCTTCCCTGTTTGGAGATTAGACGCACTGCCACAACAACACAACACTTAGACCCTCCCTCCTCTCCTTCCATCTTAAAGAATGACGGCGGGCTCATATATTGGATTTGAAAGTCCATTTAACATTAGCACATTTCATCCTTTTTTTTCTCCCGCTCTCTCTGGCCTTTTCTAGCTCTTCTTCTCCGTTTCTGTTTCCTTTCTTTCATCAGCCCCCCCCACCCACTCTTCCCAGGAATAAATAAGATGTCTCGCTCGAAAGAGGACACGTGAGTTGGTCCAATATTGCATCGGCTCTCTGCTCTCTACACCTGCCGCTGTATTTTCTCTGTTGTTGTTTTCCATCACTCTTCCCCCCCTCCCTTTGTCGCTTTCTACACACACACACAAATGCATAAACACGCACAAACAAATATAAACACACACACACACACGTGGCCCTTAATACGACTTCCTACTGCATTTATGTCTTGGCATATGTGGCTTTGTGCGTGGTGCAGGCACTGTATGATCCTGGCATGCACTAGCGGGCATGTCATATCCTATGCACACATTCTCCCCTCCTCCCTTTCTCTGCATGCGGAGCCAAGAGCATCACTTCTGATTTGCCTTCGCTTGAGAAAACGTCTGTGTGTGTGTATGTGTGTGTGTCTGTGTGCGTGCACACTGCATTTGTGTTCAGGCCTCTGACTCAAGCAGAAGTAAAGTGTATGTATGTATACTTGTGTATGTGCCGTGTTGTGGAGTGCGTGCGTGAGAGAGAGTGTGTGTGAGCGTTAGTGTGTATTTCATTTAGTGTATTAGTAAAATGTATTCAAGGCATTTGGTAAGACTGTAGGAACATGTTTTTTTTTGTTTTGTGGGCTCGTTTGTGCTCCTGGCAAAAACGTGTATGAGAACACTGCAACATATGTTGAGCTCAACACAACAGAACAGACGTTTATACTTGACTAAGCCGAGCACGGCATCTCCGGCCTTCACCGCGCCGGCCTTATTCCGAACCGAGGGGAGGGAACCAGTTCGTGAGTGGGTCAAGTCCTTATCTAGAAACACATTCTTTCTTTGTGTGTCTTTGTTAGACAAGGTCTGCATCTTCCCGGGGCCCTTTCCCCGGTTAACCTTTTCAGACTCATCTTTTGGTTGAGCTTACTTCGACTCACCCAAACCTGCCCCTGCTGGCACATCTGATGCTCCACCTGAGAGGGCATGTTTCCTAGGGGTACAAATCACAAACACCACTTACCTCTGGGACTGCTGTATGAAAAGAATATCGGATGGGATAAATAATTAAGTTTCATTTATTAACCCTTAATTAATTAAGTAATCAATTAATTAATTAATTAATTAAGTTACTGCAATCCAATCAATCAATCGATCTATCAGATTTTATTTGAATAGCACTTTTCATACAAACAAATGTAACACAAAGTGCTTCACACAATAAAACAATAAAAATCCCCCCCCCCTCACACACACACACACACACACACAAAATAAAAGTACTGGTGTGGTGGACACTAGGGGCTATGCCTCTCACCCAGCAGGACTGTGAGCTGGGGGCGTGGTTTACGTTCCCGGGCTCGCCGGTGCAGGGTTGTTCCTGCTGCAGTTGGTTTTTGGAGTTGAGGAATAACATCAAACTCGCCTTGGTCTCCTGTGTTTTTCCTCATTCCTGCCACATTGGTGACCCCGAATTGAACATGTTTGGAGCAGAAGATGTGTGTGAATCCACTTCGGCCACGCCGCCCCAACTCTCACAGCCGGCCGTTCTCGCCGCGCCTGTGAAACTCCCAGAGTTCTGGCAGAGCGACCCGGCCTCGTGGTTCCAGCATGTTGAGGCGCTGTTCCACCTGCGTGGAATCTCCGCGGACGACTCCAGATACTATTTGGTCGTCGCTGCGCTGGACCAGCAGTCCACACGCCGGGCCATGCAGCTGTTGCGCGCCCCTCCGCAACACGATAAATACGTCGCCCTCAAACATCTTCTGCTCTGGAGGTACAGCTATCTGCCGCAGAGAGGGCAGATAGAATCCTTTCCCTATCCGGTTTGAGCGACGGGACGGCTGTGGATCTCATGGACAATATGCTGTCGCTGCTAGGCTCAGACGAAGGTGGGTTGCTTTTCCCGCACGTTTCCCTGCGCCAGCTCCCGTCTCCTGTGCCCGCGGCTTTGGCTAACTCCCCGTGTCTGGCCGCTGGTGACTGCCGAGGTTTGGCTGAGGAGGCCGATCGGGTCCTGCTGGCTACCAGACGGTTCCCTGTGCAGAGTATGGCATCGGAGCCTCTGCAGCCGACGTCGGAGGACGCGGACCCGGCAGTGGGGGCTGGAGTGACTGCCCGGAGACGGCGCGGGAGAGGCCTCTGTTTTAGTCCATGGGCCTGAGCCCAAAATTTCCTATTTCGGTACACTAAAGGTGGCAAAACTTACTTATAATTTTTGAAAGGATCCATGTCTGTAGATGATATTTTGGTATGATAACCATTCCTGAGTGGCAGCTGTATCACAGTTATCAGCTCATGAAGTTAACCACCCCCTAAAGTAAATTGCATTTTAGACGCTGGTGCATATCCTGGTTTAGCCTCATGGTCAGGACATTTTTCAATGTTCTATAATATTGTCTTTGGTATCATTTTAAAGGGGACCTTCTTAGCTTTCAATCAAGCCCTGTTGTGGATATTTCTCACAAATATAGAGGTCACTTGAGCTCTTCAACCCGTCAATAACACACATCTTTCTGCAATTTTCGCCTAAACTATATACTTTCTTTTAGCCCTGTGGCATCTAGGAATATCAGGGACACAAAACACAAAAACTGGAATACTCACAGGACTGTAAAGATTCAGGAAATGTATAATATACCCATACTATTTCATTGTGTGAGGTGATTGTGAACCTTAAATTAGAAGGGCATTATTACTAAGAAACTAACTAGACCAAAGCCAGTTAGTCCATAGGTCAGACCAGATATCGATATCACCCAAGGTGACACAACTTCACTGGTGCCATTTTATTTGGTACACTAACAGAAGTAAAATAATACATGATAACCTTTCCAAATGAGCAGCTATTTCATTTTTCTTTCAGGAAAACTGTTTCTGTGCTTCTCACGATTGTGTATTTGCCCAGATTTTTACAAATATAGCATTTCAACACCCCTGGTACTGATTAGCCTAGCTTAAACTCTGGGACAGTTCTTAGTTGGCCAACAACCAAGGATAACCAGTACTGTGTACTTCCATTCATTGTGCTAAGCTAGGCTAACGTGCAGCCAGATAGCTTTCTACTAAACACATATAGAGGAAACTGGTATCTATCTTCTTGTCTCACTCTGGAGAAGATTGTAAGCTAATTTCCCATAATGTTAGCATGTTCTTTTAATGTATATGTTAATATGATTAGTTAAAGTGGCTACGAGGAACTTTCATCTTGTGTTGATTTTAGCGGCCTCATGTGGACAAAATACAGCTGTTGCATAGCAACTAGGTAATGTATCTAGTTGTGGCTATGTAAGATAAATAATGGTAATATGACGCTGGTGAAGCAAAGTAAACTTTGTTTTAGTAGTGTTCATACACCTAAGTTACATGTATTTGTTTGTATGTGGCAGGTGAAAACTAACTGAATATGGCCACTGGTGAACAAGCAAGTTTTTACCCAATACCAAAGCGCCCACGGGTGGAGTGCATTATCCACTGTTCTGATGATACAGATAAGCTGGTTTCACTACAAAGTGTCGACTCATGGAGAACTCTGCTCAGGGCAGCTCAGATACGAAATCATGCACCAGTTTTTAACTGGCAAAAGACATTCCTGAGGGACAGATTCCAGCAATCTACTACCACAGAAAGTGTCGCAGTATCTTCACTATGAAGCAAATTCTTGATGGCCTCCTTGCAAAAGAAAAGAAAAGTTGTGTCTCTGCTGAAGAGAAACAATCTAAGAGAGTAGCTCGACATGCTCCAAGTACATCTAGGACTTATGATGCAGAGTGCATATTTTGTCAGAAAAACAGCAAATATTCCAAGAGACAGAATACGAGAGAAGTACTGGTGCAGTGTCGAGAACTGCGAGCTGATGCAAAGATCAGGAGTGCAGCCACAAAGAAAAGGGACAGCAGAATCCTTGCCATTGTGAGTAGAGACCTTGTAGCAGCTGAAGGGCACTACCACAGGTCATGCTATAGACTTTACACCAAAGAAGAGGTTTCCAAAGGAGAGGTTGCCAGCAATGAAGATGATGATGCTGCAGCCCAGTATGAAGCTGCTGTGAATAAGGCATACAATGAGCTGTTCCTCTTCGTCAGGATGGAGCTTTTTGGCAATCCTCAAGTGATGACAATGACTGATCTCTCTTCTAGACTGGTAGCTTCAATGAACTCCCAAGGCATTGCCCAAGTCAAGGAATCAACCAAGAAGCACATAAGGCGAAACCTGGAGAGTGAGTTTGCTGGAGCCTTGCAGATATTCCCTGATGAGAAAGGAAAATTCCTCCTCTATCCCGATAACTTGTCCATGAGGGAACTTGCCAAAGAAAATCAGTCTCTCAAAAGGGAGCTGCAGACCCTGAAAAGTGTCAGCGCACAAGATGTTATAGCCAAAGCAGCCATCAAATTGAGAGCAGACATTAAAAGTCAAGATGTTCCTCAAACCTGGCCGCCTGAAGTCAAACCAGAAGCAGCATGTCCTACCATTCCAGAGTCGCTCATTATCTTCCTGTACTCTCTACTCACAGGCTCAAATGATCCTGATCATGCATCCCAGAGAGTGCAGTGCCTTCTGCAGTCATTTGGCCATGACATAGTATATGCAGTGACATGTGGAAATACCAAGCCTTCCAAGCACATTGTTCTGCCATTCAGTGTCAAATCATTGACAGGAAATGTAGAGTTGATAAACATCCTCAACCGACTTGGTCACAGTGTGTCCTATTCACAGATGGAAGAGATCAACACTGCCCTGTGTCTCCAGAAACTCTCATCATCAGGGAGTGGCATTGCCCTTCCAGCTAACATCCATCCTGGCATATTCACAACATTAGCCTGGGACAATATAAACTGTCTTGAAGAAACTGTCAATGGTGAGGGAACATCTCACAGAGTCAATGGGATTGCTGTGCAAGCAAAGCCAGTCAACCCACTTCCTGTCCAACCCATGCCCACTGTTCCCAAAACAAAGAAGAGAAGCATTGATGGACCCCCACCAATGTTACCAACTGACAATGCTGGACAACGGGTAGGACCACCACAAAGCAAAAAGTCAGATGCCGATACTGCAGCCAATACTAAGCTTGCCAGAGAGAAAAACCTTCTTTGGGTCCTAGCACGCATGTCACAACAAGAAGAACAGTCAGTCAGCAGCTGGACAGGCTTCAACATCCTGACTCGAGGAGAGATGACGGTCATCCCCGACAATATAGGCTATCTGCCTACCATCAATGCTCCAGCGACACAAATGTCTACTGTCAACGAGGTGCTTAACCAGTCACTGAGCATCATGCAGTGCTTAGGCCTGAGGAAGATTGTCTGTGTCTTTGACCAAGCCCTGTATGCGAAGGCTGTCGAGATCACATGGAAACACCATGACAAGTTCCATGATATCATCGTTAGGCTTGGGGTATTCCACACCATCTGCACACTGCTGGCAATAATAGGAAAGCGTTTCCAAGATGCTGGACTCAAAGACCTCTGCATTGAGTCTGGCATGATTGCAGAAGGCTCAATTGCTGGTGTTATGGATGGCCGCAAGTACAACAGGGCAGTGCGACTACACAAGCTCCTGTATGAGGCTCTCATGCGACTGACCTTGAATGGTTTCCTGTCCTGGTTGGAAGAAACTCACAGGAATGACATGGTTCACCTGAATGAGACACTGAAGACCATTGACAGCCTTGGGAAAGAAGTCTCACAACATGCTTTGAAGGAGGTCCTCGAGAACAGCTCTTGTACACGCATCATGGATCTATTTGAAGTCTACCGTGAGTTCCTTAGAGGTGGAAACGGCAGCCTCTCGAACTTCTGGATGTCCTATTTGGACATGGTTGAAATCTTGTTGGGGCTCATCCGAGCATCCAGAGAGGGAGACTGGATGCTACACTTGGCTAGCATTCGAGCAATGATCCCATGGTGCTTTGCTTATGACAGGATGAATTATGCACGCTACCTCCCCTACTACTACGCCCAGATGTCTGAGCTGCCCATCACACACCCAGATGGGTACACAGAATTCATGGAAGGAGGCTTCTCAGTCCAACTGGGCTCCACCAATCCCTTTGGCCGAATCCCTGTTGACCAAGCTATAGAAGAAACGGTGAACAAAGACACCCAAACAGCTGGAGGGACAAAGGGATTCAGCTTGAAGCCAGGAGCTGTGACCAAATATTATCTCACAGCTGAGTATAGAAGCATGTACCTCAGACAGCTGAGAGACCTGACAGGTCAAGGCAGGTGCAAATGGTCTCATCCAGATCTACAGAGTCCAAGGATCAAGAGAGATGAAGCAGATGTCCAGTCTCTCATGGACCTTATGGAGAATAGCTGGCTCAATCCTATGTCCCCTGATGAGATTGATTTGGTTAGCCTCTCCACTGGCAACATGGCTCCACCTGATGTGACCATAGATCTCTTGAGAGCTCTTGAGAAAGGAGAAGAGGCCTACCAAGCATTCCAGCAAACAAGGTTAGATGCAGACCCACCACCTGTGAAATTCCACGACAAGATGACCAAGCAAAGTCTGAAAACATTCTCCAATGTCAGCACAAAACAAGCTCATGGAAAGAAAGCACAGGATGTGGTTCTGAAGGCAGATAGAAACCTTTTCAGTCACATGATCCTGGTGGCTGAAAGCAGGAAGGTGAATCTGAAGGATGTCCTTGCCTACCCATTGGGCCCACTACCATGGGCACTGGCAAATGCTGATGGGTCCTTACGAAAAACAAACAAGGCTGCACTTGCCAGAGAGCTTGAAAAGAATTTATCTCCTGCAGAAGACATCCCAATCCCATCTACTTCCATCATTGATGGGATGAGCCTGGTCCAAAAAATGAATGGCAACAACAAAACCTTTGCACAGGTGGCAGAGTCAGCCTTGACCCAGGTCCTCCATGAGGGAGCACAGAGTGGGAGGATTGATGTTGTTTTTGATGTCTATCACCAGACTTCGATCAAAGATGCTGAACGACTGAACCGGGGTGGAGACATCACTCTCCAGTACAAGAATCTTGCAGGGGGACACCACGTCCAGCAGTGGAGAAAATTTCTGTGCAGTTCCTCCAACAAGACCAGTCTCATCAAGTTTCTGGTGGAAGAGTGGAAACTCCCACGATACAGAGCTATGCTGCATGGCAAGGTGTTGTACATGACCTGTGAGGAAACCTGCTACAAGTTGACAGAAGATGGGTGTGAGGAAGCAGCAGAACTGCAATCCACACATGAAGAAGCTGACACCCGTCTGCTCCTGCATGCATTGCATGCAGCAAATGCGGGCTCAAAGTCAGTTATCATCACAGCTGAGGACACCGATGTCATGGTGCTTTGTCTTGGCTTCCAGAAGGACATCACCTGTCCCATCTACCAGAAGTGTGGGACTCAGAACCGCACACGGTTTGTCGACATCACCAAACTGGCAAGTTCACTTGGAGACAGCATCTGTGACAGCCTAATTGGCTTACATGCCTTCACAGGCTGCGACACTGTCAGTGCATTCGCTGGTCGAGGGAAGCTGAATGCCCTGAAGATAGTGAGAAAGCACACTTCCTGCCAAGAGACTTTTAGTCAACTGGGACAGACATGGAATGTGAGTGATGAGCTGTTCCAGAAAATTGAGCAGTTCACCTGTCGGATGTATGTTGCTAATAGCAGCACTGCTGAGGTGAACAAACTGCGTTACCAGCTCTTCTGCACCAAAAGGGGAGAGGTTGAGTCCAGCCAGCTGCCACCATGTAGAGACTGTCTCTTTATGCATGTTCAACGAGCCAACTATCAGGCAGCAATATGGAAGTGCTGTCCTGCAGGCTAACCCTGTGGTGCCAAGCCCTACTGAGTATGGATGGACAGACGATGAAGGCAAGCTGGCCATTTACTGGATGCGCTCCCCACCTGCACCAGATGTGGTCTTGGAAATGCTAACATGCAAGTGTGTGCATTCATGCAAAATGCCAAGCTGCATGTGCCTGTCAAATGGACTTCCATGCGCAGACATGTGCAGGTTACAGACCTGCAGTAACCAAAAACAGCAGGATGGTCCAGAACTGGACTTTGAATTTGGGGAGTCAGATGATGAGAGAAACGAGCAGTTTGATGAATGACAGTGTGATGATTCTGATGGTATTACTGTGGTAGTAGTCTATTGATGCACAGGATGTTGATTCTGGACTTGGTTACCCAGAGCTTGATAACAATAATGTAACAATATTCACATATACCCATTACCCTACCCATTACCATTACATATACCCACTAATGATATGGGGTACATGTATCATTGACTAAGTATATGTAAATGTCAATGTTGTTTAAAATATTAAAATAGTTCATTACCTCACTATGGTATTCATTTTTATCATGTATTTTGATTGTGTATTTAAACAAATGTATAGAGACCAGTTTGTGACCTAACTGGCTTTGGTCTAGTTCTCATTTAAGGCTCACAATCACCTCACACAATGAAATAGTATGGGTATATTATACATTTTCTGAATCTTTACAGTCCTGTGAGTATTCCAGTTTTTGTGTTTTGTGTCCCTGATATTCCTAGATGCCACAGGGCTAAAAGAAAGTATATAGTTTAGGCGAAAATTGCAGAAAGATGTGTGTTATTGACGGGTTGAAGAGCTCAAGTGACCTCTATATTTGTGAGAAATATCCACAACAGGGCTTGAATGAAAGCTAAGAAGGTCCCCTTTAAAATGATACCAAAGACAATATTATAGAACATTGAAAAATGTCCTGACCATGAGGCTAAACCAGGATATGCACCAGCGTCTAAAATGCAATTTAGTTTAGCGGGTGGTTAACTTCATGAGCTGATAACTGTGATACAGCTGCCACTCAGGAATGGTTATCATACCAACATATCATCTACAGACATGGATCCTTTCAAAAATTATAAGTAAGTTTTGCCACCTTGAGTGTACCGAAATATCGTCTGGCCCATGGACTATTTCTTCCACCAGCGGTTCGGCGGCAAGGCGAGGCGCTGCGTCCCGCCGTGCACGTTTGAGGCGGCGGGAAACTCCAGGGCAGCGCTCAGTAGCAGCTGTGGGCGCTGGCGGACGTAGTGAGCTGCTCTTCATTAAGGACTCGATGTCAGGAAGACGGTTTCTGGTGGACTCAGGCTCGCAAAAGAGCCTACTCCCTCCTGCTAAGACAGAGAGGTCGGCCGAAGGCGGCGGCCCACAGTTGAGTGCAGCTAACGGTTCGTCCATTGCGACGTTTGGCACAAGGTGGTGACTGTTTGCTTCCACGGGCGCCATTTTGAGTGGGACTTTGTAGTGGCCGCCATTACGGTTCCTATTATCGGCGCGGATTTTCTGTGTGCTAATGGTCTGCTGGTTGATGTTGCAAACCGCCGTTTAATTGATGCTGTGTCTTTCGCCACTGTTCCGTGCGAGACAGGGGGAGCCTGGCCGTTAACACACGCTAACTTTTTAGCATTAGGGGATGTTTTTCAGCGTTTGCTGGCGGATTCTCCATCGGTGACTACACCTGCCTTTTCCACCGCGGTTACTAAACACGGGGTACAACATTTCATTCCCACTCTGGGACGCCAGTTTTTGCGCGCGCGCGGCGCCTCGACGCGGTAAAATTGGCTCCAGCTAAGGAGGAGTTCGCCATCATGGAGCGTCTGGGTATAGTGAGGCGTTCCAACAGCCCGTGGGCCTCGCCGCTTCACATGGCGCCCAAGGCGGATGGGTCGTGGCGGCCTTGCGGCGATTTTCGCCGCCTGAACAACGTCACCGCCAATGACCGCTATCCCATCCAGCACATACAGGACTTTTCCATACGCCTGGCGGGTACCACTATTTTCTCTAAGGTGGACCTGGTGCGCGGCTATCATCAGGTTCCCTTGCGCGCAGAGGACGTGCCCAAGACAGCAGTGATCACCCCGTTTGGGCTTTTTGAGTTCATGCGCATGCCTTTTGGCTTGATGGGGGCAGCGCAAACCTTTCAGAGGCTGATGGACTCGGTGTTGCGGGACCTTGCTTTCGTGTTCGTTTATCTCGACGACATATTAGTGGCCAGTCCGTCAGCTGAAGAGCACCTGGCGCACCTGAAACAGGTTTTTCGTCGTCTGGACGAACACGGCCTGATCGTCAACCCGGCCAAGTGTCAGTTTGGACGGCCGGTGATTGACTTCTTGGGTCACCGCATTTCGCCGCAAGGCGCGGTCCCGTTGCCTTCTAAGGTGCAAGCGGGGGCGGAATTTCCCCGCCCAGTCTCTGTTAAGGCATTGCAGGAATTCTTGGGCATGGTGAATTTCTATAACCGTTTCCTCCCTCGCGCTGCCCACCTCCTTCAGCCACTTTACGAAGCCCTGCGGCTTAAGAAGGCTAACGACCCTGTCGACTGGACTCCCGAACAGGTCCAGGCCTTTGACAGAGCTAAGTGCGCCCTGGCTAACGCTGCCCTCCTCGCCCATCCCACACCCACGGCGTCCATAGCTTTAACAACCGATGCGTCTGACATAGCCGTGGGGGCTGTGGTTGAACAGCGTGTGGCAAATGCGTGGCAGCCACTCGCATTTTTTAGCCGCAAACTGCGGGATAGCGAGCGCAAGTACAGCGTTTTTGACCGGGAGTTGCTGGCACTGCACCTTGCAACCCGGCATTTCCGCTTCCTGCTGGAGGGTCGCCCATTCACGGCTTATGTGGATCATAAGCCGCTGACTTTTGCCATGTCCAAGGTGACTGAGCCGTGGTCTGCTCGTCAACAGCGCCACCTAGCGGCGATCTCCGAGTTCACAACGGACATTCAGCATGTGGCCGGGAAGTCCAACCCTGTTGCGGATTGTCTGTCGCGTGTGCTTGTGTGTCCTGTGCACCTCGGTGTGGATTTCTCCGCTATGGCTGCCGACCAGCCCAGCGACCCGGACGTCCTTGCCCTTAGGTCAACGCGTACCGGTCTCAAGCTAGAGGACGCTGTGATGCAGGAAGGCAGTCCTGCCCTCCTCTGCGATGTCTCCATCGGCCGTCCCCGCCGTCGAGTTTTCGATTCGATTCACTCCCTCTCGCACCCTGGAGTTCGGGCGTCGGTGAATTTGGTCGGTTCCAAGTTCGTCTGGCCTGGCCTCCGCAAGGACGTCAAGGGGTGGGCAGCTGCATGTGTAGCGTGCCAGCGCGCTAAGGTCCACCAGCACACTAAATCGCTCCTCGAACCGTTCCCGATCCCGGCCAGACGTTTCGACCACGTGCGTGTGGACCTGGTGGGCCCTCTACCTTCTTCACAGGGTTTTACGCACCTGCTCACAATGGTAGATCGGACCACCAGGTGGCCAGAGGCTGTCCCTCTATCCTCCACAACATCCTCGGATGTTGCACGCGCTTTTCTTTCCTCCTGGGTCGCCCGTTTCGGCACTCCGTCAGATATCACCTCAGACAGGGGCCCCCAGTTCGTGTCAGAGCTCTGGTCGGCACTTGCGCGATCCTTGGGTGTGCAGGTACACCGCACTACCGCGTATCACCCTCAGGCTAACGGCTTGTGTGAACGTTTTCACCGGTCGCTCAAGGCGGCGCTGCGCTCTCGGATAGTAACTGGGTGGATCGTTTACCTTGGGTTATGCTCGGGTTGCGTTCGGCTCCTAAGGAGGACCTCGACGCGTCACCCGCTGAGCTGGTGCTCGGTCAGCCGCTCCGCGTCCCTGGGGAATTTTTGCCTGGGAGTTCCGCTCCTCGACCCCGTCCGGCCGTTTATCCTTTTTTGTCCGACAGCACTCGGGTTCCAGGCCCCGTTCACCACTGTTTTCCGCGGTCGTTCGTGCCTGCGGAGCTCATGTCGGCTCGTTTTGTTTTTGTACGGCATGATGCTCACCGCTCGCCCCTCCAACCCCCATACGATGGCCCATTTCGGGTTCTTGAGACGGGTCCTAAGGGTTTTGTGCTAGATATGGGTGGGCGTAGGGAGCGTGTCACGCTTGATAGGCTTAAACCGGCGCACAGGCTGGCGGGCGAAGTTGTGTTTCCGGCCCAGGTTCCCCGTCGGGGTCGTCCTCCTTCCAGGACCCCGGCAGTGTCTTCACGGGTTCAGCGTTCTGCTTCTCAGCCGGCTTTGGACTGTGTTTCACCTACTGTTTCGGCTGAGGGACGGCGCAGCCGTTATGGCAGGCTGCTTAAGCCTCCAGTGAGACACTGCGTTTCTTTCCAGGAGTCCCTTCTGGGTGTTCGGGGGGGGGGGGGGGGGCTGTGTGGCGGACACTAGGGGCTATGCCTCTCACCCAGCAGGATTGTGAGCTGGGGGCGTGGTTTAAGTTCCCGGGCTCGCCGGTGCAGGGTTGTTCCTGCTGCAGTTGGTTTTTGGAGTTGAGGAATAAACATCACACTCGCCTTGGTCTCCTGTGTTTTTCCTCATTCCTGCCACACTGGCACATTTTTATAAAAGCACAGACGAGTTTAAAAACTGAGTTAGTAAAAATAAAAGTGCCACAAACACTGATTAATTAAAAGTAACAACAGAGCAGAATATATAAAAATAGCAAAATATATAAAACACTCAAGACACACACACACACACACACACACACACACACAATGACTTTAGCTGCAGGCTGTTTTAAAAAGTCAGGTTTTCCAGCTGCTTTTAAATGTGTCCAGTGTCGAGGCCTCTCTCAGGTCCTCAGGCAGTAACTCGTCCTAGCTGTGAGCTGTGTCGCTAGGAGCGGTGGGCTGCCACCTTCATGCTGCGCCCGGGGGCGACCTCCAGTCCTTTCCACATTGCCTTGCTCAGGGGCACAGACAGGAGTATTAACCCTAACATGCATGTCTTTGTGATGGTGGGGGAAACCACAGCACCCGGAGAAAACCGACTGCAGACACGGGGAGAACATGCAAACTCCACACAGAGGACCACCTGGCTGGGATGACCCCCCCCCCCCCAAGGTTGGGCAACCCCGGGGTTCGAACCCAGGACCTTCTTGCTGTGAGGCGACCGCGCGCTAACCACTGTGCCATCGTGCCGCCTATAGTCAAATTTATTGCAAAAAAATACAGATTTACCATATTTGCGCATAAATATAGCTCAGGAGGTAGAGAAGGTTGTCTGGTAAATGGAGGATTGCTTGTTATAATAATAATAATAATAATTATTATTATTATTGTTGTGATGGACTGGCAGCCTGTCCAGGGTGTCTCCCCGCCTGCCGCCCAATGACTGCTGGGATAGGCTGCAGCATCCCCGCCACCCGA
Source organism: Lampris incognitus (assembly GCF_029633865.1). Taxonomy (NCBI): domain Eukaryota; kingdom Metazoa; phylum Chordata; class Actinopteri; order Lampriformes; family Lampridae; genus Lampris; species Lampris incognitus. The sequence goes on along the minus strand of NC_079211.1, from coordinate 49,073,037 downwards.
CTTCAGATAAGCAGCTTGGATAATGGCTGGATGGATGGATAATAACAATACATTTTATTTATATAGTAGTTCTCTAAAAAAAGAAAAGTAGAAAGAGTTTTACAAAGAAGTAAAACCAGACAAGGCAAAAGTAAGAATAAGACCAAATAAGTAAGAGTAAAAATGAAAACAATATTAATGAATAAAATCAAGTATCAAACATCTGTAAAAGCTTTCACAAAAAGAAAAGTTTTAAGATGAGGTTTGAAAGAACCTAGAGACTTGGTTTGTCTTGGTTCAGCAGGAAGAGAGGTCCAAAGTGTGGGGGCTCTAACAGCAAAAGCCCCATAAGCCTTTGTAACAAACCCAGACCTGGAATCACCAGCAGGGCTCCATCTGCAGGTCTTAATGGTGGAGAGGGCATATACCAAGCCAATAAATCAGAAATATATGTAGAAGCAAGACCATTTAAAGCCTTAAAAGTGAGCAATAGAAATTTAAAATCAATACAACATAAAGGCAAGGCAAATGTATTTGTGCAGCACATCTCAGTAACGAGGCCTTGCATAAAACATGAAAGGCATTAAAAGAAGCAACCTCAGGCAATAAAAACATTTAAAAACAAATAAAAAACAGACTAAAAGCTAAAGCGCAGTGTAAAATGAAACTCAAATGCTTCAAGTTTGACTTGATAAAGGGCAGCGGCAAACAGGCAAGTCTCCGGCCTAGATTTAAAAGAACTGCCAGTTGCAGCAGGTTTCTTCAGCAACGGGGGAACGACGGCGTGCTAAAAACTGTCATGCAAACGAACCAGAGGCCAGTGGATTATCAAGAATCTGCAGAGTAACACGGCTAACAGTGCAAAATACCTCCTTGAGCAGCTCGAGGGACTGACGTCTAGGATGCAGGAGGAGGACTTCGTGTTGGAGACTGTAGTCTCCGACACTGAAACCGTAATGGGGCAGTGCCCATGAGCTGTTTTTAGCCCTTCCCGAGCGGAAGCGGAAGCTTCGCAGCAAACGGAAGTCAGACATCGGATGCACTAGACTACATTAGAAGTTTGGGTAACACTTTAGTATGGGGAAACATAAAAAACTTAATTACTAGTGAATTAGTAATGATCAAGATGTCACTTTAGTATGGGGAACATATTCTAAGTAACAAAAACTTAATTTAGAGTAATTTAAGACTATGAACACTTGTAGTTTTGTGTGTTGTTATGTAAGAACAGACCGTATGCATTAAGTGTTAGTAAGGGAGAATAACTTTTCTTGTGGTACTACCACCTTATAAAGGCCATACTAAGCAAAGCATATTGAGATGGTACTGCTAATAAGCAACAATTCTGAGGTTATAGAGGGAAAACTCATAGTTAATGGCTTACTGGTTGTACAATAAGGCCATGCAGAATAAGGCATTAATGAGTACGTAATAATGACCAATTAAGAGCCAATATGTTGCTAATTTGCATGCTAATAAGCACCTAATTAATGGTGACTATGTTCCCCATACTAAAGTGTTACCGAAGTTGGTGGCAATTTTCTCCGCTAATGGTGTAATTTAATACTATCGGATCTATGGCAGCATATACGTGAGTTGGTGTTGTAAACACGGCCACGCTGTACTGTCTAACGTGCTCAGCATGTCTGACTTCCTGTGACGCGTCCGTAGTGACAGCAATGCTGTGACATCACTTGGATGCTGCCCCCATTGGTTGCAACTGGGTAAAAGAGGCAGAACTGACATGGAGGAATGGAATAAATGCCAGGGCCAGGCTGGATTTTCTCCACCTTATTTACAAAATGAGCGAGAAAGTTTTTTTGGGGCCGCTCAACACAAGGTTAAAAAAAAGGGGCAGGGACCATTAATAACAGAATCAATTACACTAATGAGGGCTTCAGGACTGTGGTTATTTCTACATATTAATTCAGAGAAGTGCATCCTTAACTGCTTTCTGGTAAATTAACATTTGGGCTTTTAAGGGTGTTATGTGCTACTTCTGACCTGTTGACCTCCCATCGCCTTTCAGAAGTTCTACAGATTCCTTTAAGGCCTCATGTGTGATCATTCAGCCAGGGGAGATTATTTGATTTTTGTTTCCTAGTTTTAAGCGGTGCAGTTTGCTCGAGGGTGGATAGGCACTGATCACTGAAGGACTTTAACAGTGCATCTGGATTGAGAGGGGATACGGTGGAATTAAAGGATGATGAATTAAAACCATGACAGAGTTTAGCTGCAGCACCAGCGTTGAGAAGGAAAAGGCATGTTTTAGGACAGCGCCGTAGTGGAGCTTTGAAAACATCAGCTTCATGGCCAGTTATAAGCATATACTCCAGATTAAGACACTCAAGAGAGAAACCAGACGAGAGCACAAGGTCTAAAATGTGACCTTTGGAATGTGTGGCCCGTTTAACAGATTGAATGAGGTGGGGCGTCCGGGCACCAACACGGGGATCATTGGTTCAAATCCCTGTGTTACCTCCGGATATGCCGGGCGTCCCTATGGACACAATTGGCGGTGTCTGCGGGTGGAAAGCCGGCTGTGGGTATGTGTCCTGGTCGCTGCACTAGCGCCTCCTCTGGCCGGTCGGGGGCGCCTGGTCTGGAGGGAGAACTGGGGGGGATAGCGTGATCCTCCCACGCGCTATGTCCTCCTAATGAAACTCCTCACTGTCAGGTGAAAAGAAGCGGCGGGCGACTCCACATGTATGGGAGGAGGCATGTGGTAGTCTGCAGCCCTCCCCGGATCGGCAGAAGGGGTGGAGCAGCCACCGGGACAGCTTGAAAGAGTGGGGGTAATTGGCCGCATACAACTGGGGAGAAAAATGGAGGAAAAAAATCCATAAAAGAAAAAAAAACCCAGATTGAATGAGGTTAAAAGAGTCTATAACCTCTAAAAAATGTGAGGTGAGGGATAAGGAGGACAACACACATCAATATTAAAATCACCGAGAAGAAGCACCCTGTCATATTTTGACATGACATTGGATAGAAGCTCATATAACTCAGAAATAAAACTAACTGAGTTAGGGGCCTATAAATTAAGATGCAGAGTAAGGGGGCGGAGGGTGGGGGCAGTGATTAAGAAACTTAAAACCTCAAAGGAGATGAAATTACCAAAAGTAACAGGGTGGCACTTAAGACCTAATTTATACAACACAGCTAGGCCACCCCCACTGCCGGATGTGGGCATGGGTCCTGGTCACTGCACTAGCGCCTCCTCTGGTCGGTCGGGGGCGCCTGTTCAGGGGGAACTGGGGGGAATAGCGTGATCCTCCCACGCGCTACATCCCCCCCCCCCCCGGTGAAACTCCTCACTGTCAGGTGAAAAGAAGCGGCTGGTGACCCCACATGTATTGGAGGAGGCATTTGGTAGTCTGCAGAGGGGGTGGAGCAGCGACCGGGACGACCCGGAAGAGTGGGGTAGTTGGCAAAGTACAATTGGGGGGAAAAGGGGGGGGGTGCACATGCTTTACGAAGCAAAAGTTTTGGGGAGTTTAGAGTGAGCAGAATAATTGATGTTTTACCACAGTCAACCATAGCTAGTAACAAAACATTTGTTTACATTGATATAAAAAGATGGGCACTTTATATATGTATGAGAGACAAGCAGAGTCTGACTGAAAATAAATAAATAAATAAATAAGTGGCAAATCTTCCCTAGACTAATGGAAAATGTCAACATTAGCAGTTGATCTTTAAAATGCAGGACTTGTGTCAAACAATAAATCGGCGAAACTCTCGGAGTGGATCGGAGCATCCTCAACTGGAAGAAACACCAGCAGATATTTAAAGCTGTATCTGTCCCCATGGTGTTGAGGGAAGGAGAGATAGGGAATATTTTCTGACATACCCTCAGGTATACCAGGCCAATCATGTTCTTATTCAAAGAAGAGCTCTTTAAGCCTTACTCCGCCCGTGTAGGCTTCCCTCTGCTTGAGGCATTCCTGTGTACATGCTAATGCTAATGTGATTCGCCTCAAGCTCACATTAGTTTCTCTTGTACGATAGGATTTAATAAAGACCACAGACTACATGAGGATACATATTTTGAAAAAAAATGATTTGATTGCAGGCCCTTCATTCGTTCATTCATCAGCCGCTACTCCAGGGTAGGGCCATGGTGGCAGCAAGCTAAGTAGGGCGCTCCAGATGTCCCTCTCCCCGGCAACGCCCTCCAGCTCCTCCTGGGGATCCCAAGGCATTCCCAGGCCAGATTGGACACGGAGTCCCTCCTGCGAGTTCTACCTCAGGGTCTCCTCCCAGTTGGCCGTGCCCGGTAAACCTCCAAAGGAAGGCGCCCAGGAGGCATCCTAATCAAGCTCCCTCCGGATGTCCGAGCTCCTCACCCCTGTTGCTATGGCTGAGCCCAGAAACCCTGCGGAGGAAACTCATTCCAGCTGCTTGTATCCGTGATCTCACCTTTTCGGTCACTACCCCAAAGTTCGTGACCATAAGTGAGGGTTGGAACGATGATTGACTGGTAAATGGACAGCCTTGCCTCTTTCTTCACCACAACGGCCCGGTACAACGTCCGCATCACTGCTGGTGCTGCACCAATCCGCCTGTCAATCTCCCGCCTCCTCCTACAGGTCGGAGCAGGAGATTGCAGATTGCGGATGGCAGGTTCTTGACATCAATAATGTAAACAAATGCAACTAAACTTGTTTGTTACAATAATTGTGTTAACTGGCCGGTAGGGAACACAAATAGTGCTTCTGACTTTTGTCAGCTCTTACAGATGTCAGCTAATGCAAAAGTCTGAGCAATTCTTTCTGGCTCTGCCTTTTGAGAAGTCACTATGCCATTCACACTACAGGAACACTCGGGACCCAAGTAAATCCCTACTAAATACAACCTCTGTGCTGCATTTTTTTTCACCCTGTAAAAAGTCCTCTCTTAGTTTCTACCCCCCCCCCCCCCAATTAAGATTTATACCTGGTAAGTTTCCAAGTCTTTTTTTTTCTTCTTCACTTTTACCACTTGGTATGATTGTCAGGTCAAACAACCATTCCTCTGGCCTACTGGGTTCTGGAAGGAGACCAAACTGCTAATGTGATTGGCTCTGTCCCAAAGACTCAAAAGGGCAGGTGGCCAATCAGTGACCTTTCAGTTAATATGGATCCGCCCACTTTTGGCTGCTTGTACTTACACACACACACACACACACACACACACACACACACACACACACACACACACACACGCACACACATACACACACACACACTTGAAGAATTGGCTGGCTCTCCAGGATCTATTTAACACATTCTAAGTGGGACAGATCTTGGCACAGGGCTTGAGAGAGAAGAGATCGAGACTGAAGGGGAGTTATTGCAGCCAAAAGGACCCCTGGAGATATACAGCACATCTGGCTACTTGCGGGTCACAGCTAACTGATTAGCCACACTAACAGACTTAATGATTGTCGACATTAAAAATGTATCAGAGCCCCTTCTCGGGGAAAAAAGGTAAAACATCCACGATGGCTTCATCTGCCTACTAAAGACTTTTTGAATGTCTCGCCTTCTTTCAGACAACAAAAAAACATGTTATCTCTTTTCTTTAAAACCGTGACTCTACCAAAAGTGTGATTTTTTTATTCTAGGTATTTTAAACTATACATATATATATATATATATATATAGTATATATATATATATATATATACTCATATATTTTCGTAATGTGTGTGTGTGTATGTTAGTTTGTGTAGATAGCGGGACCGAAACTAAAGCACTTATGATCCTAATTCTTTTTGGAGGTGGTAGGTATTGTCTCAGAGAGTAGGTGAAAAATCCCAGAAAATTAAAATTATGCATAATTATGCATAAATATGCAAAATATGCATTTTTCTAAAAATGGCTAAAAAAACACCTTTCTCGGCATTTCAGATGATTCTGAGCATCTTTGATTTTTTCACCTATATAAAAAAAATTTCTGGGACTTAGAAATGTTTTGGCATTATGCAAAATACACTACTCAAAAAAATAAAGGGAACACCTAAAAACACAATATAGACCTCAATGAATGAAATATTTCACCTGAAAATCTTTATTTATTAGACAGAGGAATGTGTTTAGAGCAAAATAACCTAAGAATGATCAATGGAAATCAAAATCATTAGCCCATTAAGGTCTGGATTCAGAATCATACTCAAAATCAAAGTGGAAAATAAGAACATAGGCTGATCCAACTTCTGTGGAAATTCTTCAAGACGATTCAAACTGAGGCTCAGTAGTGTGTGTGGCCTCCACGTGCCTGTATGGTCTCCTGAGGGATCTCCTCCCAGACCTGGATCAGGGCATCGGTCAACTCCTGGACAGTCTGTGGTGCGACATCGCGTTGGCGGATGGTACGAGACATGATGTCCCAGAGGTGCTCGATTGGATTCAGGTCTGGGGAACGTGCAGGCCAGTCCATAGCATCAATGCCCTCGACATACAGGAACTGCTGACACACTCTGGCCACATGAGGACGAGCATTGTCATGCATGAGCAGGAACCCAGGGCCCACTGCACCAGCATATGGTCTGACAATGGGTCTGAGGATCTCATCCCGGTACCTAATGGCAGTCATGGTACCTCTGGCTAGCACGTAGAGGTCTGCGCGGCCCTCCAAGGATATGCCTCCCCAGACCATCACTGACCCACCGCCAAACCGGTCATGCTGGAGGATGTTGCAGGCAGCAGAACGTTCTCCACAGCGTCTCCAGACTCTCTCACGTCTGTCACATGTGTTCAGTGTGAACCTGCTCTCATCTGTGAAGAGCACAGGGCGCCAATGGCGAATCTGCCAACCAAGATGTTCTCTGGCAAAGGTCAATCGGGCTGCACGGTGTTGGGCTGTGAGCACAGGCCCCAATTGTGGACGTCGGGCCCTCATACCATCCTCATGCATTCTGTTTCTCATTGTTTGAGCAGGAACCTGCACATTAGTGGCCTGTTGAAGGTCGTTTTGTAGGGCTCCGGCAGTGCTCCTCCTGTTCCTCCTTGCACAAAGGACCAGATAGCGGTCCTGCTGCGGGGTTGTTGTCCTCCTGCGGCCCCCTCCACATCTCCTGGTGTACTGGCCTGTCTCCTGGTACCTCCTCCATGCTCTGGACACTGTGCTGGGAGACACATCAAATCTTCTTGCCACAGCACGCATTGATGTGCCATCCTGGATGAGCTGCACTACCTGAGCAACTTCTGTAGGTTGCAGATACCGCCTCATGCCACCTCTAGTGGTGAAGGCACTAGCAAAATGAAAAACTAACCAAAGATCGGCCAGAAAAGATGAGGACAGGCAAATGGTCTGTGGCCACCACCTGCAAATCCATTCCTTTTATAGGGGTTGTCTTGCAAATTGTCTAATTTCCACCTGGTGGAAATTAGACAATTTACCAACAGGGGAAATTGATTCACAAATCAGTGTTGCTTCCTAACTGGACAGGTTGATATCTCAAAAGTGTGACTGACTTGGAGCTACATTGCATTGCTTATGTGTTCCCTTTATTTTTTGAGCAGTGTATATGCATTTTTTCAAAAATACACTTATGATCCTAATTTTTTTTGGAGGTGGTAGGTATTGTTCCAGAGAAGACCAGAAAGATAGCAGAAAATTAAAATAATTATAATAATAATGCATAATTATGCAAAATATGAATTTTCTAAAAATGGCTAAAAACCAATTTTCTCGGCATTTCAGATGATTCTGAGCATTTGGGGGGAGGGAGTTGGAGTGGGGGGCGTTTAGGGGCAGGGGTAAGGCGGTTAGCTGGCAGGATGAAGAGGAGGGAGATTTAGACGGGTGGATAACCAAACTGCTACATTGTAGCGGGGTTCTTCTAATATATATATATATATATACATACACTACCGTTCAAAAGTTTGGGATCACCCAAACAATTTTGTGTTTTCCATGAAAAGTCACACTTATTCACCACCATATGTTGTGAAATGAATAGAAAATAGAGTCAAGACATTGACAAGGTTAGAAATAATGATTTGTATTTGAAATAAGATTTTTTTACATCAAACTTTGCTTTCGTCAAAGAATCCTCCATTTGCAGCAATTACAGCATTGCAGACCTTTGGCATTCTAGCTGTTAATTTGTTGAGGTAATCTGGAGAAATTGCACCCCACGCTTCCAGAAGCAGCTCCCACAAGTTGGATTGGTTGGATGGGCACGTCTTGCGTACCATACGGTCAAGCTGCTCCCACAACAGCTCAATGGGGTTCAGATCTGGTGACTGCGCTGGCCACTCCATTACCGATAGAATACCAGCTGCCTGCTTCTGCTCTAAATAGTTCTTGCACAATTTGGAGGTGTGTTTAGGGTCATTGTCCTGTTGTAGGATAGGATGAAATTGGCTCCAATCAAGCGCTGTCCACTGGGTATGGCATGGCGTTGCAAAATGGAGTGATAGCCTTCCTTATTCAGAATCCCTTTTACCCTGTACAAATCTCCCACCTTACCAGCACCAAAGCAACCCCAGACCATCACATTACCTCCACCATGCTTAACAGATGGCGTCAGGCATTCTTCCAGCATCTTTTCATTTGTTCTGCGTCTCACAAACGTTCTTCTTTGTGATCCAAACACCTCAAACTTGGATTCATCCGTCCACAACACTTTTTTCCAGTCTTCCTCTGTCCAATGTCTGTGTTCTTTTGCCCATCTTAATCTTTTTCTTTTATTGGTCAGTCTCAGATATGGCTTTTTCTTTGCCACTCTGCCCTGAAGCCCAGAATCCCGCAGCCGCCTCTTCACTGTAGATGTTGACACTGGTGTTTTGCGGGTACTATTTAATGAAGATGCCAGTTGGGGACCTGTGAGGCGTCTGTTTCTCAAACTAGAGACTCTAATGTACTTATCTTCTTGCTCAGTTGTGCAACGCGGCCTCCCACTTCTTTTTCTACTCTGGTTAGAGCCTGTTTGTGCTGTCCTCTGAAGGGAGTAGTACACACCGGTGTAGGAAATCTTCAATTTCTTAGCAATTTCTCGCATGGAATAGCCTTCATTTCTAAGAACAAGAATAGACTGTCGAGTTTCAGATGAAAGTTCTCTTTTTCTGGCCACTTTGAGCATTTAATTGACCCCACAAATGTGATGCTCCAGAAACTCAATCTGCTCAAAGGAAGGTCAGTTTTGTAGCTTCTGTAACGAGCTAAACTGTTTTCAGATGTGTGAACATGATTGCACAAGGGTTTTCTAATCATCAATTAGCCTTCTGAGCCAATGAGCAAACACATTGTACCATTAGAACACTGGAGTGATAGTTGCTTGAAATGGGCCTCTATACACCTATGTAGATATTGCACCAAAAACCAGACATTTGCAGCTAGAATAGTCATTTACCACATTAGCAATGTATAGAGTGTATTTCTTTAAAGTTAAGACTAGTTTAAAGTTATCTTCATTGAAAAGTACAGTGCTTTTCCTTCAAAAATATGGACATTTCAATGTGATCCCAAACTTTTGAACGGTAGTGTATATACACATATATACACACACACACACATACACACACACACATATATATATATATATATATATACACACACACACACACTACCAGAGGGCTGGGAGTTTGAGGGTTCTGCGCAGTATCTTAGCTGCTCCTAGCACCGCACTCTTCTGGACAGAGACCTCAGATGTTGTTCCTGGAATCTGCTGGAGCCACTCTCCCAGTCTGGTGGTCACAGCCCCTAGTGCCCCTATTACCACTGGGACTACAGTGGATTTGACCTACTGCATCCAATGTAGTTCTTCCTTCAGCCTGTGGTATTTCTGTAGCTTCTCATTCTCTTTCTTCATGATGTTGCTGTTGCTCGGGATTGCTACAACAATCACTACTGCTGTCTTCTGTTCCTCGTTGACCACTATAATGTCCGGTTGGTTAGCCAGCACCTGCCTGTCAGAGTGGAATGTGACATCACACAAGAGCCTAGCTCTGCCATTATCAACCACCTTTGGTGATATCTCCCATTTGGACTTAGGGACTTCAAGTCTGTATTCCTGTACACTATCCCAACCACTTGGCAATGATGTTCAGCGTATGCGTTCCCAGCTACCATTTTACACCCTGCTACTGAGTGCTGAACTGTCTCAGGGCATCTTTGCACAGCCTGCATCTTGGGTCTTGTCTGATGTGGTAGAGCACTGTCTCAACTGATCTGGTCCTGAGTGCCTGTTCTTGTGCTGCTATGATCAGAGCCTCTGTGCTTTCCTCCTGTCCAGCCTTTTCTAGCCACTGGTAGGATTTCTTGATAATAGCCATGTCTTCTTTTAGTCGATGGTACATTGCTTGGAGGGGCTTGGTCTTTCATGATACCTCCTCTTCTTCTTCCTCCCCACTCTCTGTCTTCTGCTGCCTGAGGTATTCACTCGGCAGTTCGTCCTGGGGGCCGTCTTGCTGATGTACTCATGGATGCCCCTTGTTTCATCCTCGATGGTGGCTCTGACACTCACTAATCCTCAGCCCCCATCTTTTCGCTCATTGTACAGTCTCATGCTGCTGGACTTCGGGTGGAACCCTCTGTGCATTGATGGATTACATTTATGTAGCGCTTTATCTAGACACCCAAAGCACTTCACAGTGAAGGGTGGAAACTCACCTCAACCACCACCAATGTGGGTGATGCGCTGCAGTCATTTTGTGACAGAATGCTCACCACACATCAGCACACATCAGCATGAGGTGGAGAGGGAGGTATCATTGAGCAAATTACACTGGGGGATTATTAGGTGGCCAAATGGAGAGAGC
>NC_079211.1:48947307-49054807 GCF_029633865.1 Lampris incognitus | reverse complement strand
TGTTGTGTCATCCTCTTGGCCAGCATCTGTTTAGTTTCCCCGACGAACAACAGGTCACGGCAGTCCTCCTGGCACTCAACAGCATACACTATATTGCTCTGTTTGTGCTGGGGGACCCGACCCTTGGGGTGCACCAACTTCTGACGCAGCATTTTTTGAGGTCCTCTGTAAATAATACACATGGCCATTGAAATTCTAGTTAATGGTCACACTCATATTTGCATATGAAACGGATCGTTGGTTTGGGTCGTTACACCACTGTATTGTTTATAAGGGAGGGGACAACTGCAGTCAGTTGAGACTGAAGAGGTCACTTAGATGACTGATGAAACGTTTTCGTCAATAAAAACCATGTCCAGATGCACTGATTCAATTTCTTTGATGATAATGATGAAGAAGAAGAAGATGATGAAGAAGAAGTAGTAGCTACAGAAGAAACAGAGAAACTTCGGTGTTTGGCCCCCGGCTTAAACAATCTAGCCGGGCATATGGATCTTTTCCAGAAATGTGCTGGCGTATTTGAGCGAAATCACATAAAGCTCAAATAAGGCAGGAAAACTTCTCGTTTAAGGCATCAATTTCAATGCTATAGCAAGGTATACAGCCGTCACTTAGCAAATGAAGGATCTCAGCGGAAGGACACGTCAAAATTAAGGATTTTTAGTGAAATTGAAGTGAGCAGCTGTTGAAAAATTTTCTGTAACTAATGCCCAAATGCACACACACACACACACACACACACACACACACACACACGCACACACACACGCACACACACATGCACACACACACACACAGAGCGTAACCCTGTTTAAAAAAAACACACAAACTAGCATATGCATACATCTTGTTCAAAAGGCATCCATGGCTTGAAAGGATTTTTTTTTTTTTACTAATTTATCTATTTTTAAATGATGAACTATCATCTCACGTTTTGCATGATGTGTTGGCTTCTGGTTCTTTTTAAGTGTTCAAATATATCAACCACACCTGGACTAGACTAGATATTTGTAACCATAGTCAGATATATTTCTGCCCATGTTTGCATAAGCTCCCTAACCCTCTTGTGTAAAAAAGCTGATGATTAGGACTCTCCCTGCACAGCACACGCTGGAAAAAGTGTCGAACGTCACGAAGCAAGTGTCTTTATCTTGCAGCATCCAACGTAACTATCCGTCCATCCATCCATTATCCAAACCGCTTCTTCTGCTCTCAGGGTGGCGGGGATGCTGGGGCCTATCCCAGCGGTCATTGGGGTGCAGGCGGGGAGACACCCTGGACAGGCCGCCAGGCCATCACAGGAGCCAGGCCCTTTGGCCAGGCCAAAGTCACTAAATTTATATAAAATAACCATGCCAGCCACATTATCTTAACAAATGACAAGGCATGCTGAACTTTTCTTGGGAATTATAAACTGTTCCTCCAAAATATAATACCAGTGTCTGCTCTACACAGCTGCCCTACAGTTTGTCCTCTCAAAAATACTTCCCTCCTTTTCCTTTCACCCTCATGGAATACATTTTAATTTAAGGTACCTTATATACCAGCCAGCTTATCGGCATTGGCCAATAATTGCTAAAAACTGTGTTATTAGTATGGGGAAAGATGTCCAAATCATGCCAAAATATGTCACATGATATGTTCACACATTCATTGCATACCAGCAGCAATGACAGGCATTGATAGAAAGACAGGTCACACAACGGCCTACAAAGAAATGTCTGCAGTACAGGCCATTTCTGTTTCAATGTGACAAATACTAACCAGTTAAGAACTTTATGTGATGACTGAAGAGAGCAGATTTCTCCCTCGTGATATTTATGAGAAAAACTGCTTTCGCTTGAGGCAACAGTGTGATAATCAGCATTTTAAATGGACGCTTTCATGGATCGACCAGTAGAACAAATACAAGAGCAAACATGTTTGAATATTTTAGGCCAAATAAATTCTGTCTCCATTTAATTTGAAGTCATTTGGGCCTATTTTCTTCAGTGAATGCAGATACTCGGGACACTGGGAATAGTGTTTACCAATAAACCCGGACAGGTACTATTAATGCGGTGTTTTTAGACATTTGCATCTGCACCAGGCACCCTGGTTACAGTCGGCAAGCAAAACCAAGGCAAATTCATTTGTATACAAACCCCAATTCCAATGAAGTTGGGACGTTGTGTAAAACGTGAATAAAAACAGAATACAATGATTTGCAAATCCTTTTCGACCTATATTCAATTGAATACACTACAAAGACAAGATATTTAATGTTCAAACTGATAAACTTTATTGTTTTTTGCAAATATTCACTCATTTTGAATTTGATGCCTGCAACACGTTCCAGAGAAGCTGGGAAAGTTGAGGAATGCTCAAAAAACACCTGTTTGGAACATTCCACAGGTGAACAGGTTAACTGGAAACAGGTGAGTGTCATGATTGTGTATAAAAGGAGCATCCCCGAAAGGCTCAGTCGTTCACAAGCAAGGATGGGGTGAGGTTCACCACTTCGTGAACAACTGCGTGAGCAAGTAGTCCAAGAACAACGTTTCTCAACGTACAATTGCAAGGAATTTAGGGATTTCATCATCTACAGTCCATAATATCATCAAAAGATTCAGAGAATCCGGAGAAATCTCTGCACGTAAGCGGCAAGGCCGAAAACCAACACTGAATGCCCGTGACCTTCGACCCCTCAGGCGGCACTGCATTAAAAACCGACATCATTGTGTAAAGGATCTTACCACGTGGGCTCAGGAGCACTTGGGAAAACCATTGTCAGTTAACACAGTTCGTCACTACATCTACAAGTGCAAGTTAAAACTCTACCATGCAAAGCAAAAGCCATATATCAACACCACCCAGAAACGCCGCCGGCTTCTCTGGGCCCGAGCTCGTCTGAGATGGACTGAGATGGACTGACGCAAAGTTGGAAAGTGTGCTGTGGTCTGACGAGTCCACATTTCACATTGTTTTTGGAAATCATGGATGTCGTGTCCTCCAGGCTAAAGAGGAAAAGGACCATCCAGATTGTTCTCAGCACAAAGTCCAAAAGCCAGCATCTGTGATGGTATGGGGGGGGGTGTTAGTGCCCATGGCATCATGGGTAACTTGCACATCTGTGAAGGCACCATTAATGCGGAAAAGTACATACAGGTTTTGGAGCAACATGTGCTGCCATCCAAGCGACGTCTTTTTAAGGGATGTCTCTGCTTATTTCAGCAAGACAATGCCAAGCCACATTTTGCACGTGTTACACCAGCGGGGCTTCGTAGTAAAAGAGTGCGGGTACTAGACTGGCCTGCCTGCAGTCCAGACCTGTCTCCCATTGAACATGTGTGGCGCATTATGAAGCGCAAAATACAACAACGGAGACCCCGGACTGTTGAGCGACTGAAGTCGTACATCAAGCAAGAATGGGAAAGAATTCCACCTACAAAGCTTCAACAATTAGTGTCCTCAGTTCCCAAATGCTTACTGAGTGTTGTTAAAAGGAAAGGTGGTGTAACACCGTGGTCAACATGCCCCTGTCCCTGCTTCTTTGGAGTGTCTTGCAGGCATCAAATTCAAAATGAGTGAATATTTGCAAAAAAAACCCCAAAGTTTATAATTTTGAACATTAAATATCTTGTCTTTGTAGTGTATTCAATTGAATATAGGTGGAAAAGGATTTGCAAATCATTGTATTCTGTTTTTATTTACATTTTACACAAAGTCCCAAGTTCATTGGAATTGGGGTTTGTAGTATATTTCGGCATAAAGGCAATTCAAAGTGCTTTACATAAAACATAAAAGGCATAAAGAAAAGCAGCAAAAGGATATAAAAGATACTTAAAAACAAATAAAATAGAGTAAAAGATACAGTGCAGCGTAAGATGATAATCAAAAGCTTCAAATTTTATTCAATCGTACGCAGCAGCAACCAGGAAAGGCTTCAGCCTTGATTTAACAGAACTGAGTTGCAGCAGACCTGCAGTTTTCTGGAAGTTTGTTCCAGATATGTGGTGCATAAAAATTGAAAGCTGCCTCACCATGTTTAGTTTTGACTTTGGGGGCAGAAAGCAGGCCTGTCCCAGATGATCTGAGAGGGCTGGATGGTACATAGTGTAGCAGAAAATCAGAAATATATTTTGGCTGTAAACCATTCAGTCCTTTATAAACCAAGAACAGAGTTTTAAAATAAATTCTTTGATGGACCAGAAGCCATTGTAAGACTGGAGTGATATGATCCACCTTTTTGGTCTTAGTGAGGACTCGGTGTTCTGAATCAGCTGCAGCTGTTTGATTGATTTTTTTTAGAAAGACCTGTAAAGACCGTTACAGTAATTGAGTCGACTGAAGATAAATGCATGGACAAGTTTCTCCAAATCCTGCTGTGACATAAATCCTTTAATTCTCAATATATTCTTCAGGTGATAGTAGGCTAATGTGGTGGCCAGTAATACAGAGAAATTGCAACAAAAAAGTCAATGAGACGAGTATCCTTCAAAATAAGACTTTCATTAACGTATCAACAAAGTCTGAGTCAGGTCTTTAGAGTGACTGAAAATCAGACAAAAGCCTCCCTGTCTTTATACCATTTACAAATCTAGTGAACAATCTACCTGCGTCAGTCAATGTCCTGCTTTTAATCAGGGACCTTGTTGATCAGGACATGTTGGCGGAGCAGGAGCCTCTCTATTGATGCAAGGATGACGTTAGGATGTCTTCAGTCATCCCTCTTTGACGGTCTAATGGTTGTCTTGATATGCTACTATGACTACTGCTACTACTGTTTTCTGCATAATAATGGTTACACTTACATGATGGAATGTCTCTTATCCTACTTTTGGGCATAAACAAGTTTATCTTCTACTAATGTTCTGTCCTGGTTATATGGCCTAGTGTTACTTGCAATAATTGCTTGTCACTCTAGTCACATGAAATGACATGTGCCCTTACGTACTACCATACTAACTTTGTAATTGTATTAACGTGGTTATATAAATTCAGGTCTGAGTCCATGACTTCAACAAGATCGCTGGCTTGGTTTGTGATTTTAACATTACTGACTGTAACTGAGCGCTGACTTTTAATCATTCTTCATTGGCTTCAAAGAAAATTACTTCAGCTTGATCTTTGTTTAACCGAAGAAAATTCCAAGACATCCAATCGTTGATTTGTTCACTAAACTTATTCAGTGTTTTATGGGATTATAGTCTCCTGGTGAAATGGTTATGTAAATCTGCATGTCATCTGCATAATTATGAAAAAAAATCTGCAAAATTATTTTGTTGTTTTCCATAATCTTAACTAGTGGGAGCATATAGATTTTAAACAGAAGCAGCCCCAGAATGGAGCTTTGATGAACTCCACAGTTTATTTTTGTACGCTCAGATTTGTAATTACCTATAGCCACAAAGTAGTCCCTGTCCTTTAAGTAGGATTCAAACCAGTTTAGTGCTGTGCCAGAAAGCCCCACCAGTTTTCCAATCGATCTAGTGATATTTTGTTCAACTGTGTCAAATACAGCACTGAGATCCAATAATACCAGAACTGAGATTTTGCCACTGTCTGTGTTTAAGTGGATGTCACTAAAGTCTGTGAATGTTCTCATTCATCCAGGTCATGGTTATCCAAACGAGTTGAATCAAGTGCAACTGGACTTGGTATATATCCGTGAAGACGTTTTGCCTCTCATCCAAGAGGCTTCCTAAGTTCGTGCCTTTCTGACTAGACCAAGCTAGTCTGACTGGCTGGTGATTTTCAACAAACACCGCATCCCGGTATACTTCAAACCCAGCAACACTCTCCAACAAAGACTGGTTCATCCCAAAGACCATGTATCACACACCCAAAAAAGCAATCTGGTGTATGCGGTACAATGCAATGAGGATTGCACTGACCTATACATAGGAGAAACCAAACAACCACTACACAAACGGATGGCCCAACACAGAAGGCCAAACTCCTCAGGACAAGACTCAGCAGTCTATCTACACCTAAAGGAGAAGACACACTCCTTCGCGGACAGCAACCTACACATTTTGGACAAAGAAGATAGATGGTTTGAAAGAGGGGTGAAGGAAGCCATCTATGCGAAACTGGAAAAACCATCCATCAACAGAGGAGGAGGTCTGCGACACCACCTATCTCCCACTTACAATGCCGTCCTTTCATCTCTACCCAGGAGACTCAAGAAGCCTAGCCTCCAAGAACAACTGTCGGTCACTAACGGCTCCAACGACCCTCATGACCACTGAACAATGAAGTCTAAACTAACACCCCCAACGACCGTCGCTGCTAAACAAATGCAAATCAATAGCTCCGATAACGACGGGCGCGGCCATAACATCGGTACACAAAATAGCCACTCATATCTATGGCTCTGTTAGCGACGGGCGTTGGTAAACATCGGGACACAAAGAGCCATGGACACCTATAGCTCTGACAACAACTCCAAGAGGATAAATACTGAGTCTCATCACCAGCCAGTCAGACCAGCTTGGTCTAGTCAGAAAGGCACGAACTGAGCAAGCCTCTTGGATGAGAGGTGAAATGTCTTCACGGATATATACCAAGTCCAGTTGCACTTGATTCAACTACTTTGGATGTCATTAAAGGCCTTAACAAGAGCAGTCTCAATGCAGTGGTGTGGTCGAAATCTTGACTGCAAGACATCAAAACTGCTGTTTAGTGCCAAAAGTTGTTGAGCTGCTGGAAAACAGCTTTTTCAATTACTTTACTTAAAAACGTGAAGCTTGACATGGGCCTATAACTGCTCATTAGGGAATTGTCTAGATTATTCTTTTTTAAAGAGTGTATTGATGACTGCAGTTTTCAGTGCATGTTGGAAGAGACCTAGGAGAAGAGACGTGTTGACAATTTATAGAAGATCTGACGACATGCAATTAAAAACATTTTTGGAAAAAGCCTGTTGGCAGAATATCAAGGCAGCAAGAGGGGGATTTCAGATGTTGTATAATGTCTCCCAAGTTTTTATGGTTGATGGGATCAAATTGTGACATGCTATTTGAATTAATTTTAGGTGGATTTAGGGACAACACATGCCCTGCAGCTAGTATAGAGGCACTGGCTGCCTGCCTAATTTTCAGAATTTTGTCATTAAAGAAGGAGGCAAATTAACTGCAGGCCCTGGTAGATAGAAGTTCAGAGGCTACTGCCACTGGGGTTTTGTTATCCTGTCGACAGAAGCAAACAAGGACCGTACATTATTATTGTTTTTGGCAATGACGACTCTTGTATTTCTCAGTTCCAAATTATAAATGTGCTGTCTGTCCTGGGGGGTTGTCAGCATGGATATTTAAATCAACAACAGTAACTTACACTGTCAAATTCAAAACAGATTATATATAGCAATTCAGTTAAGTCATCAAAAAATTTTGCATTGTATTTAGGTGGCCTATAGATATGTAGAAATATAACTTGAGAAGAGGACTTCAGCTGACGAGCCACATTCAAAAGAAGCACAATTTCCATAAGATATCTTCTTGTATTGGAGCGAATCATTAAATAAAATGTCAACTCCACCTCCTTCCTTATGCTTTCTGGTTTTGCTTACAAAACTGAAGTTGGTAGGGGTTGACTCAATAAGAACAGTTGTGCTTGTTGTCTTGGACTAACCAAGTTTCAATTAAAAACCTAAAATTCAGATTGTGCTTGATGATAAAATCATTGATTGAAAATCAAAGAAGGTTGAATCAGTTCATCTGGATACAACGTTTATTGTCAGATACGTTTCATCGCTCAACTAAGTGACATCTTCAGTCTAAACTGATTGCAGGTATCCCCACCCCTTATAAACTATACAGTACAATGCAGTGCCTAACGACTGAAACCAATTACCAGTTTCATATGCAAATATGGGTGTGACCTTTAACTCGAGTTTCAAAGGCCATGTGTACTATTCACAAACGATAAGGGATTGTTGCAATCACAGCATTGTATGGTGACGACAGATGTATAACGACCAAAACCAATGACCAGTTTCATGTGCAAATATGGGTGTGCTCATTAACTAGAGTTTCCATTGCCATGTGTACTATTCGGAGGACTGGGGAATAGTTGCAATCACAACACTGTAAGATGGCAACAGATGTACTCTTAGGCCCCCCTCCTCGGTTCAGGGATGGTCATTCCCTCTTAACATAGATGGCCTCATTGACTCCCCATTCAAACCAGCATTCCTCCCTTTCAAGGATGTGCACATCCTCATTCTTGAAAGAGTGGCCACTGGCCTGGAGATGGTGTAGACTGCGGAGTGCACATCCCTGTGCACTCCCTGTTCAAACCATCTTCATCCCTATCAAGGATAAAATGTTCCCTAAAAAATCATGTTAATGATCTTGTAACCAGGTCGCAAGATCGTTAACATTAAAGGAGTCAGGCTGGGGGGGGGGTATAAGAATCAGAGCAACAGGATGAAAGGGTAGCTGCAGAGTTGGCACTGAAGAATTGGCTCTGATCCTGTTTGTCTAACAGGAAGTTTCAGGTTGTCATAGACAACTTGTGTTCTTTACTCTGTGGAGTTCTACAGGGTTCAAACCTTGGTCCCATCCTTTTTTCCCTTTACATATTCCCTCTGGGCAATCTGGTTAGCCAGTTCAATTTAATGTCTCACCACTGCTATGCTGATGACTTGCAGTTGTGTTTTTCAGTTAAGTCAAACGATGTGGGTAAAGCTTAGCTTCCCCAAAATTATCACAGAAAATATTTATATCAGGGAAAGACGCAGGATGGAGGTTGAGAAGCAGGTACATTATTATTATAAAATTCATATATATTGCTTGTTGAACATTCTTGTTGTACATTTAATTTCTTCTCATTCTATTTCAATACCAACCAACATGTACGATTGTGTACTATTGTGTATAAGTGCTTACACTTGCATAGCTGTTCCATTTCATGCTTCTTTTGTTTCATATCTGGTGTACGGCTAGATACTTGTAAAACCTTAGTCGTTGAGGTGGGGAAAGCTACTCGCTATGAATAATATCTATATTGTGGTAAAATGAAATAAAAAAGTTAGATAACACTTTATTTGAAGGGTTGTGCATAAGACTAGTCTCCAGATACCAGACAATCAAAGATCTCCTCCTACCAGTTAGCGAAGCATTTTGAGACTGACTGACTATAATATAATATAATATAATACTATAATATAATATATATTATATATATTCTCTGGCAGTGGCAGAGCCTTGCGTTGTTCGATTCATTCTTTAGATGAGTGGTGGGGTAAGTCTGTGGGCTGTGAGACACAGTGCATCCGGAAAGTATTCACACCCCTTCACTTTCCCCACATTTTGTTATGTTACAGCCTTATTCCAAAATGGATTAAATTCCTTTTTTTTCCCTCATCAATCTACATACAATACCCCATAATGACAAAGAGAAAAACGTTTTGTAGAAATTTTTGCAAATTTATTAAAAATAAAAACTGGAATATTGCATGTACATAAGTATTCACACCCTTTTCTATGACACCGGCGGGGTGTGAATACTTTCCGGATGCACTGTAGATAGAGCCCTGTAAGCTGTGTGTTAAGTTGTGCAAAGACAAGACAAGATCCATTGAGTTGGAATGTTTGAATGTACTCAGTATGAAGCTAGCCATACTATCTGCACGTTATTTGCCCTAAATGTGATGCGGTACACGTAAGAATAGTCCCTTTACAAAGCCGAGCAAGTTTAGACCCGGGGTCTGAGAGCAACATAATCATCACAGCCAGGTCCGTGTTATGACTGAATAATTCTTCAGATGAGCAGCAAAGGGAAGCCTGTGGACCTTGAAATTACATTTTCATTTATTTGGAATTGAGTCTTTAGTCACAGATAGTTTGAAAGAATTGAGTTTTTTTTAAAAAGACCACTCATGATCATCAGGCTCGCATGACTAATCTCAGTCGTTTCATGGCATTTCGCTTATTTCTTTAAACATGTCTAGTTTCAAGAAATAATTCATTTTCAAGAACTTTTATTTTGGTAAACTATGGTAGCCTGTTCCATTATATTTGGTATTTTTGTTTATTTAGACAGTTGGAGGTTAGAGAAACTGATTGTACCGGGGTTCAGGGTTCAGTTATGGGCTATTAGCGACATATGCCAAGTTTTCAGAGGTTGGGGGGCATAAGCACTCAACTATTTCTGAGGCTAGGAGATAAAAAAAAAACCAAAAACATGAAACATATAAAACAATTTCAGTGTGTTAAACTTGATAACGTTGTCATTAAACATGGAATTCTTTTGTCCTCCCAAAGTCAAGTCAAGTCAATGTTATTTGTACTATAGCTCAATATGCAGGACGATAAAGGGACACAATGCATCTATCCTAAAACGAGGGTAGGATAAAAGAGCTGGCTAAGCATGGTTATTTTTTGCAGTGTATGAACGTTGTTCTACTGAATAGTCAAGTAGAGAAGTCCACTTACCCATCAACTGGAGTTTTAATACATAGTCAGCAATCTTCATGTTTCCTCTCTACACTTCCATCTCTACCCCTTTCTCCCTTGCCATATTGCATGCATGCACACACACACACACACACACACACACACACACACACACACACACACACACACACACACACTTACACAATATCTTACTACCTTTCATGCCACCGTTCTCTGTCTTTCTATCTCTCGCTCTCTACACAGCCCTCTCCTCTTAACCCGAAAAACTTCCTACTCTCTCACTTTCCATTTCCCTCCTTCTTCCCCTTACCTAATTGATCTCCCCTGCACCCTCTCCCCCTTTCTCTATCTCCCCCCGCCTCCCCTCTCCTGCTTCTCTTCCGCCCTCTCTCCGCCGAGCCATGGTTTTCGCCTCGTTGCAAGCTCAGCTGTCCGGTGGGGTGACTTGCTGTTGCTACCGGCTCAGTTTGCCTCGTCATCCATTTTCTAGTTTTCTTCCTTTTCATATTCATTAAGACTTTGGAACAACCTTAAGCTTACCTTTGAAAGCAGGGCCTATCAGCGAGACGAGAGGCCCCCTCCGTCTGTCAGCTTGAAAGAAAACGGCAGGAAAATGGGGCAAGGGGCAAAAGGAGACGCACTGCAGAAATGCAGAGGCGAAAGATTTGGATTTTTCTTCGGAGGAAATGGGTCCTTTTAATAAAGCTCTTCTCATTTATTCCACGTGCAAACACCTTTCAGCTCCGACGAAGCTGGTGTTTGGCTTCTTGAGCGGCACCCACTTCTTACATTGCCTCCAATGCAAATGGCCTCTACATTTATGTTGAGGACCCCAGAGCTCCTTTGAAACAAAGTGGGTACCTGTAGTTTTGAGCGTGCCCCAGTTTTGCAAGTTAAAAGGGCCAGGGGATGGCACAATACACAGCTTGGTGCAGGAATTTAATACTGTGTGGTTCTACCTGCCAGTGCTTTGTTCACATGATCTTGACCACTTGAACATCCCACCCTGTAACTGTTCCCACTCTGACCAGGTCCCTTGCTGCCTTATCTCCACGCTTTCACTCGAGTTCTTCTCCTTGGACTCTGCTTTATCGCCTCACCTTGGACTAGCGTCTGGTATTCTCTCTCCTGCATGGGATTGTTGAGAAGCACAGACTGTATAAAAACATGGTCTCTGGTGTCACCCATAGGTTTCTGAACAGCCTTTTTTTTTTTTGAAACCACGAGTTTGTGTTTATGCTTGCCACCATTTTTTTGGGATTTTGGAGCCGAGCCATCGACATTTGGACAATGAGGTGGAGCTGAGGTGGGACCAACTTCAGACACATGAGCCTGTCAATAACTCCAGAGAGAGACCCGTATTTCAAGGCAACCATGCCCCCAAAACATTCTGACCTTTAGGTTTTTGTATTCTCTTAGCCAGCAAATGTAAAATAGATGCATACTGCATTGATAATTTGGGATATTTGACCATTCACGACAAAGTTGTGACCTATTTTGTACCACTGTCCTGTTGCCAGTAAGGGGCAACCAGATTCTTTGCTGCGTGGTGTAATAAAGGTTCAGCGCTTTGAAAACTCTCATCAGTTTCAATATTGATGCTGAGATCCACAACT
This sequence comes from Lampris incognitus, assembly GCF_029633865.1. Classification (NCBI taxonomy): domain Eukaryota; kingdom Metazoa; phylum Chordata; class Actinopteri; order Lampriformes; family Lampridae; genus Lampris; species Lampris incognitus. Next base: position 49,042,788 of record NC_079211.1, on the reverse strand, counting down.
TTTCTGGCTATCTCATCCATTTGTAATTTTCTGAAGATGTGGCAGTTCTGCTGGGCAGACCATCAATATTACACAGCAACAATGTTCAAATGCAGCTGAGCGTGGGAAGCAGGAAGAGATAGACCTGTTGACACTGATTTACTCCATCTACAAACAAGGTGTGGCAGCCGTTGTCGCTTGTGTCGTCAGTTCGCCTGTAAATAGCCCACACCTTTGCTAAAATAGCATGTGCAAACTAAAGCTAACAATGTGTGACAAGCTCCATCAAAATACAGTAATAGGTTTTTTGTTTTGGAAACAGTGGCACTGACGAAAAGACGGGAGGTGGAGCTGGAGGTGGCAGAGATGAAGCTGATAAGATTTTCACTGGGAGTGATGAAGAAGGACAGGATTAGGAAGGAGTATATTAGAGGGACCGCTCAGGTTGGACGGTTTGGAGATAAAGCAAGAGAGGCAAGATTGAGATGGTTTGGACATGTGTGGAGGAGAGATGCTGGGTATATTGGGAGAAGGATGCTGAATATGGAGCTGCCAGGGAAGAGGAGAAGAGGAAGGCCAAAGAGGAGGTTTATGGATGTGGTGAGGGAGGACATGCAGGTGGCTGGTGTGACAGAGGAAGATGCAGAAGACAGGAAGAGATGGAAACGGATGATCCGCTGTGGCGCCCCCTAGCGGGAGCAGCCGAAAGTAGTAGTAGATCCTTCTTTCTTTTTTTTTGGTCTGAGAAAACCATCGTCACATTGGCATCATGTTTCAATCTTTTTTTTCCTGCTGTAGTTGCTTCCAACATGTAGGTCTGCTGCAGCACCAGTTGAGGCAACCCCTCCAAAACATTTCAACAGCGGTATGGGCGTCCGGGTGGCGTGGCGGTCTATTCCGTTGCCTACCAACATGGGGATCGCCAGTTCAAACCCCCGTGTTACCTCCAGCTTGGTCGGGCATCCCTACAGACACATTGGCCGTGTCTGCGGGTGGGAAGCCAGATGTGGGTGTGTGTCCTGGTTGCTGCGTGAGCGTCTCCTCTGGTCAGTTGGGGCGCCTGTTCGGGGGGGGGGAATAGCATGATCCTCCCATGTGCTACGTCACCCTGGCGAGACACTGTCAGGTGAAAAGAAGTGGCTGGTGTCTCCATATGTATCGGAGGAGACATGCAGTAGTCTGCAGCCCTCCCCGGATCGGCAGAGGGGGTGGAGGAGCAACTGGGATGGCTCGGGAAGAGCGGGGTTATTGGCCGGATACAATTGGGGACAGAAAGATGATAAAAGAGCCACAAAACTAAGAAAGAAAGAAAGAAAGAAAGAAAGAAATATATATATATATATATATATATATATATATATATATATATATATTTCAACAGTGGTACGCCATGACTGCAATGTGTCCCCAACTGTGGTACACGAGTAACAAAGACCTTAATTTTTTAATTAACATTTTTAAAAACAATCAACCCCTCTCTGTTTTTTTTCTTCAGTTATAATACTCATTTTATGTCTGCATCAGTCCTTTTGAGCCTGAAAAAAATCCAATGTCAAAATATAATTTTTATACGGACATCACTGAAAAAGGCTCAGCTTATTTATTCATATGACTCTGTGGAACTATTCATTTGAAGCACTTTATTTCAAGACAATTATTTATTAAGGCACTTAGACAGGGGTGGTGCCGACGGAGGCACAATCGGGTCCTTAAGAAAGAAATTAAACAGGCCAGACAGTCTTTTTTTCTCTAAAATCATTAATGAAAATATTAACAATAGTAAAGTGCTTTTCTCTACTACTGATTGACTTATTAATCCACCATCTCCAAACCCATCACAGATGCTGGCCTCTGAAAAATGCTACATTTGTCAAAAACAAAATTATTGCCATTAGACAGAACTTGAGTACCTCAAGATCCAGCAATGAACCCACCCTCCAGTTCTCCAGAAATGTCACTGGCGTCATGTTTCCCTTTGACCCTCTTTACCTTAAAAGTCTAGACAATATGGTTAGGCAGCTCAGGTCCTCCACCCGCTGCTTGGATCCTTTCCCTACCACATTTTTAAAAAATGTTTTTAATTGCTTAGCACATGATGCCTTAGAAAGTATTATCTGCTCTCTTCAGGCAGGTATATGTCCTGCAGCACTTAAGACAGCTGTCGTTAAGCCACTTCTGAAGAAGGGCAACCTTGACGCGACAGCCATTGCCAACTACAGGCCCATCTCCAAGTTACCATTCCTCAGCAAAATACTTCAACAAAAAAGTTGATTCTAAAGTTAATAACTATGTAATCCCAAACAGCCTTCTAGCCATTTATCAGTCAGGTTTTCGCTCTCACCATAGCACAGACACAACACTTATCAAAGTTGTGAATGATCTGTTCTTGTGCTCCTGAATAGCAGTGCCGTCTTCAACACTGCTGATCATGATATTTTCCTAGAGAGCTTAGCAATATGTGCCTGCCTTCCTGGCCCGGTTCTCAACTGGTTTAGAACATTCGTTCTTTGTGTCTAATGGAGACTTTTCCTTGGACAAAGTGGATATGATATTTGGGGTACATCTCTCGTGCTTTGTCTCCAAACCATCCAAACCTGAAGTCCGGTACACTGTGCGGATTTGGGCCGTCTCTTTGGTCGTGGCTGCAAAACGGTGGTCCTACGTCGCACTGTGAGACGGGTTCAAAGGCGGCCATTATTACGGTCTTGCGACCAAAGATAACCTGGGACAAAAGTCTGACAGTGTCAGAAATTTAGGAGGGCCGTCTCACAGTGTGACTGCTGCTACGACCTACGTCTACTAACCAGTCAACAGAAATGCAGCATGAATTGACGCACCGATCAACGTGACGCAGAATCTGTCCTGGTGCTAAACACAAACAATCACACTGTTATCATCTGTGACCCCAATGCGATGGATTAGGGAAAAAAACGAGCAAAACGAGCTGCGGCGACTATTGAAAGGGCTGTCTGTGAATGTTCTCATTCATCCAGGTCATGGTCATCCAAAGGAGTTGAATCAAGTGCAACTGGACTTGGTATAGATCCGTGAAGACGTTTCGTCTCTCATCATAGATGGCTTCCTTCTGTGGCCAAACTCCTCAGGACAAGACTCAGCAGTCTATCTACACCTAAAGGAGAAGACACACTCCTTCGAGTACAGCAACGTACACATTTTGGACAGAGAAGATAGATGGTTTGAAAGAGGGGTGAAGGAAGCCATCTATGCGAAACTGGAAAAACCATCCCTCAACAGAGGAGGAGGTCTGCGACACCACCTATCTCCCACTTACAACGCCGTCCTTTCATCTCTACCCAGGAGACTCAAGAAGCCTCGCCTCCAAGAACACCAGTCGCTCACTAATGGCTCCAACGACCCTCATGACCACTGAATGGAGCACTAACGATGTCGAAACTAACACCCCCAACGACCGTCGCTGCTAAACATCAGATCACAAAGAGCCATGGACATCAATAGCTCTGATAACGACTCCAAACAGGATAAATAGCTGAGTCTCATCACCAGCCAGTCCGGCTTGCTCGGTCTAGTCAGAAAGGCACGAACTGATGAAGCCTCTTGGATGAGAGGCGACACGTCTTCACGGATATATACCAAGTCCAGTTATTGAAAGAAATCGATTCCTGCTTGGCATCATGTTGCTCTTCCAGCGGTGTAGACTGATTACGCACGCATGCTGATGAGGTTTTTATGGACTCGCATCATCGTACAGTACACATACATCAGACTTGATGTCGTACCCATGTTTATTAGATCCATATCGCGCAGTGTGGCCTGCAATACATTTATAGGATTGCTAAAATCTCACAGTCTGTAGGTGGCTTAATGGATGAAATCCTAATCCTGTCCATCTTCGGCCCTCCCAATGAAAATCTTAGCATCTTCAACTTTGCCACCTCCAGCTCCGCCCCCCCCCCATTTTACTTGGCCAACTACCCCACTCTTCCGAGCCGTCCAGGTTGCTGCTCCCACCCCCTTCTGCTGATCCGAGGGAGGTCAAGCAGAATACCACATGCCTCCTCCGATACATGTGGAGTCGCCAGCCGCTTCTTTTCACCTGACAGTGAAGAGTTTCACCAGGGAGGCGTAGCGTGTAGGAGGAACACGCTATTCTTCCCAATTGCCCCTCCCCCCGAACAGCCGCCCCGACCAACCGTAGGAGGCGCTAGTCCAGCGACCAGGACATCTATATTCAGCTTCCCACCTGCAGACACGGCCAATTGTGTCTGTAGGAACGCCCGACCGAGCCGGACATAATTCCCCGCCTCCTGTCTTTTACTTAGTGCCACTATCTCCAAACTATTCAGCATAGCTGGTCTCACTACCATCTCGTAAACCTCCCCTTTCACTCTTGCTGGTCCCCTTCTGTCGCAAATCACTCCTGAAACTCTTCTCCACCTACTCCATCCTGCCTGCACTTTCTTCTTCACCTCTCTGCCACACTCCCCTTTACTTTGAAATATTGACCCCAAGTATTTACACTTATCCTGCTTCGCTACCTCTACTCCTTGCATCCTCACCATTCTGCCGTTCCTCCTCTTTTTTACGTATATTTATTCTGTTTTGCTCCTACTGGCTTTCATTCTTCTCCTCTCCGGCGCATACCTCCACCTCTCGAGGCTCTCCTCCACATGCTCCCTACTGTCACTACGCATCACAACGTCATCTCCAAACATGATAGTCCATGGAGACTCCTGCCAGATGTCATCCGTCAACCTGTCTTTCACCACTGCAAACAAGAAAGGGCTCAGAGCCGATCCTTGATGTAATCCCACCTCCACCTTGAACCCATCCGTCACTCCTACTGCACACCTCACCACTGTCACACTCCCCTCATACATGTCCTTCACCATTCTCACATTCTTCTCTGCCACTCCCAACTTTCTCATACAATACCACACCTCCTCTCTCGACACCCGGTCATATGCTTTCTCTAAATCCACAAAAACACAATGTAACTCCTTCTGACCTTCTCTATACTTCTCCATCAACATTCTCAAAGCAAACATCACATCTGTGGTGCTCTTTTGTGGCATGAAACCATACTGCTGCTCGCTAATCACCACCTCTCCTCTTAACCTAGCGTCCACTACTTTTTCCCATAGCTTCATACTGTAGCTGATCAACTTTATACCTTTGTAGTTACTACAGTTCTGCACATCACCCTTGTTCTTGAAAATCGGTACCAGTATGCTTCTTCACCACTCCTCGGGCCTCCTCTCACTTTCCAGGATTGTGTTAAACAATCTAGTTAACAACTCCACCACCATCTCTCCTAAACACCTCCATGCCTCCACAGGTATGTCATCTGGACCAACTGCCTTTCCACTCTTCATCCTCTTCATAGCTGCCCTCACTTCCTCCTTGCCAATCCACCGCATTTCCTTATTCATTATCCCCACATTATCCAACCTTCTCTCTCTCTCATTTTCTTCATTCATCAGCCCCTCAAATTACTCCTTCCACTTTCTCAACACACGCTCCTCACTTGTAACCATGATGTGTCAAGTGTTGGGTATGTGTTTTGGCAATTATTTAACTCTACTCTGACATTAAATGAGGAGCGAGACAAAAATCTCTTACAGTATCGTCAGACTTTAATAATTTCATGAACAGACGCACAAGCACACATACTTAAGTGCATGCCCTGATCTCAGAGTCCACTCCCTTTACACCTTGCAGCACAAACTGCTGAGTTATGCTTACTGTAAACAAGTCTCGAGTTACGGTCACAATGGTATGTACACAGAGTTTCTCCCTAATCCTGGTTGGAAGAAGTAGCTCATCTTTATTGCTGGACTGTAATCCCAATGGATAACAGAACTTGCTCAAAGAGTTCATAGGTCAGGTCCCTATCTTCCAGCTTGTAATTCTCCAGGACCATTCCTTCAGACCATGGGACACTGAAGTGTGTCTCCTACATAATCCTCTGCCATCAACCACAGTCAATCACAGGCCTTCACTAGTTCACACAGGAGAAGGCACTCTATGGTACCACCTTTGACCTGCTACACATGAGCCCCAAGCATCCATCCAAGCAATGTGAACATAGTATAGCTGATACATGGTCAAAGATTAAAAGTAAGCAAACATTCATATACGAATAGCCCTCACAATCCCCCTTTTTGATTACTTTTAATCAACAAAAATCTTCTGGATAAACATCAAAGAAAACATGACAATGGTTATCCCTCCTGGGGAACATCTTACCTCACACAGAATAACTATGACGCCTGTCTGTCAGTTGTAAGCCAACTGAGATGCATCAGATTTACATCAACACACTCCATATAAACTCAGCAGTCGGACAGAAGTCACAATTATCCCATGTCGTCTCAAGCCAAACATCTCACCCCACTCTTGACTAGAAATGAGCAAAAGACTCAAGAAGTTGTAGACACTAATTTGAGCGACCACATTGCAAAAATAAAAAAAAACAACCAATGTTGACATTTTGGTAAAACACATCTAAAAACACAACATTGTCCCCAGTAATATTAATCAATGATTAAAATGATGAAACAATAAACAGGAGATATATTCATAATACACATATGTAGATTGGTTACAGATTAACTAAGTAAGCATTAACATAAGGAAAAGGAAAATAATGAACAGTTATGAGTCAAAGACTTAGTAGAGAATATAGGCCTAGAGCAATTGTCAAGAGTAAAGCTTAAAAATGCCTGCTGTATTTGCAATTTCCATGAGGCTGAATACACCCCAGCCACAACACAATAGGTATATTCTGGTTCAGTTATAAACTCACATTCTATGTCACTAAACCCCACAGATCCTAGCACCCTAACAAATCTCACAACTTGCCTCTCTGATGTCAAATCCTGGATGTCTGAAAATTTTCTCAAATTTAATGATGATAAGTTTGAGGTCATTGTTTGGTCCCAAAAATTCCACCAGCCCTTTTGTTACCAATCTTGGTGGTCTGTCAGGCAGTCTTAAGCAGCCCGCTAGGAATCTTCGGGTAATAGTCGATGATAACCTTGGTTTTGATAATCAAATCAAACATGTTGTTCAGTCATACACTGTGATAAACTGGCGGCCTGTCCAGAGTGTCTCCCTGCCTGCCGCCCAATGACTGCTGGGATAGGCTCCAGCATCTCTGCGACCCTGAGTAAGGACAAGCGGTTTGGATAATGAATGAATGAATGGAAGAAAACAAAAGGTCACTGTTATCAATTGCCAATGTTCAAAAAGTTGTACATGTGTTTATCTATTCTCGGCTTGACTATTGTAATACACTTTACTTGGGTATCAGCAAGGGTTCCCTCCACTATCTGCAGTTGGTACAAAATGCTGTTACTCGGCTCATTACCGAGACAAAGAGGCATGACCATATCACTCCTATGCTTGCCTCACTACACTGGCTGCATTAGATTTCAAATTGATTTTAAAATTCTATTGCTCACTTTTAAGGCCTTAAATGGCCCTACATACATTTATGATTTATTGACCTGGTATATCCCCTCCCGACCATTAAGATCCGCAGATGGAGCCCTGCTGGTTATTCCTAGATCACGGTTTGTCACAAAAGATGATTGGGCATTTGCTGTGAGAGCCCCCATGCTTTTATCCATGCGAGTCCCGTCTATCACAATATCTGAGCAGTTTGTTTTCAATCGTCCCATTTTCTTTCTCAACTACTCCACCACTCTGTTGATGATAGGCACACTGTTGCCTCAGATTAATACCCCAAAATGTTGAAAGCTGTTTAATAGAACTATTTACAAAATGAGTTCCGTTATCACTGCTGATCTTCCATGGTATTCCCCATCTGGGAATAATCTCTCTTACTAGCACCTTTGCTACTGTGGAGGCAACTGCCTTTCGTGTAGGGAAAACGTCAACCCATTTAGAAAACATATCAACAATCACAAGTCAATATTTCTTTCCCCCACATGCTGTTATTTCAATGACATCCATCCGCAGGTGATCAAACGGTTGGTCAGGGGGAGAGTGGCTCGAGGCTTGCGTGATTTGCCCTCTTGCAGCATTATTTTTCAAACAAATTAAACATTCTGAACAAAAATTTTGGGAATATTTTGTGAAGCCTCTTGTAAACCAGCTTTTACGCTTTTTTCCTCCAATTTCTTTCTGTCTGTCTTATCAACACAGATGTCATAGAACCTTCTGAGTTTCATTTCATGTATACACAAGTGCATGAAATGAAATGACAAATGACAATTCCTGATTCCTTCTCCATCCACAGTCTGTATGGATGGTCTGTCTGGGTCAGGCAGTCAAAAGTCTGTTTTAGTTGAGTGAGAGCTGCATCAGCAGCCTCTGTTGTCTCGCATTGTCAGTTGGTTTTAATCCATGGCCATGCATAATAGATAATAGTGGAGCCTCCAGGGATGCATAGTCACAGATCCACTGTCTACAGTGGCCTGTCATCCCTAAAAATGACATTAATTGCCTCTTAGTGAAATGTTTTCGAATTTTGAGGATGGCTTCCCTCATTTTGAGCTCAGTGGTTTACCTTTTTTTTAATTTTTTTTATTTTGTTAGCGATCTCGTGCTCTAGAAAGGTGACTTTTTCCCAGACAAATTGCAGTTTACTCATACTGGCCTTGTGGTCCTGCTCTGCCAGATGTTTTAGCAATGCAAATGGTACCAATCCCATAAGATTGTTTTGTTGATGAACAGATCATCAAATCATCAACATACTGTACCTGCTGGAAGACCTTATTTCTCCAGACTTGCATGCAAAACCTGCAAGTAGACTGCTGGGGAGTCAACATGACCTTATGGCATCCTGGTCCACATATACACTACCGTTCAAAAGTTTGGGATCACCCAAACAATTTCGTGTTTTCCATGAAAAGTCACACTTATTCACCACCATATGTTGTGAAATGAATAGAAAATAGAGTCAAGACATTGACAAGGTTAGAAATAATGATTTGTATTTGAAATAAGATTTTTTTTACATCAAACTTTGCTTTCGTCAAAGAATCCTCCATTTGCAGCAATTACAGCATTGCAGACCTTTGGCATTCTAGCTGTTAATTTGTTGAGGTAATCTAGAGAAATTGCACCCCACGCTTCCAGAAGCAGCTCCCACAAGTTGGATTGGTTGGATGGGCACTTCTTTGAGCAGATTGAGTTTCTGGAGCATCACATTTGTGGGGTCAATTAAACGCTCAAAATGGCCAGAAAAAGAGAACTTTCATCTGAAACTCGACAGTCTATTCTTGTTCTTAGAAATGAAGGCTATTCCATGCGAGAAATTGCTAAGAAATTGAAGATTTCCTACACCGGTGTGTACTACTCCCTTCAGAGGACAGCACAAACAGGCTCTAACAGGTACTATTTAATGAAGATGCCAGTTGGGGACCTGTGAGGCGTCTGTTTCTCAAACTAGAGACTCTAATGTACTTATCTTCTTGCTCAGTTGTGCAACGCGGCCTCCCACTTCTTTTTCTACTCTGGTTAGAGCCTGTTTGTGCTGTCCTCTGAAGGGAGTAGTACACACCGGTGTAGGAAATCTTCAATTTCTTAGCAATTTCTCGCATGGAATAGCCTTCATTTCTAAGAACAAGAATAGGCTGTCGAGTTTCAGATGAAAGTTCTCTTTTTCTGGCCATTTTGAGCGTTTAATTGACCCCACAAATGTGATGCTCCAGAAACTCAATCTGCTCAAAGAAGTGCCCATCCAACCAATCCAACTTGTGGGAGCTGCTTCTGGAAGCGTGGGGTGCAATTTCTCCAGATTACCTCAACAAATTAACAGCTAGAATGCCAAAGGTCTGCAATGCTGTAATTGCTGCAAATGGAGGATTCTTTGACAAAAGCAAAGTTTGATGTAAAAAAAATCTTATTTCAAATACAAATCATTATTTCTAACCTTGTCAATGTCTTGACTCTATTTTCTATTCATTTCACAACATATGGTGGTGAATAAGTGTGACTTTTCATGGAAAACACAAAATTGTTTGGGTGATCCCAAACTTTTGAACGGTAGTGTATGTTTTACCCTGAAACATGAAAGCAAACCAATACTGAGAGTCTGGGTGCACGCAGACACTGCTGCATTTACTGTTTGTAAATCTTGCATGAATCGCCACTCTGCTGGCGGATTTTCCGGTCTTATCTTTTTAACTGGAAAGACAGGCAGTGAATGAGCACATGGGATAACGACTCCTGCTGCCAGCTAACTGTTAAACACTGGTGTTATACCTATTACTGCCTCTGGTTTGAGCAGATTTTGTGCCTGACATGGACAGTATGTGGTCTTGGGTGTCACATGGAGGAGTTCAGCCCCTTTAACTAACCCTCACATCGTAATTAGCTGTAGCCCATAAAATTTATGGCACTCCTTGCAACTCTGATGAGTCAATGGTTAACTGAGGGGAAATTTCCCCACCCCCTCAAGTTGAATTTACTGCTCTGTGCTAAATGCACAGTCCGCTTTCACAGAAAAGTGCTCTGAAATGGGCATCTACGTATATGCTTACATTTGCGGTGAGTATTGCACTCCTTCTCCCCTAGTCTCCCACATGCAGTCTTGTGAACACTGAGTGACCCACAGTCCTAAATCCTTCCACTGGATGTCAAATATTTTTGCTAGGGTCACATGTGGTGTTGAGTTATACTCCCAGTGGAGCTGGGCTATGGTGGTGGGTTGGCACAACCGTCAATGCACACATATCACCATCCCAATACATCCAGTCACTAGTCATTAGATCACTGTCTCTCATTTGCTTGAACCAAACTTTATCAAACTCATCAACTCCTCCTCTTACATTGGCTGTGACATGCAAATCAGATTCTTGCATGGACATGTACTGGGGTGACATGTGAGTGTGTGCTATTTTTAAGCAAATCAGAGGTTAGTGATCTTGGCCCTGATGGTGGCAGATCCCATCGATATATGTACAATGGCTTGCCAAGCCCTAATTGTACGTACTGACCTGGGATGTTTGATACTCTAGTGACTCTGGTCTGTGAATGTTCTCATTCATCCAGGTCATGGTTATCCAAAGGAGTTGGTATATATCCATAGCATGGTAGTCGATGCTATGCCAATCTGCATGGGATTCGGATGGTGACTACAAAGTACAACACAATTTTGAATCATGTAGTTTGGGGCCCTACATCAGTAGCGACTGTAGCTTGGGGCCCCCGCATAAATAGAGACTTTGTAGCTTGGAGCCCTGCATCAGTAGAGATTGTAGCTTGGGGCCCCCGCATCAATAGAGACTTTGTAGCTTGGGGCCCTGCATCAGTAGAGATTGTAGCTTGAGGCCCCCGCATCAATAGAGACTTTGTAGCTTGGGGCCCTGCATCAGTAGAGATTGTAGCTTGGGGCCCCCGCATCAATAGAGACTTTGTAGCTTGGGGCCCGCATCAGTAAAAACTGTAGCTTGGGGCCCCCGCATCAATAGAGACTAGCTTGGGCCCTGCATTGCAATGCAGGGTTGGAACAAACGTCCCTTGTAGGGTATGATTGGGGATCCCTACTATACGCGAACACAATACCCCTGACCTTTTGGGGCCCCTTGTGGTCCGGGGCACTTGCCCGGAATGCCCGGTCTGTAATCCAGCCTTGGTTAATGCCAGGCTAATCTCTTGTAAACCGTCATACAAAACTAATGTGAACAAAGCTTCGTTCAGTGTGTTTACATGCAAGTTAAAAAATCGATTTGAATCAGATTAAAGCAATAATTTGATTATTGCCACACCTTAATCAAATTATCTTGTTCAAATTAAGGTCTAAATCGATGCAAGTACCAATCTATGTGCACGCCATAGATCTTCTGTTAATCACTCGATTTACTCTGCTATGTATGAACAGCTTAACTGGAGTTCTTCTGGACCACTGACTGTGTGCAGACACCTATAGTTCTACTACTGGCATTTGACAAAGAACAACATGGCAGCAGAAAAAAAGATTTAACAAAAAAAAGGAAACTACGTACATGCTCATAACGCTGACATGTGGTTGTGTCAGGAAGTGCAGCCAATGTAAAATTTTGCCATATCAGTACGCGGCTTGACAAGACCATGTTGTATCGGTCAAGGCCCGAGTTAACAACGGCCGCCATTGGTGCTGTGCCGTCATAGGGTACCAATGGGAGCAATAAATCCACGGTGGTGACCTCTGCAAAAGAGGGAACAAACCGAAAGAAGAATAAGAAGAAGATGCTCATAACACTGCCACAAATTTTGATTGATCAATGTTTCAGTTGCCTTCTCAGGATAAAACAGGTGCACGGCTTCCTTTTCTTAATATTTACATATTAATACCACTAACTCACACCTCAGTAGTAGAGCTGTGTGTTGTCTCCTCTTTTTTTTGAGAAGCAGTAAACAAAATTTCTATGATAAAATTAAAGTGCTATCCTTAAGTTTTGAATGTACAAAAAAAAAAAAACTGAAATGGAGACATTTTCCGAAGTCTTGATAACAATGTGGGAAGCAGGGCTGCAAGCAACATAACTTCCATCACAACTGGGTTCTCCAATGAGTTTTGCAACTTAAATCGTAAAAAGATTGCATAAATTAAACACATATAAAACACCTTAATCGAACTATCACCTTCATTTGATTATTCACCTTAATCACATAACTGACTGTATGTAAACATGCTCAATGTAATCAATTGTGTCCACTTTAAGCAATGGCATATCAGTGTTCAAAATTTGTAAATATAACAACTTCATCAGCTTTTGCCAGAAATCAACGAGAAAGAAACAAATGGAGAAACTTGCCAAAGTATATAATATGCCAAAAAAATATGCCAAAATGAAGCACCTGTTGTACACGGTCCATTTCCTAACCCTAAAAACTCATGACAATCTGTACTCTTTATACTGCTTTAGCACGTTTATTAAGCTGAAAATAACCAAAACATCCTGCTGTGAACCATTTTATATTGCTAAAATTGCTCTCACACCAGAAATGACCCGACCTGCAGTCTGTTTGGAAGTGGACTGAGACCCTGCTTTTTTGTCAAACCTTTTTTGTTGTGGTGTTGAAGTTGTTTGGCACCTTCTAAAGGTGAAAAATGCCATGTAAATGCTGGGCTGATCTTTGGACCAAGTGATGTAGGCATAGCAGGAAAATCACAGCTACAGCTAATATAATTAATGATGGGCCTGCTTAATTTAGCTAAAAAGCATAAGTAGTCAGCATATGAATCAAGTATGATAATTATTCGAGCCACACCCAAACAAAAGCTTGAGCAAAACCAATATAAATTGCATTGAATGTGCGAGTTTTGTTTAATGATCATGACAGAAATATGTTGTAATTTCTTTGTACTACCTCTACAATAATATGGACCTACGGTCTTGTGTTTTAAAAATGCTGGAGAAATTGTAAAAATTCATTTTACTAACTTATTTTTTATTTAATCTTTTATTTATTTATTTATTTCTTTATGTATTTATGTATTTATTTATTTATTTATTTATTTATTTATTTATTTATTTATTTATTTTTATTGACTAGCCTGACCTCTATCGTTTGTGCCAGTCCACTCTCCGATGCTTTCAGCTACATGGCCCAAATTCCATGTTTGGCCCAAACCCATTACAAGCCTGGATTTTTTTCTGCCTCCAGTGTGGGAAGATGGTGGCGCAGACTTGTGTTTGCGGCGGCCTCACCCAGTGCCGATTATGCGGTGTCTGAGTCCACATCTGCGTGGAAGTTTGTGTCATCGTGTGAAGTTTTTATTTTGATCATCGACATCGCTTGGCTGGGAGAGCTGGCACTGGATCGGCTGAGAGAGCCTGGTTTGCTGCGTCCTGTGGGCCCGAAGAGCAAACACTGAGGGCGGTGTGACAGGACATGGAAATGGGGCAGGCTAAGCTAACAACTAGCCCACAGCCCTGCCCCGAGAGGAAACACTTAGGCGGTGTGGCGGCGGCTTCGCCTAGCGTCGACTGTGCGGTGTTTTTGTCTGCATCTGTGTTGTCATGTGGAGTGCGGGGGAGGTGTGTTGAGGGTGTCTGGCTGGAGAGCTGGCATTGGATCAGCTGGGGGAGCCTGGTGTGCTGCATCCGATAGGCCCAGGGACCACGGCCCTGCCTGAAGCTCAGCCTGAGGGGGAAACACTGAGGGTGGTCTGACAGGACGTGGAGGCGGGGCAGGCTAGGCTAACTGCTAGCACATGCAGACCGGCAGTTCCGACAGTCATCCTGGCTGGCGTTCGTTCTCCTGGACAGTGGAGTTTTTGGATTGTGTTGCACTGGGTGGACTGTGTTGTTGGCGTTTCTTCTTTTTTTTCTGCTTTGTTCTCTCTGTTTTTGTATGTTTTTGGTCGTGTTGTTTTCGGGTATGTGCTTTTGTGTTGCACTGCCGTGGGCTGGGGAAAACAGAATTTCCTTTCTTTTGTGTACGTAGTGCATAATATGAAATGACAAATACATTGTTCCCCGATTCCTGATTTTAACTTGCTTTCGGCTAGATGTGTAACTAGATTGGCCCCCACCTGTTGAGCTGATAACAAATTTTGTTTCAGTTCTGGCATGTTATCTTAAACTGTGTGTGCACCACCCCCAGATCAGAAGGTCTCAAAACGGACGCAGACAAAATAGTTTTGCTATCTGGGAAGCTGCCTAGATTACTGCCGTGCACCTCAACGCGGAGTCGATCATCTCTCCAAGGCTCCCTGGCGCTGATGATAACTCCAGTAGTGAAATTTAATTTCAATTTGAGATGAAGAACAACCCCTTTGAAAAGGTCTTAGATTAAATCCCCTCTCAAAGGTGAATTTTTGCCTAAACCAGGCTATAGATTAGTCATTTTTCACAGTTGATGACATTAGCCAATCAGTGTTTCAAGTAATTTGTCTTTACAACCACCTCTGAAGGAGTTAAACAAGAAACTGCCACGCAACTGCATGACCTGTGTCAGTGTAACAGTAAAATTCTACATGTAAGGAGACTGGTATTGCCAGGAAGCAGCCTTGTTTAAAATATTGGGTTTATTTTTTCAGCTTTTCTGTGATTGTTTATAACTCAGACATGTTATCTGATGGGCGGCACGGTGGCCCAGTGGTTAGCGCGGTGGCCTCGCGGCAAGAAGGTCCTGGGTTCAAGCCCCCGTGGCAATCCAACCTTGGGGGTCATCATCCCGGGTCGTCCTCTGTGTGGAGTTTGCATGTTCTCCCCGTGACCGTGTGGGTTTCCTCCAGGTGCTCCAGTTTCCTCCCACAGTCTAAAGACATGTAGGTATGTACGGCTGTACTAAATTTTCCCTAAGTGTGAATTTCAGTACAACTAAGAGAGCACACAAGGGGTCAATGCAGATCTTGTTATAATAGGAAATGTGTGCCCATCTCCAAAATACTCCAAACTTACTTATCGTTAAAGAATAAACTGTTTAAATTTTTTGATGAAGAAATTAAAAACGAAACAGGCGTGGAAAATAATTGGGTCACATATTTTGGAGTTATTGCTTTCTCTGATGACAGCTCTGGAATGTAATTCATTAAATGCATATTTTTTTCCTTTAACTGTTCCCTCATGACAAGAGCGCTCATGTATTCAGTCAATTTTTCAATATATATTCACCTAGGATCGGTACAACACCTGCCAACGATGAAGCAAAAACTCGGTTAATTCCACTTTCATTCACAAAACTGAGGTAACTCGGCTCGTGTTCCAGTTGTGTATTCGAACCATAGGCCCTTTTCTGCCGCTAGCCCATGCCTTAGTATACCGCAGCAATTTACCAAGTTTACGTGGTCCGAAAGCTTTCCCATTAGCAGCAATACAAATTCTGTAAGTGGCGGCAGGGCGCCGCCGTGGTTAGCACAGTCGCCTCACAGCAAGAAGATCCTGGGTTTGAGCCCCGGGGTAGTCCCACCTTGACGGGTCATCCTCTGTGTCGTGTTTGCATGTTCTCCCCGTGTCTGCGTGGGTTTCCTCCAGGGGCTCCGGTTTCCTCCCACAGTCCGAAGACATGTAAGTCAGGTGAATTGGCCGTACTTAATTGTCCCTTGGTATGAATGTGTGTGTGTGTGTGTGTGTGTGTGTGTGTGTGTGTGTGTGTGTGTGTGTGTGTGTGTGTGTGTCCACCCTGTGATGACCTGGAGGCCTGTCCAGGGTGTCTCCCCGCCTGCTGCCCAATGACTGCTGGGATAGTCTCCAGCATCCCCGCGACCCTGAGAGCAGGGTAAGCGGTTCAGATAATGGATGGATGGATCCAGGTAAGTGAATGTAGGACCAGCACTCAGGATGTGCTGTACACAGCTATTTCATGTGGCAGGATGTCCAACACACTGCTGTGACTGGAAAGGCCATCGGCTGCTGACAAGCTGCAGAGTGTGGGCACTGTAACTTAATTCTGGCCTCTCTGCCAGCCTCGTGCCTTTCATGGCGTATCCCTGAGGGTGAGAACTACATGCTCTGTGTTGATTTCCCATAAGTACAGCATTTCTAAGAACTTCTCTTGAATGTGCAGTGCATCCGGAAAGTATTCACACCCCTTCACTTTCCCCACATTTTGTTATGTTACAGCCTTATTCCAAAATTGATTAAATTCATTTTTTTCCCATCAGTCTACATACAATACCCCATAATGACAAAGTGAAAAAGGTTTTGAAGAAAGTTTTGCAAATTTATTAAAAATAAAAAACTGAAATATTGCATGTACATAAGTATTCACACCCTTTGCTATGACACTCAAAATTGAGCTCAGGTTCATCCTGTTTCCACTGATCATCCCTGAGATGTTTCTACATCTTGATTTGAGTCCACCTGTGGTAAATTCAATTGATTGGACATGATTTGGAAAGGCTCACACCTGTCTATATAAGGTCCCACTGTTGACAGTGCATGTCAGAGCAGAAACCAAGCCATGAAGTCAAAGGAATTGTCTGTGGACCTCCGAGACAGGATTGTATCGAGGCACAGATCTGGGGCAGGGTACAAAAAATTTCTACAGCTTTGAAGGTCCCGAAGAGCACAGTGGTCTCCATCGTTCGTAAATGGAAGAAGTTTGGATCCATCAGGACTCTTCCTAGAGCTGGCCGCCCAGCCAAACTGAGCAATCGGGGGAGAAGGGCCTTGGTCAGGGAGGTGACCAAGAACCCGATGGTCCCTCTGACAGAGCTCCAGCGTTCCTCTGTGGAGATGGGAGAACCTTCCAGAAGGACAACCATCTCTGCAGCACTCCACCAATCAGGCCTTTATGGTAGAGTGGCCAGACGGAAGCCTCTGCTCAGTAAAAGGCACTTGACAGCCCGCTTGGAGTTTGCCAGAAAGCACCTAAAGGACTCTCAGACCATGAGAAACAAGATTCTCTGGTCTGATGAAACCAAGATTGAACTCTTTGGCCTGAATGCCAAACGTCACGTCTGGAGGAAACCAGGCACCTCTCATCACCTTGCTAATACCACCCCTACAGTGAAGCATGGTGGTGGCAGCGTCATGCTGTGGGGATGTTTTTCAGCGGCAGGAACTGGGAGACTAGTCAGGATCGAGGGAAAGATGAATGGAGCAAAGTACAGAGAGATCCTTGATGAAAACCTGCTCCAGAGCGCTCAGGACCTCAGACTGGGGTGAAGGTTTACCTTTCAACACGACAACGATCCTAAGCACACAGCCAAGACAACGAAGGAGTGGCTTCGGGACAAGTCTGTGAATGTCCTTGAGTGGCCCAGCCAGAGCCCAGACTTGAACCCCATTGAACATCTCTGGAAAGACCTGAAAATAGCTGTGCAGCGACACTCCCCATCTAACCTTACAGAGCTCGAGAGGATCTGCAGAGAAGAATGGGAGAAATACCCCAAATATAGGTGTGCCAAGCTTGAAGCTTCATACCAAAGAAGACTTGAGGCTGTAATCGCTGCCAAGGGTGCCTCAACCAAGTACTGAGTAAAGGGTGTGAACACTTATGTATGTACATGCAATATTTCAGTTTTTATTTTTAATACATTTGCAAACATTTCTACAAAACCTTTTTCGCTTTGTCATTATGGGGTATTGTGTGTAGATTGATGAGAAAAAAAGGAATTTAATCGATTTTGGAATAAGGCTGTAACATAACAAAATGTGGGGAAAGTGAAGGGGTGTGAATACTTTCCGGATGCACTGTATGTGATCCAGTCGAAGTCTCCACATTATTTTTTTAAAGATTTTTTTGTTGGTGTGGCATTTTTGCCTTTATTGGATAGAGCATAGTGAAGTGGCAGACAGCAAACAATGGCGAGAGAGATGGGTACGACATGCAACAAAGGTGGACCGGCTGGAATCGAGCCAGGGACATTGCGGTTATGTGGCATGCGCCGTAACCACTCGGCTACCGGGGCACCACAGTCTGCACATTTACACAACTGACTCTCTTCTCTTAGATTGTAGTGATAGATGGCTACAATGCAATTATGCTCTTGTGTAAATTTGGGGCACCACCTACATACGATCGTGGAAAATTGAAATAAATCAATCAGTTCAGATCTGAAGTTGTAAATTCTCGATTACAGGGACATCTGTCTGAAATACACATCTGTCTGAAATACACTTTTGGCAGTCAAGATCCACCTTCTCACTGATATTCGTTCCGTGATTTTAGGAGAGGGGATTATTTAATTTACACTATACACACAAATATCACATGCCCAACTTGAAATCATGGCCGATCAGTAGCGGTTCTAGACCTGGAAAGTATATTGCATAGAACACCAAAAGTTAAAATATTAAACAGTAATCATCATATCACATTAAATACTCATCCAAAATCATATTCCTAATTAACTAGACTAGTGAGGTGAGTTCCTATACTATTAGTAGATGAACAAAAATTAGCTAACAACTCGTTGATGATCATAAAAATATTACCTTAATATTAACATGTATGGTGTGTACAATATGGTGCCTCTGCTGGTGTCACTAGATTCTTCGTCTTTGTCATAACCTCGGCATATGTTTTATCAAGCATTTCCACACAGTAGGCTCCTGGTAGGGTCACCCAAGGACGATTGGTCAAGGGGGGGTCCAGACGAAGCGCAATCCAACAAAAACGTCAATGGTGGAACTGTGGAAGATGTCTCCAGGCCACAATGGCAGTGAAGGCGAATGAAGGCTGCAACAGAAGGTGGTCCCCAATCGTCTTGGTCCTCCATGCCATTGGACTCTAGTGACCCCCTGCCAAGGACTGTCTGGTGGCTACAGGTGCATCAGCCAGTCCATGTAAAAAGCTGTCACATGCAGGCGTCCTCGCATTATACGGCTCCAAGATCGGCCTCTACATCCATCTGAGGACCCAGAGGGAACCAGAAGGACACAAAGGGAGGACAGTCATACTTGACCCGAGTGACTGCCAATGATGGTAGCCAAGTAATTTGATTATTTAAGGCTTAACCAATTAATTTCTATTATGACCCATAGTAACTGATAACAAATGTAAGAAATTTTGTAGTAATACTAAAATAGAAGTAGCATGACCTTTAGCAAAAGTATTAAAAGTAATATAGGCAGAGCTAGCAGTAATTTTAGTTGTAGTAGAGCTTTAGCAAAAGTTCAGGCAGGAAGAGGATCTTTGGCAAGTGCTGTACAATATTTATAATTCTAACTTTAATTAAGTTAATTTAACTTTGCAATTTCTAACTTTTTAATTCACTGTTGTTTTCAATCCTGCCATTCACAACTCTCAAGCATGCTAATTCATAATTTTCCTTGCTGTCACTGCTTGGGGCTATCAAATGAGCCAGATCAGCTGCTCATATCTATTCAATAGCACAGTAAAACACCACTATTGCTAAGCTATCATCTTTTTCTCTGTGCCTTTAGTTTGTTCATGCTGAAGTTATGTGCACCTCGCCCCGCCACTTCCCCATCAGCATCACGTCTTTGCAGATTCAACAGTTTTATCTCTTTCATCAGCCTCATCAGGAGTCATCAGCCACCACCACCAATGGCTGGACTCCATGGGGGGATGTTATTATGCTGCTCCTTGGAACTGATGCCCCTTGATCAAAAATTTCCCTGTAGAGTCTAAGTGAATAAGATGTTCTAGACCAAGAATTTATTATTACTTTATAATGAATATAACAAAAAATGTCCCTCTCACCTTTTTCGGGTGGTGTGTGTCTTCCTCAAGATCGGGTCCTGCACAGTATCTTAGCTGTTCCTAGGACCGCACTCTTCTGGACAGAGACCTCAGATGTTGTTCCTGGAATCTGCTGGAGTCACTCTCCCAGTTTAGGCATCACAGCCCCTAGTACTCCTATTACCAGTGGGGACTACTGTGGATTTGACCTTCAACATGCAATCGTTCTCTCAGCCCTTGGTATTTCTCTAGCTTCTCATGCTCTTTCTTCCCAATGTTGCCGTCACTCGGGATTGCTACATCAATCACTACTGCTGTCTTATGTTCCTTGTCGATCACCACAATGTCTGGTTGGATAGCCAGCACTTGCTTATCAGTCTGGAACTTGAAGTTCCACAGGATTGTACCTCTGCCATTCTCATCCACCTTTGGTGTTGTTTCCCATTTGGACTTGGGGACTTCCAGTCTGTATTCGGTACAGATATTCCTGTGAACTATCCCAGCCACTTGGTTATGCCTTTCAGTGTATGCTTTCCAAGCTAGCATTTTACACACTGCTACTAAGTGCTGGACTGTTTCAGGGGCATCTTTGCACAGCATCTCGGATCTTCTGGTGTGGTAGATCCCTGCCTCAACCAATCTGGTCCTGAGTGCCTGTTCTTGTGCTGCTATGATCAGAGCCTCTGTGTTGTCCTTCAGTCTAGCCTTTTCTAGCCACTAGTGGGATTTCTCAATATCAGGTACGTCTTCTATCTGTCAATGGTACAGGCCATGGATGGGGCTGATCTTCCATGATACGTCTTCTTCTTCCTCCGCACTCTATCTTCTGCTGCCTGAGGTACTCACTCAGAAGTTCATCCTGGGGGGCACGCTTTCTGGCATACTCATGGGTGTTTCTTGTTTCACCGTGGCTAATGGCCCTGACAGTCACTAACCCTCGCCCCCCATTTTTTTTTGCTTATCATACAGTATCAGGCTGTTGGACCTCGAGTGGAACCCTCCATGCATTGTGAGGAGTTTCTGTGTCTGGATATCTGTGGCCTTTATCTCCTCCTTTGGCCAGCTTATTATTCCAGCTGGGTATCTGATGACTGCTAGGGCATATGTGTTGATGGTTTTGATCTTATTCTTTCCATTGAGATGGCTCCTCAGCGTCTGCCTCACTGTCTGGAGGTATTTGGCTGTAGCTGATCTCCTTGCTGCCTCCTCGTGGTTTCCATTTGCCCGTGGAATACCCAGGTACTTCTAACTGTTCTGTATGTCTGTTATCATGCCATCTGGTAATTCAACCCCTTTAGTGCTCACCACCTTTCTTCTTTTTGCCACCATTCGACCGCACCTGTCCAGTCCAAATGACATCCTGATGTTGTTGCTGTAGATCCTGGTGCATCACCTTGGTATATGCCCCATTTGATGGTTACCTCTGTGATTGTCTTTGAGTTGGCCTCTAGTGTTGTTTTTCACTACCACACTGAGTTCTTGATGAAGGCTATAAGTGTCCTGTTAGCTTTTGTAAAGTGCTAAGTGCTCCAGTAACCAGGTGTGGGTCATTGAATCATAGGCTTTCGTGTAGTCAATCAAGGCTGTGCTAAGGTTGGTCTGTCTGGTTTTAGAGTCTTGGGTGACTGCTCTATCAACCAGTAGCTGATGCTTTCACCCTCCAACAACCTGGAGAGGGTCCATATGAAGCGAATATGGGAATGGTGGACAAGTAGGAGACCTACTTCCACACTGACTCAGAAGCAGCTAGCGGCTCAATGCGCAAACATCAATAAAAGGAAGCTCCTGTCATGAATTGAGATGGAGAGGCTCCAACAAGATGACTATACAGTTCAGCACCCTGAATGGCCACCTAGTAGGCAGGAGATACATGAAGGACAGACCCCAACCAGCTGAAACAATCCTACCAGCCATGACAGCTGAAGCTACTGAGGTTCAAGTGAGACTCATGGCCAGAGTTAAGACAGTCAACCCCTGGAGTGTGTGTGTGTGTGTGTGTGTGTGTGTGTGTGTGTGTGTGTGTGTGTGTGTGTGTGTGTGTGTGTGTGTGTGTGTGTGTGTGTGTGTGTGTGTATGTGTGTGTGTGTGTGGACACACTATGTGGACCAAAGTATTGGGACACACCTCTTAATCATTGAATTCAGGTGTTTCATTCAGACCCATTGCCACAGGTGTATAAAATCCAGCAGCTAGCCATGCAGTCTGCATTTACAAACATGTGTGAAAGAATAGTCATTCTGTAGAGCTCAGTGAATTCAAGCATGGTACTGTCATAGGATGCCACCTTTGCAATAAGTCAGTTCATGAAATTCCTTCCCTGCTAGATATTCCACGGTCAACTGTAAGTGGTATTATTGAAAAGTGGAAGCATTTAGGAACAACAGCAACTCAGCCACGAAGTAGCAGATCATGTAAAGTCACACATCGGGTTCAACGAGTGCTGAGGCACATAGTTGCCAATGCTCTGTTGACTCAATTACTGCAGTTCCAAACTTCCTCTGGCATTAACATCAGCACAAAAACTATGCACCAGGAGCTTCATGGAATGGGTTTCTATGGCCAAGCAGCGGCATGCAAGCTTTACCATCACCAAGCATAATGCCAAGTGTTGGATGGGGTGGTGTAAAGCATGCTGCCACTGGACTCTGGAGCAGTGGAAACGTGTTCTGTGGAGTGACGAATCACGCTTCTCTGTCTGGCAGTCTGATGGATGAGTCTGGGTTTGGTGGATGCCAGGAGAACGTTGTCTGCCTGACTGCATTGTGCCAACTGTAAAGTTTGGTGGAGGAGGGATAATGGTATGGGGTTGTTTTACAGGGGTTGGGCTAGGCCCCTTAGTTCCAGTTAAGGGAAATCTTAATGCTTCAGCATACTAAGACATTTTGGACAATTCTATGTTTCCAACTTTGTGGGAACATTTTGGGGAGAGCCCTTTTCTGTTCCACCATGACTGTGCCCCAGTGCACAAAGCAAGGTCCATTAAGACATGGTTGGGTGAGTTTGGTGTGGAAGAACTTGACTGGCCTGCACAGAGCCCTGACCTCAACCCCATTGAACACCTTTGGGATGAACTAGAACGGAGATTGCGAGCCAAGTCTTCTCATCCAACATCAGTGCCTGACCTCACAAATGCTCTTCTGGATGAACGGGCAAAAATTCCCATAGACATACTCCAAAATCTTGGGGAAAGCCTTCCCAGAAGAGTGGAAGCTGTTATAGCTGCAAAGGGGGGGACCAACTCAATCTTAATGCCTATGGATTTAGAATGGGATGTCATAAAAGCTTCTGTAGGTGTAATGGCCAGGTGTCCCAATACTTTTGTCTCTCTCTCTCTCTCTCTCTCTCTCTCTCTCTCTCTCTCTCTCTCTCTCTCTCTCTCTCTCTCTCTCTCTCTCTATATATATATATATATATATATATATATATATATATATATCAATACAGATACAGGGGAAAAGTTTTAATACATTGCAGTACAGTACAGGCCTGTGTATTAAAATGTATTAAAACTTTTTTTTCCTGTATCTGTATTGCTATTCCGCTTCTCATTAGTTGAGCACTTATAACAACACCATTGACGGTTTCGGGGGAAAAAACACTATATATATCTTGGTGACTTATTTATTGTGCTTATCAAAAGAAAGGCTGAGATCAAATCTAACACCAACATCTTTGGCTGTCACACTTTGTAAAATCACAGAGTTGTTGATTGTTATTGTTACTTGATCAAATTGATGTTTGTGACTGGGCCAAAGATCAGCATCTCATTTTTATCTAAATTTAAAAGCAGGAAATTTAGTGACATCCAAGTTTTCACAGCAGCCAAGCAGGCCTCTAAATTAGTCAATTGAGTACAATCATCAGCCCTTATAAGTTCATACAGCTTAGTATCATCCACATAGCAATGGAAATCTATTCCATGACTACGTATAATTTGGCCAAGAGGCGAACTATAAAGAGAGAAATGTAGAGGGCCAAGAACTGAGCCCTGGGGTACACCATATTTAACATCTGAGAATTTTGATGGAATATTATAGCAGACATAATGTGCTCTTCCAGATAAATAGGCCTTAAGCTAAGCGAGATCTAAGCCAGAGACACCAAAATTAGTATACAGTGATCAATAGTGTAAAAGGGTGCACTGAAGTCCAGTAGTAGAAGTATCGAGGTGGAATCAGAGTCTATAGCAAGTAGGAGATCGTTCACCACTCTGGTCAGAGCAGTTTCAGTGGATTGACAGGCCCTGAAAGCTGATTGAAAAGGCTCATAAAGATAGTGTTCTTCTATATGGGTCGAAAGTTGTTAATATACAACTTTCACAGTGGCCGAGTGGTTAGCACTGTTGCCTCCCAGCAAGAAGGTCATGGGTTTGAACCCCAGGCCATCCTAGGTCCTTTCTGCGTGGAGTTTGCTTGTTCTCCCCATGTCTGTGTGGGTTTCTTCTGGGTGCTCCCACCATCATAAGAGATGCATGTTAGGGTTAATACTCCTGTCTGTGCCCCTGACCAAGGCAATGGGAAGAAGAACTGGAGTTGGTCCCCGGGCGCTGCAGCTGCCCACTGCTCCTATACAGCAAGGTGGGTTAAATACAGAAGACAAATTCATTGTAAGAATAAAAATCGTTGTAACAACACAATGACAGAATAAAGTGGCTTTCGTCTTAATTCTTTCTCTAGTAGTTTAGAAAAGAATGGAAGATTAGAGACTGGTCAATAGTGATTAAGAGATTCTGGATCAAGGTGTTTTTTTTTAAGTAGAGCTTTAACCACAGATATCGTCAAACTGCTGGGAACAGTGCCAGTAGTAAGTGATAAATTAACAATGTCAGCGTTGCAGGTTCCAGGAGAGGCCAGAGGTCTTTGAAAAGTTTTACTGGTAAAAGTGTCAAGTAGGCAAGTAGTTGGTTTAGAAGCTGACATGAGCTTAGTCAAAGTATAAAGATAGTTTCAAGAGCTGTAATAACAGGAACTATCAGTGACTCATTGTATAGATATGAATTTGGTAAAACAGGATCTGCAGGAGTAGCTGGAGTTGAAGAACTAATTTTCTTTATGATCTCATCAACCTTATTGCAGAAAAAGTCTAGAAACTCATGGGCTGAGAATGGTGAGCAGCTAACAGATGGCTGCTTTTAGTCAATTAAGCTACAGTGTCGAAGAGAAATCTGGGATTGTGATCTATTAACATTGATTAAGCATGTGAGATACGCTACTTTTGCAGCATATAAAGCACACTTGTATTCAATAAATACTAATGCTGAGATTCTTAAAAAAAAACTTCCAATTTTGATTTTTTTCAATTACGTTCCGGTTTCCTGCAGGCCCGCTTAACAGCATGTGCTTTGTTGTTAAACCAGGGTGTAGGCCTCTTTAGTTGCCTTGCTCTGGTAGTGAGAGGTGCAACTGAATCGAGGAGACTAGATAGGGACATTTAAGACACTAGTGAGATTTCCAACAGAGTCAGTCTCTACAATGAAAGGAACCAAGACTTCAGGCAGCTGCTGGCCAAATGCAGCTACAGTGGAGGGACCAATGTGGCGAGTGGCAATTACATCTGTGCCAACATTAACAGGACAGACCAATAATGCTTCAAATTTAATGAGAAAATTATATGATACAGCAGATGGTTTCGGCAAGACAGTCAGATCAGAAACAGCTATCCCTTTAGAGAAAACCAAATCAAGGGTATTGCCACTGCAATGAGACTCATTAAAAAACTGAGAAAAAACTGAAACTGAAAGTAACAACAAGCTCCAGAAAGGCAATCAGCAGCCTTATCTATTAATCAACTGATTATTGAGTTTCATCTACAGACCTAAATACATTATGTACAAAGTTAGCAAAAATGGTGCTCAGGGTTGCAGCTAAACATACCTATAATCTCATTAACCGGCTTTCCATTACAGAACTTAAGCCCTAGAACTTAAGTGCTGGAACAGTCAGCTAAATGACTGTAATGTAATGTAAAGTAACGTAATGTAGCGCTTGGGTCTCCTCAGTCGTCCAGTATTGTCTAGATTTGGGATTTTCCATTTTTTGTTTTATAAAAACTTGCAAGAAACGTTAACAAACTAGCTAGCAAACCTTAGCTTGTAGCCAGCAATGCGATGTTTAAAATGGCTGCATTCACAAACGGTGAAATTCGCAGGACGTAGCCAAGATGTAAGGAATGTAATTCATGCATATGACATACTTCGACCCTAAGCCACGGGGCTTACTGCCGTAGCCCTGCCTTTTTAAAGTGCTTACAGCAGGGCTTAAGTTCTTGGATAAGCCCGCCTGAAGCCCCAGGAAAGCCAAAGGAAACACAACAGGAACCAATAGGCCGAGTTCAAGCACTAGGTTAAGCCAGTAGTGGAAATGGGGCTATTGATCTGTCAGCCGAAACAGAGAACGGCTGTCTCAGGAAGAGCAGGATGTCACCTGAGACATAATGGTAGCTTTCAAATTGTTCCTTGAGGTTTTCTGCCAGGTTCGCAATGAAATCTTTCATCGCTGGATCCTCCCACATTTCGTTCTCCTTGCAATGCTCCCGCAGAAGTGGAAAGCAAAACTTTCTCCCATGAATGTCTTTCTGCAAAAGGTTCAGCTTTGACCAGAAAGCTTCAACCGCCTTGTGCATGTCTGCAATAGTGTGGTTCTTGCCTTGTAATTGCAGATTGTGATTTATATGATTATATTTATGATTTATATTTAGTCCACCCAATGACTGCTGGGATAAGCTCCAGCATCCCTGCTACCCTGAGAAGGATAAGAAGTTTGGATAATGGATGGATGGATGAATTTATATGGGACATGTCACAAAAAAAACCCAATATGCCATCACCTTATTGTCACTTAAAAACATCTGATATTCTTGGGCTTGTCGGCTCCGTAGTCTGGATAAAAATGACACAAGCTCATTGCACAAGCCGCACACCCTCTCTAACACACAGCCTTTGCTCAGCCAGTGAACATCATTATGCAGCAAAAGATCCTTGAGTTCCACTGACATTTCCTCCAGCAATGCTCTGAAAAGGCAACGTTGCAGAGTAGACCTATCGCAAACCAAATTTACCAGTCTCATCACAGCATCCATCACCTATTTCGTCTCCCCACACATTTTAGTGCACAGCGCTGATTGGTGAATATCAAAGAAAGTTGAATCAGCACCTGGATACCTGGATTATTGAGCATGCATAAAGACGATTTGTGAATAATGCAATGTCACGCTAAGAGTGCTGGGTCAACAGCAGCAAGCCTGCTTACCAAGCCCTTGCACTGTCCCACTATTGATGGAGGCCCACCCATGACAAAGAACTGTGTCAATTCATTAAAGATGATTGCCCCAGCTGTGCGCCCAAGCAGAGGAAGCCAACAAAGTAGCTCTTCCTGAAAGGTCTTCCCATCAAAAAAGCTTGCGAACACAGATCGCTGCTCCATACCAGTTGGGTCACAGAATGAGTCTATGGCTAGTGATATGCCTTCTGCTAAAAGTTCTACTCTTCTTGTTGCCTTGTTAGCCAACAATGGCATCTGCTTTAATAGCTCCACAGCCGTTTTCTTGCTTTTCTCATCATGACTTCAAACTTCGCCAACTGTATCAACTGCACATGTTTTAATCAACTCGGCATCAGCGAATGGCTTCTGAGCTTTTACAAGGTTCCATGAAACATGCAATGATGCAGCTGTTGCACTCTCTGTTGCACTCTCCTGAACAAACAACACTTGTCCCCCCCCCCTTTTTCTCCCCAATTGTCAATTGTACTTGGCCAATTACTTCACTCTTCCGTGCCATCCCGATCACTGCTCCACCTCCTCTGCTGATCCAAGGAGGGCTGCAGACTACCCATGTCTCCTCCGATATACGTGGAGTCGCCAGCCGCTTCTTGTCACCTGACAGTGAGGAGTTTCACCAGGGGGACGTAGCGCATGGGAGGATCACGCTATTCGCCCTGGTCCCGTCTCCCCCTGCCCCCGAACAGGGGCCCCGACCGACCAGAGGAGGTGCTAGTGCAGCGACCAGGACACACACCCACATCCGGCTTCCCACCTGCAGACACGGCCAATTGTGTCTGTACGGATGTCCGACCAAGCCGGAGGTAACACTGGGATTCGAACTGGCGATCCCCGTGTTGGTAGGCAACGGGATAGACCACGACGCTACCTGGATGCCCCTCAAACAACACTAGTATTCTTCTGTTCATCATGTCTGCTATTTCTCTCCCTCTGCTTGTCATTGTCCCAACATTAAGTGTGGCCTTTCTAAAATCTTTCATCTTCAGTTTTCTCTTCTCTCTTTTCTATCTCACGTGCGTCCTCCATCTTTTCCTACATTCCCCAACAGGCACATAGTCCATCAGTACCCTGTGAAGGCACAGCACTTATGGCGATCATTGTTAATCTGGGCCTCAACCGATCCGGTATGTCATTCCTGTTCTTATCAATCCGCATAAAGATTTGGCAGAATTTTACATCGGATGCCTTTCCTGACACAACCACTAACCCTATGGACGGGGGCACAGGTAAAGTGCTGGATGCCATCCCAGTATTCATGGACTTGCGCCCATGTCTGTCGCCTAATTTAACTTAAGCGTAGCTTTTATGACTAAATTTGCAATACACTGGCTTTGGTATGACCAAAAGATACACTTGTAAAAAGTATAACATAGTACTATCACAACTGAGTGTGAGGTAATCATATTTTGAAGCATACACTTTATTACATCTGTATTATATTTTTTATTATATTTCTTCTAAGTGCAATCAAGCCCATTTTAAGTGTGTAAGAAACTTAAAGTACATTTTTTTAAAAATATAATCAAGTAGACATTAATGTAGTGTAAATGCATTTTAAGTAAGTGCATAAACAGAACAGGGTTGCTGAAGTGTCTTGTGATGTAGGCTGAAAGGTCCAGGCTACCGATTCCTGCACGCATGGCATACTCACTCAGCTGGCTAGAGCCTAACGGGACCGTAGACTGGTGGTTATAAAAATCCCACACATCCCTGGCTCGTAAGTGCCTAACAAGTGGGCAGTCCAGACTCCCAATCCGACCATCACTTGGGTACAACCTGTCACGGATCCCATTGTCTTCACTCTTGTGTTGCCGTGGAACTAGATCCTCCCAGGCCAAGCAGTGTGGACCAGCATCGTGACCTGATCACCACTTTAATCAAGGCCTTAGCGAATGGCTCCGAGAGTTTTTCGAGGAGCGTGCTTTAAGAGGAGCTCCAAAAAAAAATGCTACGAGGACTGTATCAACGGAATGCTGATCACCTTCAACATCGACCCCATGAACTGGGAAAAAGTAGCGGAAAATTTAAAATACTGGAGAGCTGCCTGCCTGGCTGGTTCCATCAAGGCCAAAACTGACAAACGAACACATGTGGAAGAAAAGCGCCGCTGCCAAAAAATTCACCAAGAACATGGCCGGAGTAACCCACCAGGGGGCCCCGGGGCACGCACGTCCATTAGGCCCCCCACCCCAACCCGTCAGATAGGCTACACAAACAAATACTAAACATTGTTAAATGTAAAACTAATGCAAATACCCAACATGGTCGTCGACGCTATGCCAATCTGCATGGGATTCAGATGGCGGCTACAAAGTACAACACAATTTTGAATCACAAAACAAACAGACGAGAATAGCAGCTCACAGCATCGCAAACATATTGTGCAGCCTTCCTCCCACTTACAATGGCTTACCAATGGGAAATAAATGTTGGTTTCAGAGCAAATAATTTAGTCCCCGTATCAATCGAAACTGTAGCTTGGGGCCCCGCATCAATAGAAACTATAGCTTGGGCCCCCTGCATCAATAGAAACTATAGCTTGGGCCCCCTGCATCAATAGAAACTGTAGCTTGGGGCCCCGCATCAATAGAGACTTTGTAGCTTAGGGCCCTGCATCAATAGAGACTTTGTAGCTTGGGGACCTGCATCAATAGAGACTTTGTAGCTTGGGGCCCTGCATCAATAGACTTTGTAGCTTGGGGACCTGCATCAATAGAGACTTTGTAGCTTGGGGCCCTGCATCAGTAGACTGTAGCTTGGGGCCCCGCATCAATACAGACTTTGTAGCTTGGGGCCCCCGCATCAGTAGAGACTAGCTTGGGCCCTGCATGGTGACGCAGGGTTGGAACAAACATCTCTTGTAGGGTATGATTGGGGATCCCTACTATACGCGAACACAATACCCCTAACCTTGGGGCATGCCCGGCCCGTAATCCAGCCTTAGCCAAGAACACAGAGCCGCAGGAAAGGGTCCATCCCCTACTATCCCTTGTCCATGCTGTTCCCATCTCTTCTATTCTCACCTTGGACTGTCAAGCCATCTTCGTTTCAAGCACACACCTTAATCTCTTGGAATGGATCCTCGGACACGGGAGATGCCAACAACGATAAATATTACAATCTTGAAACATACTTTATGTATTTATAGTACACTTTTAATACAATTAAGAATACATTTTTTTTCATCTGGGTGAGGATGCAGTCATATTCCTCCAGAAAAGGGAATAACACTGCAAGCTCGTGTAGTTTTTTTAAATTTTTTTGTTTGATTAAAATTGTGGGGGAGAAAAATGATAAATTTATTCTCTTTGCACCTTTTTGTAAGAATTGAAATGGCAAGACCAGGGTCAGCGCCGAGGGTGGTGAGACCACTGCTGCATCCTGGAGTGGTATAATTTGATGGATGAGGCAATTGGGGGCAAGCTGTCCAGTGCACCGCCTGTCCTTATTACCCCCAGCCTCCCAGGATGTAGTGGTGGTCTCACCTCCCTCTGAAATGACCTGAAAAAGTTGTGGCAACACCAAAGAGGAAGAAAGGTGCAGACATTTTGGAGGAACTGCAGCAGACAGAGGAGAGAGAGAGGAGGGACTAGTGAGGAAGTACAGAGAAAGAGAAGGGAGAGCGAGGAGTGAAAGGAGAGAGCAGAAAGAAGACAAAAGGAAAAGAGAGATGAGGGATGAAAAGAGAGAGAGAGAGAGAAAGGAGAGGAAAAGGAGACTGGAGGGGGAGAAAAGAAAGAAGAGGTAGGGAGGCTACAGCCAGGTAGAAGTGTCTCCTTGCCATTTTGCAAAAATTAATTAAATGCTTGATACTTGATACCCTTTGTTTTCATAAATTGCCTTTTCTTTTATTACTTATAATAGAAAGTAAATATGTGGAGCTGCTCAAAGTGACATTTTTCACATTTTCAAAATGTATTATGATCACCTGCTACGAGGGGCATGGCCAGATTAACCCACCAGCGGGGCCCAGGGGCACACCCCCCCCGCCCCATCAGATAGGCTACGCAAACAAATACTAAACATTGTTAAATGTAAAACTAATGCAAATAACCAACATGGTAGTCGCCGCTATGCCAATCTGCATGGGAGTCAGATGGCGACTACAAAGTACAACACAATTTTAAATCACAAAACAAACAGAGATGAGAATAGCAGCTCACAGCATCGATAGAGACTTTGTAGCTTGGGGCCCTGCATCAGTAGAGACTGTAGCTTGGGGCCCCCGAATCAATAGAGACTTTGTAGCTTGGGGCCCTGCATCAGTAGAGACCGTAGCTTGGGGCCCTGCATCAATAGAGACTTTGTAGCTTGGGGCCCTGCATCAGTAGAGACTGTAGCTTGGGGCCCTGCATCAATGGAGACTAGCTTTGGCCCTGCATCGCGACGCAGGGTTGGAACAAACGTCCCTTGTAGGGTATGACTGGGGATCCCTACTATACGTGACCACAATACCCCTGACCTTTTAGGGCCCCTTGTGGTCTGGGGCCCCGGGTCACTAGCCCGGCATGCCCGGTCCGTAATCCAGCCTTGACCAGGGGGTCTCATTGAGTGTCCTGCTCAAGTAAAACCACACCCACAGCAGCCAGTCTGTTGTTACGCTTTCATTTCTGTTCTTTCTGACAAAGCCTCGGCATGTGCTCACCTCCATCTGTTTTTCCAAAATTCTAGTGGCAGAAACCAAAAAAAAAAAAACCGGTGGTCTTTGTCAAAACCAAGCAAATATCTGATAAAGAGGAAAAGCTAAGGTCATCAAAAGTTCAGCTTTTACAAAATTTACAGCTTTTCAGTGAGGTTTAAGGACTATGGTGACAGGCATGGGTGCAAGTCCATGAATACTGGGATGGCCTCCAGCGCTCTACCTCTGCCCCCATCCATAGGGTTAGTGGGTGTGTCAGGAAGGGCAACCGATGTATAATTCTGCCAAATCATTATGCGGATTGACAGGACCGTACCGGATCGGTCGAGGCCCGGGTTAACAACGACCGCCATTGGTGCTGTGCCCTCACAGGGTACCGATGGAAATGATAAAATCTGCTGTGGCGACCCCTGAGAAACAGGGAACAAGCCGAAAGAAGAAGAATGAGGCTAAAGGACTCCCAAGTTGATGCTTGACTTTTGTATAACAGAGACAGGGAGGGACGGGGTGAACGGCTAAGCTGTGAGTTTGTCAGTTCTTCTTGCTGCCTTCTAGCAGCACGAAATCACAGCTTTAATTGAAAAGAGTGCAGTTTATAACAAGTAGGCAGGTTGCACAGGATAACAAATGCAAAGCAAAGCTCAATTATTCACAGCAGGATGATACCGAGAGAAAACAGTAGCAATATTAACTTCCTTTAAGACTCCATTATAAAATGTACATCATAGTTGCATTAGAATTGAAATAATGATGTCAGTTAAAGTCAAAAACTCAATTGTCCACTTATAAAAGTGAAATTTCATCTTTAGCTCATGGCATATATATAGTGTGTAGAAAGCAGGTGTGAAATGCTTAATTACATAAGTAAAATAGCAAAATTATAGTGAAATATAATTAAACTAGAAGAACCCCGCTACAATGTAGCGGTTTGGTTATCCACCCGTCTAAATCTCCCTCCTCTTCATCCTGCCAGCTAACCACCTTCCCCCTGCCCCTAAACCCCCCCCACTCCAACTCCCTCCCCCCAAATGCTCAGAATCATCTGAAATGCTGAGAAAAGTGGTTTACCCCCCCACTCCAGCTCCCTCCCCCCAAATGCTCAAAATCATCTGAAATGCCGAGAAAAGTGGTTTTTAGCCATTTTTAGAAAATGCATATTTTGCATAATTATGCATAATCATTATAATTATTTTAATTTTCTGCTATTTTTCTGGTCCTCTCTGGAACAATACCTACCACCTCCCAAAAAAATTAGGATCATAAGTGCATTTTTGCAAAAATGCATATATTTTGCATAATGCCAAAACATTTCAAGTCCCAGAAAATTTTTTTATATAGGTGGAAAAATCAAAGATGCTCAGAATCATCTGAAATGCCGAGAAATTTGGTTTATAGCCATTTTTAGAAAAATGCATATTTTGCATATTTATGCATAATCATAATCATTTTAATTTTCTGCTATTTTTCTGGTCCTCTCTGGGACAAAACCTACCACCTCCCAAAAAAAATAGGATCATAAGTGCATTTTTGCAAAAATGCATATATTTTGCATAATGCCAAAACATTTCAAGTCCCAGAAACATTTTCTATATCGGTGAAAAAATAAAAAATGCTCAGAATCATCTGAAATGCCGAGAAAAGTGGTTTTTAGCCATTTTTAGAAAAATGCATATTTTGCATATTTATGCATAATTATGCATAATTTTAATTTTCTGGGATTGTCCCCTTACTCTCTGAGACAATACCTACCACCTCCAAAAAGAATTAGGATCATAAGTGCTTTAGTTTTCGGTCCCGCTATCTACACTAACACACACACACACACACACACACACACATTCCGAAAATATGGGAGTTGATATAATTCAATACAATGATAATGGTGGAAAAGGTGCAAGGTGCAGCGGTTCATTAGTAAAACTTCATGGCGAGTGTATTTCTCTTTGACAACTGACATGCAGCTATCGAACCAGTAATAACAAGTCTTGATGCTGCTCAATAACCCCGGTAAGAAAATCACAGAAGGCCGGATCAGTTCATCTGGACACAACCGTTTATTGACAGACACCCTTCATCACTCATCCCTTTTCCGCCAACAGGGAACGGGTTCGGTGCCGGTTCAGAGCATTTCGACCAAGAATAAATTGGTTGCGAACCCGAAAAGTTAGTTCCGAACCGGCACCAAAGAACAGCAGGCTTTTCAGCGCGACCCGTGACGACATCAATGGGCGCGTGGCATTCCAGAGGGGGAAGAGAGGAGAAAATGGCGAAAGCGGCGGATAACAAGGGTAGAGGCTAGTTCCCATCGACGCAGAGAACGGTCAACTGAGCATGCGCAAGTACTCGTCGCCTCCGTTGTGTGGGTAGGTTAAGGTTAGGGTTAGGGCGGGGTTAGGGTTAAAGTTGGCTAATCAGACGCAGAGTAGGGGTGGGTCTTCCTAGAATGCTAGCGCCTGGATGCTACGCGGGGCGTGTGGGGGCGTGGTAGAGGAGTTTCGCGCATGCTCAGTTGACCCTTCTCTACTCCATTTCCGTTCTCTGCATCAGGGCGTGGCAGAGGCATTTCGCGCATGCTCAGTTGACCGTTCTCTACTCCATTTCCGTTCTCTGCATCAGGGCGTGGTAGAGGCATTTCGCGCATGCTCAGTTGACCGTTCTGTACACCATTTCCGTTCTCTGCATCGATGGGAACTAGCCTCTACCTGAGGAAACCCAGTGTTTGGGTTGTTATCTGGGCATCTCCCGAGTTTCAGGAAAAACCACAGAGTAGCAAGAGAAAGAGCTAGCTGTATGGCGAATTAGTAGAAGAGATGGCCAAGAATGGATTCACTCGAACGCAAGAACAAACTATCAACAAGTTAAAATAAACTTAAGAAGGACTACTGACACGCCAAAAAAGAGTCGTCCAAAAGCGGAGCTGGACGACGCAATAATATGACGCCATGTTATTGCTAGCTAGTGGGTTTCGGTGGGCTGTAGCTAATGTTTACATCCGGTGTGCAACGCACAAAGTCCCCCGTTGATGACGTACAACGGTTGCGCTAAAAACTGGTCGAAACGCGGCCCGTTCGCCACACAACACCAAGGTTCTCAGAATCCTGAACGGAACCGGTGCCCGAACCAGAGCTACTTTGGTCGAAAAGGGCAGTAAGTGACCTCTTCAGTATCAACTGACTGCATGTGTCCCCACCCTTGTAAACAATACAGTGGCATAACGACTGAAACCAATATTCGGTTTCATATGCAAATTACTGTGACCATTAATTAGAGTAACACTGGCCATGTGCACTGTTCACAGAGGACTGGGGAAAAGTTGCAATCCCAGTGGCAGGGTGGCGCAGTGGTCAGTGCAGTCACCTCACAGCAAGAAGGTCCTGGGTTCGAGCCCCAGGGGTTGTCCAACCTTGGACGTTGTCCCGGATCATACTGTGTGTGGCGTTTGCATGTTCTCCCCGTGTCTGTGTGGGTTTCCTCCGGGTGCGCCGGTTTCCTCCCAAAGACATGTAGGTCAGGTGAATCGGCCGTACTAAATTGCCCCTAGGTGTGAATGTGTGTGGGTGTGTGTGTTGCCATGTAACGGCCTGGCGGCCTGTCCAGGGTGTGTCTCCCCGCCTGCTGCCCAATGACTGCTGGGATAGGCTCCAGTATCCCCGCGACCCTGAGAGCAGGATAAGTGGTTTGGATAATGGATGGATGGATGGACGGTTGCTCACAGCATTGTAAGATGGCACACATGTACCCCCCCCCCCCAGTTCAGAGATAATCATTCTCTCTTCACATAGACGGCCTCTTTGACTCCCTGTTCAAACCAGCATTCCCCCCTATCAAGGATGTGCACATCCTCATCCTTGAAAGAGTGGCCACTGGCCTGGAGATGGTGTAGACTGTGGAGTCCTGGCCTGACGTGTTAGCTCTCCTGTGCTGTGCCATCCTCTTGACCAGCGTCTGTTTGGTTTCCCTGATGTACAAGTCACAGCAATCTTCCTGGCACTTAACAGCGTACACTATATTGCTCTGTTTGTGCCGGGGGACCCGACCCTTGGGGTGGACCCGTTTCTGGTGCAGCGTGTTTTTGGGGTTTGAAAGCAAGTGAGACGCGATGTTTGGAAAATACGCGTCTCAACTTTTCCAACATTCCCGCCACACACGGAATTAAGCATAAACCAGTGGTGATTCCTAATAGTTTCTCTGGCTCTCTTTAGCTCTTTCTAGCACCCCCCACCCCCCCACACACTCAGGCATACAGGTTCTTCTTTTCAAGATGCCATTGATTCATCTGTGAGGCCATTTCAGAAAATCTATTTCCTCGCCGCACACAGTACTGTAGTACTCGCAGCTTATAGAGACTTTGACTTCTGATCTGGTTCCCTTTTAAATTGATTGTCTCGCCCTTTCCTAATTTCCTCTGGCCTCTCTGCTCTGCCGAGTAAACCTTTTTTGTAAATTCTGTAAAGAGAGCGGGGAGGGAGGCCATTAAAACTCACACGCATGAAATATAATACCATCATCAAAAGCTACATTTCATTAAAATAAATTTTTCTCACTCAGTTTCTCGGGTCTTTGTGTGTGTGTGTGTGTGTGTGTGTGTGTGTGTGTGTGTGTGTGTGTGTGTGTGTGTGTGTGTGTGTGTGAGAGACTAATTCTCTTACATCTCTTCTTCTGTAATGGCTATCTTCTCCTAATTTTCAAATGATTTTCAAGTCCCTCTGTCTCTTTTCTGTGGTGGAAAAAGAAGCCCGCTTTTAAATCCCCGTCTCATCAGGATGACAAAAGGCACTGAACCGCTGAAATAATTGCTCTGAGTGCATAGTCCCTGGAGGCGGCAAACCTCTTCAGCGTTGCTACCTACTTTTTATGTTTTGTTCAAAATGCCGAAACCACATTTTGAGCAAATGTCAACATTGCGTCCATAATCAACATCGCATAGCTGCGGCGAGGCCACGCCCCCTACTGATCTGGGTTTGAATTTTATTTTATTTTATTTTTTTGATTTTCCCCCTTTTCTCCCCACTTGTACTTGACCGACTACCCCACTCTTCTGAGCCGTCCCGGTCACTGCTCCACCCCCTCTGCCGAACCAGGGAGGGCTGCCGACTACCGCATGCCTCCTCCCATACATGTGGAGTCTTTTCTAAGGAGTTTCGCCAGGGGGACGTAGCGCGTGGGGGGATCATGCTATTCCCCCCAGTTCACCCCCCCCAAACAGGTGCCCCGACCGACCAGAGGAGGCGCTAGTGCAGCGACCAGGACACATACCCACATCCGGCTTCCCACCCGCAGACAGGGCCAATTGTGTCTGTAGGGACGCCCGACCAAGCCGGAGGTAACACGGGGATTCGAACCAGCGATCCCCGTGTTGGTAGACAACGGACTGAATGTGTCTTGTTACTTAGAAACAACTTGATTTGAAATGAATATAATGTATATAGGGCGGCACGGTGGCGCAGTGGTTAGCGCGGTCGCCTCACAGCAAGAAGGTCCTGGGTTCGAGCCCCGGGGTAGTCCAACCTTGGGGGTCGTCCCGGGTTGTCCTCTGTGTGGAGTTTGCATGTTCTCCCCGTGTCTGTGTGGGTTTCCTCTGGGGGCCCCGGTTTCCTCCCACAGTCCAAAGACATGTAGGTCAGGTGGATCAGCTGTACTAAATTGTCCCTAGGTGTGTGTGTGTGTGTGTGTGTGTGTGTGTGTGTGTGTGTGTGTGTGTGTGTGTGTGTGTGTGTGTGTGTGTGTGTGTGTGTGTTTCAGCCCTGTGATGGCCTGGCGGCCTGTCCAGGGTGTCTCCCCGCCTGCCGCCCAGTGACTGCTGGGATAGGCTCCAGCATCCCCACGACCCTGAGAGCAGGATAAGTGGTTTGGATAATGGATGGATGGATAATGTATATAGGTATACGTCTCATGTGGTCACGTCCTGTGATTCGAAGCCGTCTTGGCTACTCTTCGGCCTGTGCCCTCGCCATATCCACACACTTCAGTGTTCAGCAAGCGCAAGCAGCAGTAGACAACGGCGCAAAAGAACTTGTTCTGTTGCGCCGTTGTGGTTAGGTTGAGGTCATAGTCAACCAGCCTGTGATTAAATACCCCAATATGAGCGAGGGCTATGCCTGGGCACACACCGGAGGACTTTTCAGATACTAACTGATATTTAAAACCTGAGCGACTGCACACAAAAGGACATATTTTTTTGTCTTTCATTCATCAGGATGCCGTAGACAATTACACAAAGACAGACATTGCACACTTAAAGATCCGGTCTAGCGATTTGGAATAGGATGAACCCCACTACACTGTGAAGCAGCGATGTTTCCCAATGGCAGTTCATCAATGTCCACTGAATTTCAATTGAAATTCATATTCAACACATCATATTGCAACGTGCATGGATAAGTAGACACGTTGGTCCTTGACTAAGGGGTCGGACCCTTTAGTCGACTGGTTAATGTTGTCGCTTGCGGAGGGGAGTGGGAGATACGGGTTTGCATCCCGGCTGTGGCGACGGTCTCCCAGACTGCCCCCCCCCCAAATTCGCTGCAATATCAAAATGAGCCTGAATCAGACCCAGAATACGAACCTGAAGTTGATCAGCCTCCGATTCGAAGACTGCAGGATGTTAGTGGATGCTGATTTGGCAGAATTTATGAAAGTTGTAGTCCAGTGTTTCTCAACCCAGTCCTCAAGGACCCCCTATCCTGCACATTTTCTTTGCAACCCCGAATAGGTACCTGTTTGTAGTTATTCAACCAATCAGCAGAGGTGGGACCAAGTCATTGTTTTGCAAGTCACAAGTAAGTCTCAAGTCTTTGCCCTCAAGTCCCGAGTCAAGACAGGCAAGACCCGAGTCAAGTCCCAAGTCAAGACCAACAAGTCTCAAGTCAAGTCCCAAGTCCTACCGTTTGAGTTTCGAGTCCTTTCAAGTCCTTTTAACAACAGAGAAATAATATTTACACAGATCATGTATGCTTTTAAGATCTGTATTTATTTATCAAACCTTTTTTGCAAGAACATTGTTCAAACACATTTGAAAGAAACAAATGCAAATGTAATTTGCACAAAAAGTGCTGACATTGTATTTCCATAGCATATTGCACTATAACTAGTTGCACAGCAGTTTCTGTCCTGTATTGTATTGATCTCATATCATATTGCAAAACCGTTTTCACTTTCAACTAGACAGGTCTTTTTGACTCCTTTCAAAACTTAAATCTAGCCTTAACCGCTTCCAAACAGGTCATCACTTAAAAAAAAAATCCTCACTCCCCAAAAAATTATCTGAATTATCACTTCTGAAAAACTGCACAGACTTTCTGGAAGTGTCTTCATTTTTGAAAAATTTCCCTAAGATTCAAGTGTCCTGACTTTCCAAAAGTGTTTGTTTCTGTCTCAAAATATCCTCATTTTTGTAAAACAGTCTTCACCTTAAAACTTAAATCTAGCCTTAAACTAAAAACCATGTCTTCACCCTCAAACAGGTATTTGGATGAAGTGAGGATAACAAAAACCGTCCTCCAAAAAATGTTACTTTTCCAAATGTGTCACCACTTTCTAAAAAATATTTTTCAGTCTTCTTAACTCCTTTCAAAATCTAAGTGTAACCGTAACCTTTTCAAACATGTCACCACTTTATAAAAGATATCCTCACTCCCAAAAAATGATCTGCATTCTATTAAAGTTTCCTAACTCTTCAGAAGTGTTCGTCTTCATCTCAAAATATCCTCAGTTTTGCAAAACAGTCCTAATTTTTTGTTTTCAAACATTTTCTCTAAAAATGTCTTCACATCTTCAACATATCCACACTTTCCAAAAACTCTCCTTCCACTCCAGCGTGTTCACATCCTCAATTACGGTCCTCACAGATATAGAAACACGCACAAACATAAATCTACATGTAATATATTCACGCCTCTATCAGTTCCTGTTGCTCCCTTGATAAAAAAATCTTTGTATATATATATATATATATATATATATACACACACACACACACACGGAGGCTAAACCACTAAAATAATTGGTATGCATCCATAGAGAGACTGAGACTGGTGTTTGTGTGTGTGAATGTGAGTGTGTGTGAGAGAGAGAGAGCGAGAGAGAGAGAGAGAGAGAGAGAGAGAGAGAGAGAGAGAGATTGGAAGAGGGGGGCAGGAGGGCAAATACATGAACATAACAATGAGCAGGGTTGTGCTTTTCTATGTCAGGG
Organism: Lampris incognitus; assembly: GCF_029633865.1. Taxonomy (NCBI): domain Eukaryota; kingdom Metazoa; phylum Chordata; class Actinopteri; order Lampriformes; family Lampridae; genus Lampris; species Lampris incognitus. The sequence goes on along the minus strand of NC_079211.1, from coordinate 49,002,668 downwards.
CCCTATGCTGCATTGCATTTGCAAAAGATCAAATTGGCCAAAAGTCTGTCAGTCATTTGTGCACGATGGGGATGTAGTATGATGCCACCATGGCTGAAAACTCGCTCCACTGGAGCACTAGAGGCAGGCACCGCCAAGACTCTGATGGCCACTCGCAAGGTAGTGACTTAGCTGTAGTGCTGGAGTGGTCCCAACATCCTTCTTCTGCCTCTTAAGGTATGCAGCAAACAGCCCTTCTCCTTCTCCAAGATCTTCTTGCGCTTCTTCATCAACCAGAGGCACAGGTTGCTCAGTCTCTGCAGCATCTTGCAGGATCAATTCTGGCAAAACATGTAACAGCAACACCAGAAACGAAAGAGCCCTTATTATCATTGATGTTGGTGATAGTGTTAGACTGAAAAATGTAATTATTGTTGCAGTCAATTAGATCGGATTATGAGGAAAAATTTTGCATTAAAGGCAATAATATTTACCTTTAACTTGTTGTGTCACCTCTGCCTTGATGTCACGATTGACCAGCACATGGGGCTCCACCCACAGCAGAGAAAAGGCTGGATCCAAGGCGGCTGCTTTGAGGTAGACTGGGTCTGAAAAGGGGGCAGTGATCCCATCTTGAGTCCTGGCCATTTTCACGTTAATGAAGATCCCAAGAAATATTTTTTTCAGGGATACCTGGAGACTTCTGACCAGGCCGCTCAGGAAACGAACTTGAGACTTCAGCTTCTCAAGGTGGTGATTGAGGGACAAGACGGATGGAACAACTGCACTGATTGTGACGACCTTCACCCCCTGTGTCAAATCAGTTGCTTCTCCAAACAGCTTCAAGATGTCCACCAACTCCTTCAACAGATTCCACTCTCGTGGTGTGAATGACAACTCCTTATGCCCAGCCTTTTCTAGAACAGCACAGAGCTTTAGATGATCACTCTGGAGAACTGCCTTCACTTGCCTCAGTGTTGAGTTCCATCTTGTGTTGACTGCAGCAGGGATGCCTTTCTGTTCCCCAAATTCACTATCAAACACATCTTTGAATGTTGTGCTTATGTGCAGCAGTGAGCTAAGTTTAGATAACTTGGAAAGAGAAGGACATACCACTTTTGTTTCTTTCAAACCGTCTCCCACCACCAGCTGAAGAGTGTGCGCAAAACACTGCAGGCGCTGTTTCTTTGCAATAGCAGCATCTACCGTTTGCTGATCTTCCAGGGTTAAGTTACACCAGAGCTCAGGGTCATCAAGATGGTCTCCGTCATCATCATCCTCTTGTTCCCTGGGGAAGCACACAGTGAATGCCTTTCGCATGTTAGCAGCATTGTCCCTAATAATGTAGTACAATTTATCTTTGACGTTGTATTCATCACATATTGACTCAAATTGGTCACAGATTCGTTCAGCTGTGTGTGACCCTTTGAAGCGGTTGCAGGCCAAGAGATTAGTCTTTAGCTGTATCCTCTCTGCCTCTTTCTCTATCCAGTGGACAGTGACACCAAGGAATCCCCTCATCTTTCGGTCAGACCAAATGTCCACAGTGACTGAAACATGGTCAGTGTTGCTCAATTGAGCTTTTAATTTTGAACGTCTCTCCTCAGCGAGGCTTTGTTTTTGATGTCAACGTTCTGCGATACACTGGGCTGTACTTACTGTCAAGTACTGTCGGAAAGTGCCGAAAACTCTTGTTTTCCATAATAGACAGGGGAAAGTTGCAATCAATAATCAAGTCAGACAGTATTGCATTGGTGATAGCTCTATGCTGTGGATGACTCATGCTGCAATGCCCTACACGACGGTCCAGGAATTTTGAGATTGAAGGCTGTTGTGGTTCATTTATGATGCTTTTGTTCATCTGGTATTCTTCAAATCTGTAACAGGTAAGCATATGAAACAGATGTCAGAAAATCCCTTATAGCCACACATGAATTGTATTTGAAACTACTCTTTACTCACATATCAATCGTAACATTGTGTTAATATTCATTTTGTGTTAATATTAATTGTATACTGTATTAGTGTGTGTGTTGTAACATTACATTAATAAAATCAATTTCATTGTCATTGTACGCTATATTAATAATATTTTCACTGCTTTACCTTGCCATCAAACAGCCCTTTCCGTCAGGAAACTGAAGTTTTATGCTTGTTAATTCACTCTCTCCAGCACACCAGATTCCATTGACAAAAACAGCAATTTTACCTCGCGTCACACAGAAATTGCTGGTCTACTGCTACCTCAATCATTAAGTTTATTTGTGCTATTTTATGTCTTCGGTGATAGTTCAGCTTAGTTATGATTTACCGAAATTACATAAACGACCTCAATGAGGCAGCAGTAAACAAGCAACTCCCGTGTGCTGCAAAGTAAAATGGCTGTTTTTGTCAATGGAATCTGGTGCGCTGCAGAGAGTAAGATATACTTTGCCTTCCTGTTGGAAAAACTCGTCTGGCAGCAAGCTAAAATGGTAAAGTACACATATTCTTAACATAGAGTACATTTAAACTGACCTTGACTTGATTAGGTTTGCTTATGTTTTACTGCTGACAGCAGTCTACTGTGTGTGTGATACACTAAGCACCTTATACAATCCCGCTTCAAACATCCCAAACTGTCCTGTTACAACATAATAAGTAGGAGTAAGGGAATGAACCCGCAGTGGATGCAGATTACCGTGTTTGCAAGGTTACGTTAACAGTGAGTTGACACTATCATTGATTTAACTATGCAGCTAGCAATTACGTTACTTAGCCGATAAGCTAGTGTTAGCTTTCATTCAAAACTTACCGTTCTTTGTGCAACTTCAAATGTCGAGCGAAGTTCCAAGTTGTGGCGTCTCCGTCCCTAATCTTCGACCCGCATATTTTACATACTGCAATTCGTTTTTTGTTGACCACCTCGTAATTTTTATACCCAAACGAAACTATCTTTGGTATCATTTTGCCAACTGGCGCGTTGTTATCTGTTATTCTTCATTGGTTGTCCTGTAATTTTATTGGTTGGATGCTGTCGGCTCAAAACAACGTGGATCTAATTTGATTGGATGTCGTGCCGACAGCGCGCCATCTCTCTCTCACACACACACACACACGCAGATGCACACGTGTATGTACAAAGAGAGATAGAGCGGTCCATGTCAACATACTTTTTAATCTTTGGGTTTTGGGGAAGTAGCAAGTCTTTTCAAGTCAAAAGGGTCAAGTCCAAGTGAAGTCACGAGTTACTGATGTTAAAGTCCAAGTCGAGTTGCAAGTCTCTTTACATTTTGTCAAGTCGAGTCTAAAGTCATCAAATTCATGACTCGAGTCTGACTCGAGTCCAAGTCATGTGACTCGAGTCCACACCTCTGCCAATCAGCAATGAATTTTGTCAGATGTTGCACACCTTGCATAATTAAGTGCTGCGAGATGATTGGTCGAGTAAGTACAAGCGGGGCTACCTATGCAGGGTTACAATGAAAATCTGCAGGATAGGGGGTCCTCGAGGACTGGGTTGAGAAACACTGTTGTAGTCTATATGTCTATGAGCTGGCTACTTCTACAAGCTATCATGACGTTTATAGCCACTGCGGTTAACGCCGGTCCCTAACATAACGTGAGAGAGTGAATGTTTGCGATTCCCCTCATTAAAGTGTCTTGATGCATGCTCAATAATCCAGGTAAGAAAACCACAGAGGGTTGAATCAGTTCATCTGGACACAGCGTTTACTGAGAGAAACGTTTCATCACTCATCTAAGTGACCTCTTCAGTGGCATAACGACCGAAAACAATGATCGGTTTCATATGCAAATTGCTGTGACCATTAACTAGAGTTACAATGGCCATGTGTGAGAGAAGTACTCTTGCCCCCCCCCCCCCGGTTCAGGGATGACTCCTCGTTTAAACCAGCGTTCCTCCCTATCAAGGATGTGCACATCCTCATCCTTGGAAGAGTGGCCACTGGCCTGTAGATGGGTGTAGACTGTGGAGTCCTGGCCTGACGTGTTAGCTCTTTTGTGTTGTGTGTTAGCTCTTCTGTTTTGTGCCAACCTCTTGGCCAGCATCTATTTGGTTTCCCCGATGTACAAGTCACGGCAATCCTCCTGGCACTTAACAGCGTACAATATGGGTGGTCCGTATGAAATTACAAAACGACCCCACCCTTAGCAATAGGACCACCCTTAACACTGACCAAGTGTGTCTGCTCCTGAAGCTGTGTCTTCAGTCCACATACTTCACATACAGGGGGCAGTATTATAGGCAGAGGCATGGGCGTCTATGGGTTCCCCAGTCTCACCTGTAGGGACCAACTTTGGATAAAAGCGTCTGCTAAATGACATCGTAACATTGTCAAAGAAGGTTGAATCAGTTCATCTGGATACAATGTTTACTGACAGATACGTTTCATCCCTCAACTAAGTAACATCTTCAGCCTGCTTCTTGAGTCTTCAGTTTGATTTTCTTACCTGGATTATTTAACGTGCGTCAAGACATTGTAACGCTGTAACTTGTATATGGAGGAAGTGGAAAAGAGGACTCTGATGTCCTATCCAGGGACACCGCCGAGCCATTGGTTCAGATTTGTGGACGACACCTGGGTTAAAATTAAACCTCAGGATGGATATGTAACACATTTCACCGGTTTTTATACTCTCTTCATGGGACCATCTGAGGTAGTCTCTATACATTAACAAACATGTCTTGGTACAGCAAACAAGGTGGCTCGGGATTGCTCGATGTCTTATCTAGTCTCATCCAAGGTCCCCCATGTCTCAGACAGAAGATCAGAGCTTATCATCTCTCCTTGCCAGGGCCTTCCACATTTACACATCGCCACATGTTTACCCCCATACCTCATCTGCGTGTGCAGGGCCCACTCACTCCTCATGTTAGTACATGCTAAGAGAAAGAGTACCAATACCAATTAAGATTATTAGAGTTAAGTAAAAGATGATACTTATCATCAGATTTTCCTCACAGATTCCAACGTTTTTCCTCTCACAGTACAGGATTTCCAGTTGCAAAAAAGCAAATATCCATCCAGCCATCCATTATCCAAGCTGCTTATCCCTATTGGGGTCATGGAATGCTGGGGCCTATCCCAGCAGTTATTGGGCGGCAGGCAGGGAGACACCCTGGACAGGTCGCCGGGCCATCACAGGGCCCACACACTCACACATACACACATTCACACCTAGGGACAATTTAGTGCGGCCGATTCACCTGACCTACGCGTCTTTGGACTCAGTTTTGGCACACTTTACCCACTTTTTAAAAATAAAAAAACAGTCACATTAACTTCAATATCTCTGATTTAAACTTCTTTTTTTTTACATAGAAAGTGTCAAGATTTCAAATTCCGGTTGGACTCTTAACTGCGAAATCGTTGGTTGGTTGTGAAGCGCCTCATGAACCTGACTTCTAATTTACCCACTCACAAAACTGACATGTAGTTTCACGTATGCTGTTGTTAGACATTAAAGATTTCCCTTTTTTTTTAATCAACATTATAATCCTCGTTGGGAAGTGAATTGGCAAAATATATATATTTTCTGCACCCCCACCACTACTCTCTGTTAGTCTGTCCCTTGTATTCTCATAAATAAATAAATAAATAAATAAATAAGCAAAAAGCAAATATATTTGATATTATCAAGGTGGCCCAGACAGGCTCGCGAGGAGATAGGGAGGCTAAAGACTGAATCCTAAATACCTCACTCACACTCTACAGGATCATCTGGTTCTTGGTTCTGAACAGCCTCACATCAGGACCTCCCACCAATTCTAAATAGGGGCAAGTCGGGTCAATTATCCTCTAGTGTGCGTCTGACAATACTGAGGTGTGACCTCACTGATAATCTCACAATATCCCTTAGAATCCCACACCACACCCATAATCCCCTCACAAGTAGTGCACATATCCCTTGACATTTTATTTTTATTTCTGTTATTTATAGCTTAATTTGGCTTAACAGACACACACACACACACACACACACACACACACACACGCACACGCACGCACACGCACACGCACACACACACACACACACACACACACACACACACACACACACACGCACACACACTAATCCTCTGTTATCACTGGCACTCCCTGCAGAAAACACCATGCACTATTAAAGGAAAAGTAAAAACACATTTTTTGGGGGGGGGGCTTTTTTTTCCCCCTTTTTCTCCCCAATTGCACTTGGCCAATCACCTTGGCCAATCCAGGAAGGGCTGCAGACTACCACATGCCTCCTCCGATACATGTGGAGTCGCCAGCTGCTTCTTTTCACCTGACAGTGAGGAGTTTCACCAGGGGGACTTAGCGCGTGGGAGGATCACGCTACCCCCCCCCCCCCCAGTTCCCCAGTTCCAGGAGTGCTTGTTTCTGGCAGACATCCATTTTTGGAAGATATAATCCTGTCTTATGTATGGCATTGTGTCATTTCTCATATGTGTTTTCATGACAAAACAAGAGTTTGGAGACCAGACAGACTCATCAGGAATTCCTCCTCATAAAAGATCTTGTAATGCGTGACCCCCTGATGTTGCCACTCAGTCATCCATCCATTATCCACACCGCTTGTCCTTACTCAGGGTCGCAGGGGTGCTGGAGCATAACCCAGCAGTCATTGGGCGGCAGGCCGGGAGACATCCTGGACAAGCTGCCAGTCCATCACAGGGCCACTCAGGTATGTCAGGAATCAGGAATCAGGAGCACTTTGTCATTTCACTTCACGTACTTGCACACATGAAGTGAAATGAAATGCTGTTCCCCCAGCCCAAAGCAGTGCAACATACAGACCAAAACACATCCAAGAACTACAAGAACACACGTATTCAAACTAACACATATATCCAAAAAAAAAAAACCACTGTCCAAGGGAACAAACGCCAGCCAGGATGACTGTCGGAACTGCCGGTCTGCACGGGCTAACAGTTAGCCTAGCCTGCCCCGATTAAGTGTCCTGTCAGACCGCCCTCTGTGTCTCCTCCTTGGTCACAGCTCCAAGTCAGACCCAGCCCTCCCAGCCAGACACCCTTGACACACCTCCCCACACTCCACACGATGACATCAAAAACACCACTCAACGCCAGGTGAGGCCGCCGCCAGACCACCCTCGGTGTTATCGGAACTGCCGGTCTGCATGGGCTAGCAGTTAGCTTAGCCTGCCCCGCTTCGCATCCTGTCAGACTGCCCTCGGTGTTACCTCCTCGGGTGCAGCTTCGGGCAAGGCCGCGGTCCCTGGGCCCACAGCGCAGCAGACCAAGCTCTCACAGCCAATCCAGTGCCAGCTCTCCCAGCCAACAAATGAAAACAAAAATGGCCCTGGATGAGGCCAAATGTGAATTCGTGCCGCCATCTTCCTACACTGGAACTGGGTGAGGCTGCTGCGAACATGAATTCACGCCACCCGGGTTACTGTGTGTGTGTGTGTGTGTGTGTGTGTGTGTGTGTGTGTGTGTGTGTGTGTGTGTGTGTGTGTGTGTGTGTGTGTGTGTGTGTGAAAACCACGACTTCATGATTCCTGATTACAAGACAGCAAGTTGTGTAGTGTGAACAGTACAGCAATCTGATGACTTTGAAAGCAGTGAGGGGTCTGTTGTTGTTAACGACCATCACTGTAAACATACCACCCTTGCAAAAACCTCTCCTTCATCTCCAACTGGAGAAGATGGGGCTACTGACCACCCAGAAGGCAATTCCGTACATGTTTAAGAGGAAAGTGACAGTCTGTGGAAGGCTAAATCAGTAAGTGGGCTGTGCAATTCCTCCCTTTGCTGTCAGGGGAAGCAAAGTGAGTGTCCCACAACCTGTCAGTATTCTCCCGGGCTGGCTTCAATGAACTGAGGAAGATAAACCTAAACCGGCTTGCTCCTAAACAAGAGGGGCATCTGCAGTGCTGGGGTTCACTAATGAGGATGTCGACCAAACCCTTGTCTATGCACAGCAGCTGGTCGACTCCTGTAGTCTACAGTCTGAGATCTCTATACCCGAGGACCCCACTGAGTAGGTGGTTCTGAAACAGTTGGACTCCTGAAAGCAACCACTGACTGGGACCAGTGCCAGTCAAATTCTGGCTGCTCCTTAACAACGATCTAATAGCACCTGGGGCATTGGTGGAGAATTCATGGATGCCTGTGTGGCAGTGTGTGCATGGGGATATTCAAGAATATCTTGTGGTACTAGTGGCAATTAGACGGTAAGATAAAAGGAATTTTGTGAAGGCTGCGGTTAGCTCCCACCTTTCACATCCACTAGAAATGGGCACAGATTGGCCAGGATTTAGAAAACTGATGAACAGCTGTACCGGAGAACATTCTTGACAGGAGAGTCAATCATTGTTTTGTACTGTTCAGCAGAGACACAGTTGCACACATGGGACTTAACAACACAATCGGTGGGAAGAGGAAATGCTTTCTCCAGGGCTTCCGGGAGCCGTGTCCAATTCTTACTATGGAAGATTTTCCTCTTGAGCAGTCCCATGACAGGACCCTGCTGTTTGCCTTTGAGCAGGTTGTTGAAATATATGGGCAGCTTGTGTGCCCAGAGGCAAACATGCCCACACTTTCACTTCATGGACAGATTGTACAGAGTAAGTGACACTCAAACAAATGAAGAGACAACCCAAAAGTGCTGCTGGAAATTGATTTTCCATGCAGCTCATCATAATCCAATGACTGGCCACCATGGACAGGGTAAATGACTAAACCTGATCAGGACTTGTTTCTATTGGCCGGGCATTAAGTGCTGATGTGCACTGGCGGTGTGTCACCCATTGCGAAGGTCTCTTTGTAAATAGACCAGCCACTTCAAAAGTTCAATTTCACCCTCTCCCTTTAATAGAGGTTCCCTTGAAAGAATGTACATGGCCCTCATCGAACCATTAGACCTTCGTGCACAAGGATATTTCTCTGTGCAGGCCGTGGAGAATTACATAACACAATATCCCAAAATAGAGATTTTCAAAACTTGTCTGCAAAGATTGTTGTACAAGTCCGGTTTCATATCTCCAGTGTTGAAATCTTACTGAGCAAAGCAGATCATTTATGTCACTGACACTTTGCAAGCTTCACTGATTGTTGGGCCTCATTTAAATTTGCAGCAGCATGTACCACCCCTAAGTAGACGGGTTGGTGGAGCACTTCCAATAGAATGCACAAGTCTATGAGCCATGAGTTTTTCCATGAGGACGTCTGTAAACGACAGAAATGGCTGCATCTTCTGTTGTTTGCTATGCAGGAGGTATCACTGGGTCTCCATGGAGTTTCCCCCCTTTGAATTGTTGTTGGGCAGAAAAACCTAAATCTGAGTTAGAAATAATTCGAGACAGATGGGAGGAAGGTCCAAGCAGACTTTTGAAATCCAATATGTTCTGGACCAGCAAAACTTCATTCATCAGGTCAAATGGCAGAATGGAAAACTTGTTCCAGGCATAGAAACGTCAGCAGTGCTTGTACAACAGAGGAACCAAATTGAAAGTATTTGCACCAGGCGATACATATAGCTCCTATATTACTCCCTATGTCAAGCACCAAATGAGGGATACATATAGCTCCTATATTACTCCCTACGTCCAGCACCAAATGAGGGATACATATAGCTCCTATATTACTCCCTATGTCCAGCACCAAATGAGGGATACATATAGCTCCTATATTACTCCCTACGTCCAGCACCAAATGAGGGATACATATAGCTCCTGTATTACTCCCTATGTCCAGCACCAAATGAGGGATACATATAGCTCCTGTATTACTCCCTATGTACAGCACCAAATGAGGGATACATATAGCTCCTGTATTACTCCCTACGTCCAGCACCAAACGAGGGACATTTGTGGTCACCCATGAGTGGGGCAAGTTGGTAATGATGTTGCATAATCTGCCATACTTGATGCACTTCAGATATACTGCTTCAGTCCTTTTTACACATGGATTAAGGTGGTCTCTGTTTCTCTGGCTAGCCACCTGTCATTCTCTTTTGAAGAACATGAACGGCATGGTTGACAAACTTCTGTTGTTTCTCTCAAATCCTTATTTATTTCAAAACAAGGCCATTATATTTAATGTCTTTAAGATGTTTACTCCCCCCCTCCCCAATTGTACCTGGCCAATTACCCCACTCTTCCAAGCCATCCCGATCTCTTCTCCACCCCCTCTGCCAATCCGGGGAGGGCTGCAGACTACCACATGCTTCCTCCGATACATGTGGAGTCACAAGCCGCTTCTTTTCACCTGACGCTGAGGCGTTTCACCAGGGGTATGTAGCGCGTGGGAGGATCATGCTTTCCCCCCCAGTTCCCTCTCCCCCCTGAACAGGTGCCCTGACCAACCAGAGGCGTCAGTGCAGCAACCAGGACAAGTACCCACATCCGGCTTCCCACCCGCAATTGTGTCTGTAGGGACGCCCGACCAAGCCGGAGGTAGCACAGGGATTCAAACCGGCGATCCCCGTGTTGGCAGGCAACGGAATAGACCGCTACGCCATCCGGGCGCCCGAATTTTACTGTTCTCTTGTCAAAGAACCGCCAATCTGTTGATAGTCAGATTTCTCTACTTACTTACTACCCGCTGTGCCTGTTGCCATGTAGGGCAGCAGTTGCGATTTCCATAACACGTTTTCTACAGGCCAGAGTTGTCAGCCCCATTTCCAACCCCCTGTAGTCTGCAGGGCAGACGGCTCATGCTTAGTCTGGTTACTACGCCTTCGACCTTTCTAGCATGGGTGACCCTACCAGGAGCATAGCCCCAGCCAGTATAGCTGTCTGCGTCATCAAGATATGCAGCCTCACAAGGGTCCGCGGTGGTGTAGCGGTCTAAGCATCGGCTTTGTGTCGATGCAGTTGCCCACTGGGGACCGGGGTTCGCGCCCCGGTCTCGTCAGATCCGACTATGGCCGGACTCGATGAAGCAGCGATCATTGGCAACGCCGTCTTCGGGAGGGGGGCGGAGTCGGCTTGTGTTCGTCACTTGAATGCGTCTCTGGGTGTGTCGGAAAAAGCGGCGGTTCGGCCTGGAGTCGCCTTGTCGCGAAAGTGGGGAGGCGGCCTCCGAGACCGCCGGCCGGAGAGATGCAGTTGGCGAACGCGCGCAGTACGAGGGTGGGTGTTTGAGCTAAAATAGGGATCGATTGGCCACTAAATTGGGAGAAAAAAAGGGAAAAATCAGAAAAAAAAGATATGCAGCCTCACAACCGCAACAAAGTGACAATCCTGGGTGAGGTCAGATTTGACCAAAACGTGTTACAATGTAAAGGCGTCACACAGACACGCTGTGGAAACCCTGCACCGGCACTCCGGCAACACGTGAGCGGAAACCCAAAAGTAACGAGAGTGTCAACTTTTTGTTAGCTACCCGCGCCAGCTCCCCCCTCCCCTCCCCCCCCACCCCTGCGTGGGCTCTCCGCCGCTTTGATCACCAGTCGCAGGGGCGATATTAGCGAGAGGAAGGGTTGCATGAGCAACAGATATTCTATTTTTAAAAACGTGAGTGGGAGAGTTGAAAGACTACGAAACTCAAGGTACATTATTAGCCAGAGAATTGGGGAGAAAAAAAAGTTATTTCATTTTTGGGTCCAGGCTATTTTAAATAAGGTGTGGAGGGGAGTGGAGGGGAGGGGAGGGGGGGACGTCGAACGGTTCAATCTAAACTTATATTGATCGTGCACTGGTCGGTCAATAACTCATGCCAGAAAAGTCAACGAGACATGGAAATACGAATTAAAAAAAAAGTCCAATATTTTTGACTCCGTCTTGGCGGGATGCGTTGCGACAGCCACATTTGGTGGAGCGGTAATTACGTCTCGTTGGGATACGTGGGAGGGCGGAGAGGGAGACGGAGGACGACGTGAGCAGCTTGACATAAGTAGTAACTCCATCTGTGGTGCTGACAGAGAGTTTATTGAGCCCTCTGTGGATGGATTTATTGTTTGACGATACGCCGAACCTCGCACAGGGGCTCGCGTGCAGCTCCACGGGCGCAGCATGTGCGCCGCTTGGTTCACTTGCAGTCGTTCTCTCGCCCTGTCACCTCCTCTTTAACCTCACTGTAATTCGAAAGGCCCGACCATCAGTTCACTTCAACAAGCCAACCCACGCACCTCGAGCGTTTACGCACGCGCGCGCATGCGCACACGCACACACACACCTTTCCCTCCCCCCAGTTGATGGTGCTCTTTGAAGCGTTTTTCTTTCCCCTGCTTCTCCCACCTCCATCATCGCTTAGCGGGGATCCCTCGCTCTCTCCCATGACCACTTTCCTCTGTTCCTCTGCCTTCTCTCTGCAAACCATCTGTCCATCCTTCTCTCTCTCTCTCTCTCTCTCTCTCTCTCTCTCTCTCTCTCTCTCTCTCTCTCTCTCTCTCTCTCTCTCTCTCTCTCTCTCTCTCTCTCTCTCCCTCTCCCTCTCTCTCTCTCTCTCTCCCTCTCCCTCTCTCTCTCTCTGCTCCTCTCGCATTCTTTTTTCCAACCCCCTCCTACTCTTCATGCCACTTCCTCTCCTCTCATTTTTCCACACGTCCCCTTCTGCCTGCCACCATCTCTCTACCTCCTTTATCCTTTTGGCCGTCTCTCTCCGTGTTCATTGCTCTGTCTGTCTGTCTGTTTGTCTCTCTCTCTCATTCTCTCTCTCATTCTCTATCACTCTTTTTCTCTCTCAATCTCGTTCCCTCTATCGCTCTCCCTCTCTCTCATCTTCTCTTGCTGTCTCTCTCTCATGCGCTATCACCCTTTTTCTCTCACTCTCTCATTCTCTCTCTTGCTCTCTCATTTCCTCTGTCTCTCTCTCATTCTCTCTCTCGTTCTCTATCACTCTTTTTCTCTCTCATTCTCTTTCTCACTCTCATTCCCTCTATCTCTCTCCCTCTCTCATTTTCTCTTGCTGTCCCTCTCTCATGCACTATCACCCTTTTTCTCTCATTCTCTCATTCTCTCTCTCTCCCTCTTTCTCTCTCTTGCTCTCTCATTCTCTCTCGCTCTCTCTCATTTCCCCCCCTCTCTCTCATCCTGTCTCGCTCATTCTCGCTCATTCTCTATCACTCTTTTTCTCTCTCATTCTCTCTCTCGTTCTTTCTCTCTCCTTCTCATTCGCTCTCTCGCTCTCATTCCCTCTATCTCTCTCTCTCATTTTCTCTTGCTGTTTCTCTCTCTCATCCTATCTCATCCTCTCTAGCATTCTCTCTCTCATGCGCTATCACCCTTTTTCTCTCGCTCCCTCTTTCTCATTCTCTCTCTCTTGCTCTCTCATTCTCTCTCATTTCCTCTATCTCTCTCTCATTCCCCCTCTCTCTCTCCCTCTCATTCTCTGTCTCTGTCTCTCTCCTCTCCATCTCCCTCGCTCGCTAACTCTGAATGGATGTAGGCCTCTGTAATGGAAAACCAAGTCTTTTTCGGACATGCTGATGTAAAGGAGTGACTGTTTGATCTTGTAAAAACGTGTCATTGTAAAGTTTGTTTGTTATTAAATAAAGAGCCGTTTTTAATTTTAAAAATCTCTCTCTCTATTTCAAGACCATTTTCTCCTGGTTCAACCGTAGTCCCCCCCCCCTTCTCTCTTTCTCTTTCTCCTTCTCCTACAGCAAGCCTACACATCCACCCCAACACATCTCTGGGGTTTGCGCCTCTCTTCCTCCCTTCCTCTTTCTTTACTTGCTTTCGCTCCCCTCAATGTCTTTTGCTTTTTCAACCGCACATTGTGCCCCACCCTCTCCTTTGCTTTATCTCCACCTCCTGCTTACTCCAATCCCTATGACCTCCACCCTCCCTCCATCTCTCTCACTCTTTATCTCTCTCTCTCTATCATTGCCTCACCTCTCTCCCTCCTCTCTGTGTGTGCATGTTTCCCAACTTTCCTCCCTCCTCCCACCTGCTCTATCCATCATCCCTTCCCTTTCCTCGGTTCTCTTCATCTTATCCTGCTTTCTTTGGAAGTGCTCCTCTGTAGTTTCAGCACCCCTGTCTTTATTTTAACTGAGCTCCCCCTTTTTTTTTTTGGCCAAAGTGATTTTCCTTCAACTTTTGCTTTTCCCCATAAAGAGCAGGTTTGGCTTCAGTTAAGAAGTCTGCTTCATTGATTCCAAGTCAACATTCCCTAAAGTTTCTGTGCTACCATGACAGTTCCCCCCCCCCCCGAGACATTAGCACAAATCTCCTATTTGTTCACCTTGTGAGCGCCAATCGATAGGGAGCAAAACTATTTTTCATCACAGTTCATTTGAATTGCGGGTTATTTCATCATGCAGACTCAGCTTTTCCAATGCCCTGGTATGGATTTAACTTTGCCATGACATTTTTTTTTACCACTCCTTGGTTTGCGTGCAGATTGGCTTCTGATCCATTTTAAGTGAAAATTGATATTACACGTCAAGACTAAGCCACAAGTGACGTTTGTTTCTGGCTTTCATTCGTATGGCTATTGCATCCCTACACCTATGTGAGAAGCAGAGGCCTTATTTATGAAATGTTCTGATTATAGACAGTATAAATAAGATGGGCGTAGTGCCTGTGGTGGTGCAGTGGCAAGGAGGGCAGCTATGAAGAGACTGAAGAATAGAAAGGCAGTTGGTCCTGATGACATACCTGTGGAGGAGTGGAGATGTTTAGGCGAGACGGCAGTGGGGTTTTTAACTAAGCTTAGCACAAAAAGTAAGGAAATGTGAGTTTGGTAGGTTATGTCTTTGTTTTAACAATGCTTCTTGGCAATAAATCTTACATCAGGCAGCTGATTGTCAGCACTTGGGGTACCAGAAGCTCAAAACAAGAGTCAATAGCAACAGCAAAATAAGCTGTTTGGCATTGGCAGAGAAGATTTGGTAAATTTTTAATGGGCAAACCCACATACTCAACTCTGCTGCTCATCCCACAAATGCATGTTCCTTACAAATGTGGCGCCATTTAAAAGGGGAATAAACAGGCTTTCCAACGGTATAAGATTTATTGCCAAGAAGCATTGTTACAACAAAGAAATAATCTACCAAACACACATTTCCTTACTTTTTGTGCTAAGTATATATTGTTTAACACAATCCTGGAAAGTGAGAGGATGCCTGAGGAGTGGAGAAGAAGCATACTGGTACCGATTTTCTAAAACAAGGGTGATGTGCAGAACTGTAGCAACTACAGAGGTATAAAGTTGATCAGCCACAGCATGAAGATTTGGGAAAGAGTAATAGAAGCTAGGTTAAGAGAAGTGGTGATTAGCGAGCAGCAGTATGGTTTCATGCCATGAAAGAGCACCACAGATGTGATGTTTGCTTTGAGGGTGTTGATGGAGAAGTATAGAGAAGGCCAGAAAGAGTTGCATTGTGTCTTTGTAGATTTAGAGAAAGCATACGACAGGGTGCCGAGAGAGGAGGTGTGGTATTGTATGAGGAAGTCAGGAGTTGCAGAGAAGTATGTAGGAGTGGTGCAGGATATGTATGAGGGCAGTGTGACAGTGGTGAGGTGTGCGGTTGGAATGACAGATGGTTTTAAGGTGAAGGTGGGATTACATCAATGATGGGCTCTGAGCCCTTTTTTATTTGCAATGGTGATGGACAGGTTGACGGACAAGATCAGGCAGGAGTCTCCGTGGACGATGATGTTCGTGGATGACATTGTGATCTGTAGCGCGAGTAGGGTGCAGGTTGAGGAGAGCCTGTGTTAGTTTCAAATAAGACAACTGTATTTATTTAACTGAACTTTATTTGCGCTCTCAACAGCAAGTGGCCACAGCCTACTGAACATTTCAACAAGTGCCTTTCGCTAGCAGCGCGCCTTCCTCCTAACAGGAGGGTTACCATAAAGACTGCAGTAGAAGTTACTAACAAAACAGGCTACCGTATTAACTGTATTATAGGCACCAACCAAAGTTAACTTAACAAACTTAACACCTGGAGAGGTGGAGGTATACACTGGAGAGAAGAGGAATGAAAGTCAGTAGGAGCAAGACGGAATACACGTGTGAATGAGAGGGAGGACAGTGGAGTGGTCAGGATGCAAGGAGTAGAGGTGACGAAGGCATACGAGTTTAAATATACTGCTCAAAAAAATAAAGGGAACACCTAAAAACACAATATAGACCTCGATGAATGAAATATTTCAGCTGAAAATCTTTATTTATTAGACAGAGGAATGTGTTTAGAGCAAAATAACCTAAGAATGATCAATGGAAATCAAAATCATTAGCCCATTAAGGTCTGGATTCAGAATCATACTCAAAATCAAAGTGGAAAATGAGAACATAGGCTGATCCAACTTCTGTGGAAATTCCTCAAGACGATTCAGAATGAGGCTCAGTAGTGTGTGTGGCCTCCACGTGCCTGTATGCACTCCCTACAACGTCTGGGCATGCTCCTGATGAGACGACGGATGGTCTCCTGAGGGATCTCCTCCCAGACCTGGATCAGGGCATCGGTCAACTCCTGGACAGTCTGTGGTGCGACATCGCGTTGGCGGATGGTACGAGACATGATGTCCCAGAGGTGCTCAATTGGATTCAGGTCTGGGGAACATGCAGGCCAGTCCATAGCATCAATGCCCTCGACATACAGGAACTGCTGACACACTCTGGCCACATGAGGACGAGCATTGTCATGCATGAGCAGGAACCCAGGGCCCACTGCACCAGCATATGGTCTGACAATGGGTCTGAGGATCTCATCCCGGTACCTAATGGCAGTCATGGTACCTCTGGCTAGCACGTAGAGGTCTGTGCGGCCCTCCAAGGATATGCCTCCCCAGACCATCACTGACCCACCGCCAAACCGGTCATGCTGGAGGATGTTGCAGGCAGCAGAACGTTTTCCACAGCGTCTCCAGACTCTCTCACGTCTGTCACATGTGTTCAGTGTGAACCTGCTCTCATCTGTGAAGAGCACAGGGCGCCAATTGCGAATCTGCCAACCAAGATGTTCTCTGGCAAAGGTCAATCGGGCTGCACGGTGTTGGGCTGTGAGCACAGGCCCCAATTGTGGACGTCGGGCCCTCATACCATCCTCATGCATTCTGTTTCTCACTGTTTGAGCAGAAACCTGCACATTAGTGGCCTGTTGAAGGTCGTTTTGTAGGGCTCCGGCAGTGCTCCTCCTGTTCCTCCTTGCACAAAGGACCAGATAGCGGTCCTGCTGCGGGTTTGTTGTCCTCCTGCGGCCCCCTCCACATCTCCTGGTGTACTGGCCTGTCTCCTGGTACCTCCTCCATGCTCTGGACACTGTGCTGGGAGACACATCAAATCTTCTTGCCACAGCACGCATTGATGTGCCATCCTGGATGAGCTGCACTACCTGAGCAACTTCTGTAGGTTGCAGATACCGCCTCATGCCACCTCTAGTGGTGCGGGCACTAGCAAAATGAAAAACTAACCAAAGATCGGCCAGAAAAGATGAGGACAGGCAAATGGTCTGTGGCCACCACCTGCAAATCCATTCCTGTTATAGGGGTTGTCTTGCAAATTGTCTAATTTCCACCAGGTGGAAATTAGACAATTTACCAACAGGGGAAATTGATTCACAAATCAGTGTTGCTTCCTAACTGGACAGGCTGATATCTCAAAAGTGTGATTGACTTGGAGCTACATTGCATTGCTTATGTGTTCCCTTTATTTTTTTGAGCAGTGTACTTGGGGTCAACTGTCCAAAGTAACGGGGAGTGCAGGAGAGAGGTGGAGAAGAGAGTGCAGGCAGGGTGGAGTGGGTGGAGAAGAGTGTCAGGAGTGATTTGTGACAGAAGGGTACCAGCAAGAGTTAACGGGAAGGTTTACAAGGTGGTTGTGAGCCCAGCTATGTTATATGGTTTGGAGACAGTGGTACCGATGAAAAGACAGGAGGCGGAGCTGGAGGTGGCAGAGTTGAAGATGCTAAGATTTTCGTTGGGAGTGACGAAGAAGGACAGGATTAGGAATGAGTCTATTAGAGGGACCGCTCAGGTTGGACAGTTTGTAGACAAAGCAAGAGAGGCAAGATTGAGATGGTTTGGACATGTGTGGAGGAGAGATGCTGGGTATATTGGGGGAAGGATGTTGAAGATGGAGCTGCCAGGGAAGAGGAAAGAGAAAGGCCTAATAGGAGGTTTATGGATGTGGTGAGGGAAGACAACCAGGTGGTTGGCGTTACAGAGGAAGATGCAGAGGACAGGAAGAGATGGAAACGGATGATTTGCTGTGGCACAGCCTAAAGAAGAAGTTGTGCCTGTGGTGTCACTCATTGGTGAAGGGACGTTTTGAGGCCTAAGGTTTGGCTTTAGACTTGTTGCCATCATGTCAGTTGTTGGAGCCAGCAAATCGAAATTTGGGGAAATTTGGGTGGCGCTTGGGTGGGACCTCGTTGCAGACACGTCAGTGACAGCCTGTCAATCAAGGCAAACATGCCCCTTTTTTAATCAAGTAAAGTTTATTTGTATAGCCCAAATTCACATGGTAGTCCCGAAGGGCTTTACAATCAGTAGCTTCTCCTGAAGAAAATCCCTCTGTCAACTAGAAAACACATCCAATGTTGGAAGCTTCTCTCTCTCTCTCTCTCTCATCCATATGCTTTTGTTTTCTTCTCTGTGCACAATGTTTGTGCTTACATCCAGAAGACATCCTGCTCACCCTCACTTACAGAAGTTACAGTAATTCTTTAACTTGCTAGCTAACGTTTGCAGCCAAGGTAGCTGGATAGAATAAACACTCATGTATGTAGGAATCACATGACAATCGGTGGGCACAAAAAGAAAATAATGGTAATAATAATAATGCTTTTGATTATACCACTTTCCCAGGAGTTTCTGGCATCATAGTGAAAAGAAATAACATTTTCCAGAGATTTAAAAGTAATAAGGAATTTATTCTGTTCTCAGTCAGTGGGTCTTAGGCTATGCGGTGACTGTGAGAAGAAATCATTGGAGAAACCATGAAGTATAACTGCTGTCCGCAATACATAGTAGCTCCCAGACTACTCCTGCACTGGGCAATAATATGGCTTGAAATGGTGCCCACACCCTTGGAAATTCCGCCCCTGTTACCCAGGCTTCTGACTCCGGGGCCATGAAACCCTCTCGGGAACCCTTCGGTGAAATCCCTGATGGCACGACACTACACAACACAATAGTTCTCAAAAAGTCTTTGGAGATGCCAAGGTTTTGACCCCATAGGTAGGGAGGGACATTTCAAACAGGCGCGCAATGCCTGCATCCTGGAAGCTAGCGTAGTGGACGGAGGATAAGCATATCGTCACAGCGGAGACCTGTGCAGGATTTGAGAGATTTGAGTTACTTTATTGATCCCCGTAGGGAAATTACGCTCTGCATTTAACCCATCCTAGCTGTGTAGCTAGGAGCAGTGGGCAACCGCTAGTGCAGTGCCCAGGATCAACTCCAGTTCATCTTGCCATGCCTCTGTCAGGGGCACAAACAGCAGTATTAACCCCAACATGCATGTCTTTTTGATGGTGGGGGAAACCAGAGCACCCGCAGAAAACCCACTGCAGACACGGGGAGAACATGCAAACTCCACACAGAGGACGACCAAGGCGGACCCCCCCCCCCCCCCAAGGTTCAAACTAAGGGCCTTCTTGCTGTGAGGCGACAGCGCCAACCACTGGACCACTGTGCCGCTTTACACCGTGCCGATTACATAAGCCTTGTCTCGGGGGCAGAGGAGCCTTGCTCAAGGGCACCGCAACAGTAGTTATCCAAGGGAGGGGGGGGGGCACGTTACTCATTTGTAACTCATCCTCTGCCTCAATCAATCCTAGATGAAGTGGAGATTTACACTGACACCCTTCTGGTCCCAAGCCTGTGATTCCTCTGACAGCTGTGTCTTTGCTGCAGCAGATAGATGGCAAAACTGTCAGATGAAAGCAAAACCAGACGGGCAGATAGGCACAAAAAAACAGACAAGTAGAAACTGGCAAACACTGGCAGCCTGATTGAGAAACGGAGATAGTCAGAGATAGAGAGTGGCGAAGGGAGGGGAGAACAAAAGAAAGAACATTGAGACATTGGAGATCTTTCTATTTTTCTCTGTGACTAATTCTCCTCTGATCTCTCATTCTCTCCCTCATTTACAGAAGACCTGTTTGCTCCCCCTCTCTCTCTCTCTCTCTCTCACACACCCACACTGCACACTGCACACACACACACACAGCACACATTGGCACCACTAACTATAATATGCACAAACGCACACAATTACCAACACCTACACTGGTACGGCGCGCGTACAATTCTTTTTATTCTTCTGCTCTCGCACCGAAACTCTGTGTCACACTCTCACGCACACACACGATATGAATCCACGTAGACACACAAAGGCAAAAAAAAACAAAACAAAAAAAAACAAAAAAAAAACAAAAAATCGGAATTGCCCGGAGTGCTTACAGCCCACACTGTTTCCTATGCGTGGTGGATAAGCCTACACACACACACACACACACACACACACACACACACACACACTCTAATCTGACACAGGAAAAATTATATTTTCTCTTTTGATCCAAAGCGGTGCAATTTCCTCAGCCTCTCTTGCACGGCCACTTTGCGGCCGCATGCTTGTGTAACCAGCCAGTGTTTCATTTTTAATACTCAGAACATCTATATTTCTCTCACCTGCTCTGTGCTCACACAAGTCTTTCTCTTTTTCTTTTTTCCTCAGACATTTTCTTTTTAGCTACTTTTACGGCCTAATTGTTTTTTGCAAACGGCGTTTTGTGCCAAACGTTGCAACGCTGCACGGTCTCGACACACTTTTAGTGGCGTGTTGGTGAAACTATTCAGGGGGATCCCCTCATGCAGGGGGAGGATGCGATTTCGGCCTTTATCCTCTTCTAATCCGCTTGCAATTATACTTCGAACCAAAATGTGTACACACAAATAACCTCAGTATCACACACACACACCCCCTCCCCTCTCTCAGTCTGTCAGCCTTTTTCTTTTCATTCCCTCCTCTCTCCGTTTTGCTCCATGTCTCCCTACTTCTCGAAAGCTTTGCACATAAGTGCACATATCATACTAGGTTTTCCGCAGGGCAGCATTTAAGACCACCTAAGTTCCCCTCATTGCCACTCTCTCTCTCTCTCTGTCTCTGTCTCTCTCTCTCTCTCTCTCTCTCTCTCTCTCTCTCTCTCTCTCTCTCTCTCTCTCTCTCAAGCAAAAATGGCTATATTTGTAAGCAGAAAGAGGAAGAAGGCCAACTCAGTAGACACTGATGTAACGCTGTTGTTTACTAGGATGGTAAAAGCCAGGATAATGATCGACTTCAATTATTACGGAGAAATGAAAGATATCCAGCAATCCAGTGTCATCTGGGCTCATGAGGATGTGTTGTGCTCAGTGTAAGAGAACCAACTTGTTTTTTTCCAGAGAATTGATGTGATTTATTTTTATTTTTAACTATCTATTTATTTGCTTGTGTTTTGAATATGATTGTGTTTTATTACAATGTTACTTTTTTAAAAATCAAATCTCTCTCTCTCTCTCTCCCCTCCCCCTTCTCTTATTTTTGTAGTCATTATATACGGTGAAAACAACTGATTCTCCATCTAAAACATGGTATTTTGTATGCGTGCACCGTACATGTGGACATCTATACACTGCTTATCTCACCTAAGCTTTTACCTCATATCATATCATATCATATCATATCCTACCATATCTTATATCATATGATATATGATACCCGAAGAGGTACCCGGCATTGCCCGGGGAAAATGTTCTCACCAAAACAACCAACACGATCTGAGCTTTACGATATAACCGATGATGCAATATCGGATAATTTATGATATGATACGTGATAAACGAATCTTATTAACAAAAATTATTAAATGTCATAATTTTCAATCCATTCATCAAGCTTCTTTGCCAATGTGTATATTAATCGCTCAGTGCTAAAGCGCCTCAGGGTGAACCACATTGCATTGCACTGACAAAGTTAGGTATAGTGCCTCCCTTGACCACTGGAGGGATCTGCCGGAAGTCTCCACAAAGCATCATTGGAATGCCTCTTTCGCAAATAAATCAAAATTTTTACTTGGTTTTTTAAATATTTTTTTGAACTGTGCAATCCTTAGAAAGTGCTGATTCTAAAGATACCTTTCTTTTTGTTCTACAACGAGTATTTCTGGAGTTTTAAGCAAACATACAAACATACACTCTTGCTTTATATATATATATAGAATATATCATGTCAGATTCAGCACCTCACATCATGGTGCACCACCAAAAATCTTGTTCTCAATGTGCAGAAGACGAAAGAGCTGATTGTGGACTTCAGGAGGTCTAGAAGCTGCAGCCACTCCCACATACACATCAATGGGTTGGAAGTGGACCGTGTCTCCAACTTTAAATTCCTTGGCGTCCACATCAGCGAGGACCTCCCCTGGACATCAAACATCCAGGCCCTTGTGAAAAAGGCCCAACAACGCCTGCATTTCCTGAGGAGGCTGAGGAGCGCCCGTCTAGCCCCCAAAATTCTCACCAACTTCTACCACAGCACCATAGAGAGCATCCTGACCATCTGCATCTCAGTGTGGTACGGCAACTGCACCTCAGTAGACCGGAAAGCTCTGCAGCGGGTCGTCAAGGTGGCCCAGCATATCACCGGTACCCAGCTCCCAGCCATAAAAGACATTTATCACAAACGCTGCCTTCAAAGGGGTCTCAGCATCAGCAGAGATCCCACCCACCCCAACCATGGACTGTTCTCCCCCCTGTGCTCCGGGAGGTGCTACAGGAGCCTCAGAGCCCGCACTACCAGGCTCAAAAACAGCTTCTCTCCCCAAGCTGTTGCCCACCTGAACCTGGCCACCCACTGAATGTCTGCAAATATGTTTACACTCGTGCTCTGTTTTTACTTATATTTAGCTTTTAGTCTTCATCTGTATCTTCATCTTCATCTTATAGTATGCTTGCCTACGTCTGTCTTGCACCGTTTGGTGAAGCCGCAGTCCTTGTTTTATTTTTACACATGTGCCTGCACATTGTTTTTAATGACAATAAATCGAATTGAATTGAACTGAGCTGAATATCATAGCTTTATCTCATCTCCACTCATGGTCTCTCTCTCTCTTCCCTTTCTCTTCCCATCCCTGTTCTTCCCACTCTCCCCATCCCTTCCCGTTTCTTCCCACTCACATTTTCACACCCTCTCTGCTGCGACCTGCTCCTCTAAATGAAGCCATTTATGTAACAGCAGAGATCATAATGCGACGGCTACTTAGAGAACACAACTGAACATGATCAGTCTCACTTGTGTGTCACTGAGTCTGTGTGTCCGTGGCTTGTGTGTTAATGAAGCCGGGGGGGGGGGGTCACTCAATGTTTGGATATCTGTATGATTGAATATACTGTGCTTGTGTAAATGTCTATAAGCTTTAAGCACTGTGTGTATGTGTGTGTGTGTGTTAATGTGATTTCTGTCCTAATCTTAAATTATAATTTTATCTCTAGAGTAATAATATTAATTTAATACACTGCTTGGCACAGAAGCACAGATAGTGCCTCAGCAGTGGGCTTTTATTGCGTTGACCTTTAAGTTAACACCAAAAGGTATTGGAGCCGGAGGAAACAGTCGCCACAACAATGATTTTGGAATACAAAGAAATTGTTTTTTAATTGGAATAAAAACAACAACAACAACAATGTGTAATGAGGAATGACCTGGTGGGCCCAAAACGTAACACATTTAACATGCATTGAAAATGTTTTTGTGATCATGACATTGAAATCCAAATCTTGATCTAAAAAGCTAATTTCTGCCAAAAGCATTAGGACAGCTACTTCCTGTTCCTACGTAGATACATGGCTGCTCTCCTGAGGCTCAGAGAGGGATAAGGGGGGGGGGCGTAATTACAGAGAACAAGACTAGGTCAAAACCTAGTCTATGGCTGGACCGTGTAGGGTCAGTGTTTGAAATGGTAGCCAATTTGTTAGAGGGATGGTCGGTGGTAGTGTCTATAATGTGAATTCCTGGATATCAGGGATTAGACATATTTATTTGTAATTTCGCTGCACTAGCGCCTCCTCTGGTCGGTCGGGGCACCTGTTCCTCCCACGGCAGAGAGGGTGGAGCAGAGACTGGGACGGCTGGAAAATAGGATAATTGGCCAAGTACAATTGGGGAGAAAAAGGGGGGGAATCAAAAAATAAAAACAAACAAACAAACAAACTCCAAAACACATATATCCAACATATTAAAGAAATTGCACTGTAACAGAGAGCAAACGCCACGATGACTGCATGGGCTAGCAGTTAGCTTAGCCTGCCCCGCTTCCACATCCTGTCACACCGCCCTCGGTGTTTCCTCCTCGGGTGCAGCTCCAGGCAGGGCCGTGGTCCCTGGGCCCGCCGGATGCAGCAGACCAAGCCGTCCCAGCCGATCCAATGCCAGCTCTCCCAGCCAGACACCCTGACACACCTCCCCGCACTCCACACGATGACAACAAAAATATTAAATGCTCATCTACTATTTTCTGTAGTGGCACCTTAAGTGACGTCATTGGTCACCTGATCCAAATGGCTCAATCATGTCAAACTGATCACTCAGTCAGTCAGTCAGCTAGCGACATTTGCATTTGTAGGGCTGCCCCACTGATCCGGTCCAGCCAATAAGAGGAAGGAAGAGACGAGACGGAGGGCCTGAGCATCACGTATCCCTCTCCCTAGTAAATGATAACCCAATCCTCTACCTACTGCACCTCCTTGTGGAGCCCTTAATTCATTCAAAGCAACCTGTTCTGTCTCCCTGCTTGGCGCTTGTATCGCTTCTTTCCTGGCAATTTGCTCATGAGGTTACAGGGTTTCGGTTGCGGATGTTTGTTTAAAGCATGGGGGCGCTACTCCACATGCACGTCTACGGCTCTCCGCTAACTGGAGACTGTGTGCCTTTCCATTGTCAAGCTGCATTGATCATCTGCAAAGCCACGATGTCCCCCGGTCCATAACACCAGTCTATCGATGAAAGCACCTCGGACTACTGCCACCCATAGGAATAGCAGGATTTATTGTGGAGGTTTACTCCTCTAGATCCGCCGTGTTCCGCTCTGTTGTCTCCTGACAGCGTGAACAGGATTACCGCATGGAGGGTGTGGCTCTTCACCACGCACGGACGGTCATTCATCATCGAGAGGCTATATTTTGCGCTTCACACGATGCTGGGGTGTATGGAGACCAGTCTAGGGCGCCACAAAAGGCCGTCTGGGGGAGGTACTACTCCTATACTTAACCCCTTAACCCCAGCGTTAAGGGGTTAATTTTGGGGGCGTCCTGACGGACGACCTAGGTGAGGCTGCTCATGAGTAGTGACTGGGATAGTGTGACCTTTGCACTCTTACGTGATCTAGGAGACCACTCGTTTTGGGAGGATCGGCTAAACGGCGAAAAGCAGAATGTGAAAACCTGTTGACAGCTTCCATCAGCACAGGATATGATGAACAACTTCCTTTCCCTCACCGACCACGAGTGTGCCTCTGAGACGCCCTGCACACAGAGAAGGAGAACTGGCTGGGAGTGTACGGCTGTCATTAGGGTCACCACGCTGTCAAGTGGGCACCATCAATCAGTGCATTAAGTCTAGGACACCTCCAGGCTTGACAGTAATTTCTGGTGTCCCAGAATCACCCTCGTCTATACCTGCTCTCAGTAATCATAAGAGAGAGAGAAAGAGAGAGGAGGGAGGGAGAGAGAGCGAGAGACAGAGAGGAGGGAGGGAGGGTGAGAGTAACTCAGAGATAGGCTGCATGTGTGTGTGTCTGTGTGAGTGTGTACGAGAGAGAGAGTAACTTGGTCTGCCTAAGAGATGAGAGAATGTGAGACTGTGTGTGTGTGTGTGTGTGTGTGAGAGAGAGAGAGAGAGAGAGAGAGAGAGAGAGAGAGAGAGAGAGAGCAGAGAGAGAGAGAGAGAGAGAGAGGAGGGAGGGAGGGAGTAACTCAGAGATAGGCTGCATGTGTGTGTGTCTGTGTGAGTGTGTGCGAGAGAGAGAGTCACTTGGTCTGCCTAAGAGATGAGAGAGTGTGAGATTGTGTGTGTGTGTGTGTGTGTGAGAGAGAGAGAGAGAGAGACAGAGAGAGAGAGAGAGAGAGAGAGAGAGAGAGAGAGAGAGAGAGAGAGAGAGAGAGAGAGAGAGAGAGAGAGAGAGAGAGAGAGAGAGAGAGAGAGAGAGAGAGAGAGAGAGGGGAGAGTGTGAGAGAGGGCACGTGTCACTGAGAGCCATTTGACCCCTTCGAGGGTGATTCTAAATAAAAGTCCTCTCCCCTCTTCTCCTTCTTCATCTCTCTTTTCCCTCCTCCTCCTCCTCCTCCTCCTCCACCTCTCCTCATGTTCCCCCCCAGACTGTGTAATTAAAAAATAGCGACTGATATACTGAACCACCCCTCCTCGGTCTCTATCCCTCTGCTCCTTTTACTTGTTCCCTTTCACCCAATTTCTATCTTTCCCCTTCTCACCTCATTTCCTCTCAGCTCAGTTCATTTCATTTTAACGGGCCTACTTTACAAAATAATGTACATTCCTCTGTTTAAGGTTATACAGTAAGCGACGAACGAATATATACACGCCAGAAAAGCAGAGCCTCTGCCCCTGCAGAAGAAGTGCGCTCCCCCTTGTCATTTGGATATATGTCCATCCATCCATTATCCAAGCCACTCATCCCAAACGGGGTCGCGGGAGGCTGGCACCTATCCCAGCAGTCAATGGGAGACAGGCGGAGAGACCGACACCCTGGACAGGCCGCCAGTACATCACAGGGCTGACACACACACACACACACACACACACACACACACACACACACACACACACACACACACACACACACACACACACACACACACACACACACATTCACACCTAGGGACAATTTAGTACGGCCTCCCACAGTGTGGACTGTGGGAGGAAGCCCACACAGACACGGGGAGAACATGCAAACTCCACACAGAGGACGACCCGAGATGATCCCCAAGGCCGCACTACCCCGGGGCTCAAACCCAGGGCCTTCTTGCTGTGAGGCGACCGTGCTAGCCACTGCACCGCCCTTGGATACAAGTGTGACTACATAAACATCTGCATGCAACAGCAACTCTATTTCCACTCTGCCAAGAAAGGCAACGTGGACGACGACCTAAGGAGTGCTATGGCAGTCTCACTACTATGCTTAAGAGGGGGGGTAAAAAGACAGGAGGAAGTAAAGGTTGGAGCTGATGGCACTCCAAAAATCACGTCTGTTGTTAATGTGGCGGTACTCTTTAATATGCAAACTGGGTGGCCCTCCATCAGATTGATCAGCCACTCAAACCGTGCTATCTCTGCAAATCTTCGGTTTGGTCCTCCACTCTGCGTGACGGCAAACGTTGGGAAAACTGAACTCTTGACTGAACTTTCCGCTGGGCACTTCGCTATGTGGGCCTCATCACTGGCTGTGGGCCAGTTTCCATCACTGGCCCACTGAGATACAAGTAACATCCAGGTTGTGCGTGCACACTTTCAGGTCGGGTCGCAGGTATTGAATTAATGTGATGGGCAGTTTGCTGGAATTGATTAAATCTATGGGTTGGGCATGGTTTAGCACGGTGCCGGGGGCCGGGCGGGAACGGATTTCCAAAGTAATGCCCGTGCAGAACTCTGCAAGAGCTTAAATCTAGATCTTATGGACTTTGAGGAAGACATGATGATGGGTTCCAGCGGGCTGGGTTCGAGCACTGCCAAGATCGAAGAGTTGCTGTGATCTCCAAAAGGCAGCAGTAGCAAAGGTTTAGAGACTAGAAATGCAAACTGAACTTGCCCGTAACTCTCCCTTGTCACCAGTTACATCACCGATGCGTCACATGATGACCCCGGTGCCTGAAAAAGACCACGTCCCAGAGACACAGAGAACATTGGCAACAACGACAGACGTTTTTCACGCTATATCCGGAAATCGGATAGATGGAGAGAAGGCTGAAAATGGGCGAAGTGGTCCTTTAATGACCTGGCCACCACAGCACCCTGATGTCATTCCCATTGAACACCTTTGGGGATTAACTCGAAAGCAGCATCCGTGGAAGGGAGCATCCACCCGTCAAGCTCGAGCAGTTCTGTGTAGCCAAAGCCCATACACATCAGTATGGTCAGCTTTTACCCCGGGATGCTGCAAGACCCCTGTAGAGACACTGTCACAACATGTGGTGGCTGTGATCAGGGCCAAAGGCTGTCCGATGTGATGCTCAACAGGAGTTTCTATTTTCCTGGTCACTGAATGCGTTACATACATAATGCTCCTCATCATCAGTTGTTGTGTATGTGTGACAGCTGTTAATTTTGGCAGTTTGTGTCACATGCTGAATTATTTTGCTGCGTATGTACTCGGGTTTTTGCAGACTGGAAAAATGGTTGAATTTTCTCTCTTTCCCAGTCTCTCGTGTGTCCCTCTTGAACATGTTTTCACTTTCCATACCTGGCCTCCCTCTCTCATCTCTCGTTATTCCTCTCCAAGGAAAATATCAGAGAGAATCTGACAGGCTCTCCGAAGACGGAATGGCTAAGTGAGAGAGAGAGAGAGAGAGAGAGGCAGGGACAGATCCACAGAGTAAAAGAGCTTGGAAGAGAGAGAGGGGGGGGGGGAGAGGGAGAACACACATTTCATTGGACAATGACTTTTGTTTTATGTGAATGATTTAACATTCCCCTCCTTCCTGCATCTGATAGTGCTTATTAATCAAATGTTTAAATCCGTCGAATAAAAAAGGCGCACTGTGGTCGACTAGGTTGACAATCCCTGTTGCGTCTACACATTCTCCACCGTTAAACCTGCTTAGACTCAGCAGCGTGCTGGCTTTCACCGCAGCATGTGGAACATGGGGGCTGCAGCAGAGCACCCCCCATGTTATCATATCAGCCAGCTGCTGGCTTGGTTTCTACAATGATTTATAGGTATTGATCCGTAAAGAGTTTGATTTGTACGTCAAAATAACCATTTTCAACTTTGACAGCCAATTATAAGCAAACCCATAGGTCTGCTGCGCCAACATGACCATACACAAACCCATTCAAGCTTTGACATACTCGCGCAGCTCATGTTTAGCTGAACAACACGCAGTAATATCAGCATCCTCTGGCATGAACATGACATTTCTTCAGTCAAACTAACGTCCAGGGCGTCCGGGTAGCGCAGCGGTCTGTTCCGTTGCCTACCAACACGGGGATCGCCGGTTCGAATCCCTGTGTTGCCTCCGGCTTGGTCAGGCGTCCCTACAGACACAGTTGGCCGTGTCTGTGGATGGGAAGCTGGATGTGGGTATGTATCCTGGTCGCTGCACTAGCGCCTCCTCTGGCCGGTCGGGGCGCCTGTTCGGATAGGGGAGGGGGAATAGCGGGATCCTCCCACGCGCTACTTCTCCCTGGCGAAACTCCTCACCGTCAGGTGAAAAGAACTGGCTGGCGACTCCACATGTATCGGAGGAGACATGTGGTAGTCTGCAGCCCTCCCGGGATCGGCAGAGGGGGTGGAGCAGTGACCGGGAACGCTCGGAAGAGTGGGGTAATTGGCCGAGTTCAATTGTGAAGAAAAAAGGGGGGGGGTGAATAACTTCCAGAGCCAAGAGAAGAGTTGGGGTTTCAATAGTGTTTCCAATGAGAGTCAACATGCAATTACTGATTTGATTTGCAATGTTATAGTCAGCATGTTATGTCAGGTATGAAGCCATAACATCAGACATCATGTTGGCATCTGAAGGACAAGTATTTCCACAATGCTAGGCTAAACAGGTCTAGTCCCATTGGTATGTGGACAAACAGTTCATCTGAAAGGTCACAGATTTCATGATTTTATTCAATTCCTTGCAAAGAGGCACTCACACCGCTTATTTCAGCACCATTTACAAGAGGCAGCACACACTTCAAATACTGGTCCTCAAGTAATGGGATGAGGTAATACCCCAGCTCACTCTCACTTACGCTTACCATAATGTGGTGATGTGGAAGTACAAACATGCCGGCTGACAAACTATCGTACTTAATTCAGAAATATGTAGGATTTCAAATCAGACGTTTTCGGCTCGTCGGTGGTGCAGATCACTACTGAGCAGAGTGCATGAATCTTTAATTACCTAAACGTTTGATAAAATCCAATAACAAGGGAAATAAATGTTAATTAAATCTGGTCTTTTAATATGGCCAGCCATGTTATCTGATAACGGCCCATAGTTTTCCCTCACAAGATGGGTGCGAAGAGAAGCTGGTGTTCTAACACACATTACTTGTCTTGTTGACTGACTGTTTTATATATTTTATATATAAAGATATAAAGTTTCTTTATATATAAAAAATCTTTACATATAAAATTAAAGTTTTATATATAAAGATTTTTTCCTACATCTATCTACATGTGTATTAAGATAGATGTAGGGGAAAAAAACTAATTCATAGCAGTACAAGCCTGTTTCATGCACCACGCACTCATCAGCTGCCAAGGTGGCTTAACAACAAAGAAGAAACACAGCCAATAAATACCACGCTGTCCCATGCATGCCACGCCCCTAGGTACAGTGCACAGCAACCAATAGGAGGATACGAAACATGTGAAAAATAACTTCTGAAACATTACAACCAATGGGGGAGGGACTGGGGCTCGTTTTGAAAAAGCAAGGCCTTAAAGGGCCGGGGCACTGTTGAAAAGCACACATTTAAAAGATAACAACATGACATCCAATGGGGTACTTTACATATGTCATCTAGTAGAGTTGGGCTGGAGCACAGTTGAAAGAGCAGACAGTTGAAATATAAAAATATAACATCTAGTAAACGTCATCACATGTATATCACCTAATGGAGGGGGGGGATAATAAAGACAATGGCTTATT
Source organism: Lampris incognitus (assembly GCF_029633865.1). Classification (NCBI taxonomy): domain Eukaryota; kingdom Metazoa; phylum Chordata; class Actinopteri; order Lampriformes; family Lampridae; genus Lampris; species Lampris incognitus. Next base: position 48,971,906 of record NC_079211.1, on the reverse strand, counting down.
TGTAATTGCAAAGCAGATTTTGTTGTGTGTGTCTACAGCTCGTGTCCAGTTCATTTCTACTGTTCAAGATGGACACATCAGGCTTGCAAATAATAAAATACTTCTCTGCCAAGCACAGGTTACATCTTGTGCTGCTAATTGAATAAGCATTGCTCTCGGTGAGGATTTTCCATGAGATAGAGTTGCTAATATTCTTGTCCACCAATGACCATATGTGGCAGTTTAAGGCCATTGCATTTCTTGAATGCTCATTCCTGAAGCCACTCATATGGGTGTTAAACCTATCATTTTAAATGGGCCCTCTGTTAATGGTACATACAGGCCATACATGAAGCCCAATTACACACTGCAATACATCCACAAAGGACGCAGTGTACCCATAATATACCCATCTATAGTCCACACTGCAGCAACAGCCACATAACATCTGAGATACTAAGTTAGAGCAACGACACTATATACCTTGTTATAGCAAGTGCTCTACAACAACACTATAGAGAAGTATAAGAATGGCCATATGCAAGAATGATGGGATAATATGCTACATGACAGAACAGAATGCAGAATCATGTAGCCTACAATGTCAGAAAAGGGCTCACCTAAGCATGCACAACCAAACGTGTCCCAACTGAAACGACTGCCAATAAATACTGCAGTTGTTTTTATCACAACTGTTTTGCAACACACTGTGTCAAACATGCCCCGAATAAAACAATTTGGTAAGCACAGCAAAAATAACGGAGAGAGACAAGCCATATGTAGAGAGGAAAGCTAAACGTGTCTGATGGTCTTTTAAGAGGTCTACAGGCTTGGGCCTAACTTATTTGAAGAGAAGCTCACATCGACGACCTTTCTGTGATGCAAACAGGTTCATCACCACGTCACTGAAGTCCGGTGATTTTTGGACGAAGTACCGCTCAATAGACAGCATAGCCAGGGCGTTCAGCCTATCCTGTCCCATAGTACTTCGGAGGAATGGTTTGATCCTCTTGAGTGTACTGAAACACCTCTCTGACTCTGCAGATGTCATGGGGGTTGTGATGGCTAATTGTGTGCTCTGAAGATTGTTCCGATTGTTCCCCCAGCACAACCACGCACTTGCTTACACGTGCCACATCGGCTGTCTCATCAGCTTGCACAGCCACAAATGGGGCCTGCGATAATTCATCAGCCAATTTTTGGCCATAAACAGCTAACATACAATCAAGCAACCCATTTTGGCTTGTCTTAGACATGTACTTGGCAACCGGTCTGGTTTGACAGGTGATCGGCTAACTGGCTATCCAAAAAAGAGAACTGGTCAATGAGGTCCAGAAACACGCCTCGCAGAGCCAGCTCATGTGCCCCACAAAATGTAATACAGTTCACAATCCGTGATAATGAATGCCTGTTTTTCTTTACCAGCTTGTCGTGTCTCTGTATAGAAATGCGGTGCCCTTCCTTTTCCTGCCAAAATGGGGATCGCCGGTTCGAATTCCCGCGTTACCTCCGGCTTGGCCGGACGTCCCAACAGGCTGTGTCTGTGGGTGGGAAGCCAGATGTGGGAATCTGTCCTGGTCACTGCACTAGCGCCTCCTCTGGTCTGTCGGGGCGCGTGTTCGGGGGGGGGGCAACTGGGGGGAATAGCGTGATCTTCCCACACGCTACGTCCCCCTGGTGTGTCTGTGAATGTTCTCATTCATCCAGGTCATGGTTATCCAAAGGAGGTGAATCAAGTGCAACTGGACTTGGTATATATCCGTAAAGACGTTTCGCCTCTCATCCAAGAGGCTTCCTCAGGTCCCCCTGGTGAAACTCCTCACTGTCAGGTGAAAAGAAGCGGCTGGCAACTCCACATGTAAAGAAGGAGGCATGTGGTAGCCTGCAGCCCTCCCCGGCTCGGCAGAGGGCGTGGAGCAGCGACTGGGACGGCTCGGAAGAGTGGGATGTTTGGCCGGATGCAATTGGGGAGGGGGGGGGTGCGGTGGCCCTCATCAAGTTGACAGGCGATGTTAACTTTACCCAGCACTGGTAGCTTTAGCTTTGCGACTTGTGCTGCATTCATGTTTCCTACTTTTGTCGGCTAAACGTTTCAAATCCCCAATTCCTTGTTGGGTCAGAGTCGTGTCTCCCCCAAGAAGCAAGCAGGGGAAACAGAAAAGTGAATTCTTAGCTACCCTTGCCGTCGTTATCCAGTCCTTTCGTTGAAACCAAGTAACACAAAACTTGCGATTTTGTCGCTTGTCTGGTGTGTTCTATGCACACGCCAGTAGGTGGCACCAATGTTATGAATGCCCTGTTGCGTGTAACGTAAATCAGAAGAGACGAGAAGAGAATAAGAAACGACTGATCATTACTACGGTGCTCCGTGCTTTACTTACTTACTTGTACTTACTTACTTATACATACACTGCTACACAACACACATCCAAACATAACATTGTCCTTTTGTGTTATTTGAACATGGTTTGGACCAGTGGTTCTCAACCTTTTTGGGGTCCTGGACCCCCTGCGTATTTTTGATCTACTCTGAGGACCCCTACACCTGATCTTGGGGGAGGGGGGTTGCAATTTGATAGAAACAGTAGAAACTGCATTTTAAATTGCATTATAGCATTTATTCACTCTTTGGGGCAAAAATAAGAGCTTTCAGTTGTAACTTAGATATAGTTAACAAAACAGAATGCTTATGCAGTAACTTTCAGATATATGTAACAAAACAGAATATGTATTCAGTAACTTTCAGATATATGTAACAAAACAGAATATGTATTCAGTAACTTTCAGATATATGTAACAACAGAATTTTTATGCAGTAACTTTTAACAATGCAAACGGGAGCGAGATCTCTTATTAAAATACAATAAATTACACTTGTGAAACAGATGTAATTAGAGAAAAAAGTCCTGTTACCCTTTATAGTTTAGGTAGATAAAGGTCTCAGTCACATTTGAGTAAAATAATCCTATTTCTGTAAATGTCATAGGATCTTTTTTTTTAAAATATATTTTATTTTCACGGACCCCTTGCAATTACACCACGGACCACTAGGGGTCCGCGGACCCCCGGTTGAGAAACACTGGTTTGGACGATGTGTCCCCAATCTCTTCGCTTCCAATTTTCCCCCCAAAGATATTGAAGCAAATGGATGAGAAAGTAAACAATCCACCTCATTCACGCTAACGCCCGCGGCCGCCATTGCCACAATCTCTCACTTTTCTCCCTTCCCCACTCTCACACAAGTATCACTTCCTGTAATTACTGTCTGTGCTCTCATTGGTCCAAAGTCAATGCCTGTGGGCTGACTGACTTTAGCCCAAATGATCAGCAAATCAAGGGGGCGTGCCAAGACGCCTGTCACTCACATAACACGAAGACGAATGGAAGCTGATGCAATTGTGTTTGCGCTGTAAAACATTAGCCCATTTAGATGTGTGTTGTGTTTTTCTTGTGACTATTTAGCGCTGTTGCTGCTCTTAGTCCATCCATCCATTATCCACACGGGGATGCTAGAGCCCATCCCAGCGGTCATTGGGCGGCACGCGGGGAGACATCCTGGGCAGGCTGCCAGGCCATCACAGGACAACCCCCCCCCCCCCAAAAAAACAGATTTTATTATTTTTCTATTCTATATTGAAGTACACATGTGACATATTTCCATTTTGTTGTAAAATAGTTTGCAGAAATGTTGGACCCATTGGTCTTGAGTTGGTCTTGCCCCCCTGAAGATTAGGTCTGGACTTGGTTGTGCCTTGGGGGTCTTTACTACAAGGTTACTTTATATCATGCCCTGCGATATTATGCCCTGCTGCTCTTACGTTCCACCAACATTTAAAATAATCTGTTCTAAGGTTGTTTTTTTAACAATAATTGTCTCATCTTTATTGTAAATGATAGGTAGGGCTTAACCCTGTTAGCCCATTTATACCAGCCGTCCCTGTATAGATATAGATTTTTTCTATACATTTAAATGTTCATTGTCTTATTATAGTTACAGGTAGTGGTTATGTGGCTGTTTTTGTTATCACTGCTATTGTTTTTGATGTCATTGTAGCTGCAAAATTTTTGCAAACTTTTTTGCAAATTTTTGCAAAATATTTTGCAAAATTTTGTGGCAGTCTGAACCTCTGTACCAAAGGAGCAGTTCACATACACACACACAAAACTAAGTCAGATGTATGGAGAAAGAGGTATGATCTCCAATATTCTTTCCTTGAAACTGTTGCACAATAATTTTTTGAAAATTTTTTTTGCCATTTGAAATCTAGCAGTTTCTTTGAAAGTGTTATATAAGGAATACGGAGTGCATTCTTTATCATTACATATGCACATACTGATTGTAAGGCAGTTCCCATAACACTCTTGGTTTGAGTCTACATGTCCATAAATTGGATATCTAAACATATAAATCAGCAAAAACATGTGAGCAAGTGTTGTGTGTGTGTGTGTGGGGGGGGGGGCACATGTGTGCATGCCTGTATTCCTGGCATAGCATAGCGTGTGTGTGTGTACTTAGCAGAGTGTATAAAGTGCTGTAAACCCATTTCCCGTGGCAAGATTTTATACACAAAACACAATCCAAATTCTTACTGGAAACTGTCCAATGAAATGGGCCAGGGGCTAAGCGGCATCCCCAATTGGCTGTAAAGCAGGAAGAGCTGGTTTATGAAGTGAGATTGACTCCTGACAGTTTTATTGTCCAAACCATCCCTAGTTGGATGGATTATATGGTGGAGCAAGGAGAGGCACAATGGGAAATATAGAGAAACATGATGAAAAAGCAAGTGATCCAGAAAGAAATCTACCAGCTCTCAAGTATGCTGATTAGTGTACTACGTCAATCTGTTGGATATGATATGATACTGTACTAATCATATAATGGCTATCAGTCCATCAACCAAACAACTTGGAAATTCTGACCACATGACTTGGAATCATACCTAAGACAGGAGATATTACATGTTGACTTTTCTGGACTTCTCAATGCATAGTTTCAAATGTACTGGTAACACTGGGTGGTCTTCCATTGTAATGTTTGTTTTGATTTTTGTGACGTGGTAAGCCTGCACCCAAACCCGGTACATCTCCTGCGCCATACCACCCTGAGAACGACTGATCTTGTCTGATCCCAAAAGCTAAGCAGAGTCAGGCCTCGGTGGTGCAGTAGGCAGTGCGTCAGGGTCATAACCTAAGGACCATGAGTTCAAACCTGGGGGAACTTACCCCATGGGGAACATTTTAGTGGAACTCCCATTTTTCTAATATTCACTGGGAAACGATATGGCTTCTCCGAGAAAATAAGTTATCTTCAACGAATTGAACGAAGTACATTGCAAAATTGTGTACGATACACTATATCCCACCAACAAATTTGTCTCAAGATTTGTGGATATTGATAATGAATGGGAATTTTGTAAAAATGAAGAAGAATCAGCCAAACGTCTATTTTCAGTATATATCAGGATTCTAGGGAAAATTGAAGAATATTTTGACACTCAAACCAACCATCAAATTAAGCTGGAAGCCAAGGATGGAATAATTTACTATGAAAAGAAAAACCAGAAAGTTCAATGGGTTGTCAATTTATTACTTTTACTGGGAAAATTTCATATCTATAAATCTAAGTTCTGGAGGTCTCGCCCATTGCTTGAACTTTTCATGATTGAATTTAGGGGGTGTTTTGAGTCTATCCAACTTACATATAAACAAGAGGAAATGTGCACATACAGTTAGTATGCGGCAAGAATTTTCTTCAAGAGATCTTGATTTTATGACCTACACTACCGTTCAAAAGTTTGGGATCACCCAAACAATTTTGTGTTTTCCATGAAAAGTCACACTTATTCACCACCATATGTTGTGAAATGAATAGAAAATAGAGTCAAGACATTGACAAGGTTAGAAATAATGATTTTTATTTGAAATAAGATTTTTTTTACATCAAACTTTGCTTTCGTTAAAGAATCCTCCATTTGCAGCAATTACAGCATTGCAGACCTTTGGCATTCTAGCTGTTAATTTGTTGAGGTAATCTGGAGAAATTGCACCCCACGCTTCCAGAAGCAGCTCCCACAAGTTGGATTGGTTGGATGGGCACTTCTTTGAGCAGATTGAGTTTCTGGAGCATCACATTTGTGGGGTCAATTAAACGCTCAAAATGGCCAGAAAAAGAGAACTTTCATCTGAAACTCGACAGTCTATTCTTGTTCTTAGAAATGAAGGCTATTCCATGCGAGAAATTGCTAAGAAATTGAAGATTTCCTACACCGGTGTGTACTACTCCCTTCAGAGGACAGCACAAACAGGCTCTAACAGGTACTATTTAATGAAGATGCCAGTTGGGGACCTGTGAGGCGTCTGTTTCTCAAACTAGAGACTCTAATGTACTTATCTTCTTGCTCAGTTGTGCAACGCGGCCTCCCACTTCTTTTTCTACTCTGGTTAGAGCCTGTTTGTGCTGTCCTCTGAAGGGAGTAGTACACACCGGTGTAGGAAATCTTCAATTTCTTAGCAATTTCTCGCATGGAATAGCCTTCATTTCTAAGAACAAGAATAGACTGTCGAGTTTCAGATGAAAGTTCTCTTTTTCTGGCCATTTTGAGCGTTTAATTGACCCCACAAATGTGATGCTCCAGAAACTCAATCTGCTCAAAGAAGTGCCCATCCAACCAATCCAACTTGTGGGAGCTGCTTCTGGAAGCGTGGGGTGCAATTTCTCTAGATTACCTCAACAAATTAACAGCTAGAATGCCAAAGGTCTGCAATGCTGTAATTGCTGCAAATGGAGGATTCTTTGACGAAAGCAAAGTTTGATGTAAAAAAAATCTTATTTCAAATACAAATCATTATTTCTAACCTTGTCAATGTCTTGACTCTATTTTCTATTCATTTCACAACATATGGTGGTGAATAAGTGTGACTTTTCATGGAAAACACAAAATTGTTTGGGTGATCCCAAACTTTTGAACGGTAGTGTACCTTTTCTGTTAAGTTATTAATTTGTATTATTTTCTATGTTCTTTTTATTTACTCTTGTTATTATTACATTTACCCCATGTCCTGTTACCATGTTGAATTATCAACCTCTTGAAAGTGATATCATGCCTGTTATGTTATCCTTATTTCATTATGAAGCCTTAACGTTTGCTGTTTTTGTTTCAGTGTCATATGCTGTAAGTTATGGTTTCAACAATAAAGAGATGGGGGGGGGGACACTCAAATCATCCATTAATATGGTTATGTAATACAACTACACGGAAGCATGTTGTCATCTACATATGTCATTAGAAAGCTCGGAATTTCCAGGTTTTGTCTGACATTTACTCTGTTTGCAGAAATGGGGAAGAAAGGTGAACCCAGTGCATATTGGCCAAGTATCCTGTATCAGTACGCCCAGGGGAAGTATTGGTTTACCACAGGTAAGAAACCGAAGGCCAGGAAATGGACAGGCTGTAGCGCACTGCACTGACACCTCTCCGTTGACTTCTCTATACAACCACCGTGAATATGAGATCTTTTGGGAGGGGGGGGGTCCTCTGCAAATGTGGATTTCACACGATACGTGATGATTATACAAACCCCAATTCCAATGAAGTTGGGACGTTGTGTAAAACGTGAATAAAAACAGAATACAATGATTTGCAAATCCTTTTCGACCTATATTCAATTGAATACACTACAAAGACAAGATATTTAATGTTCAAACTGATAACCTTTATTGTTTTTGCAAATATTCACTCATTTTGAATTTGATGCCTGCAACACGCTCCAGAGAAGCTGGGACAGGGGCAACAAAAGACTGGGAAAGTTGAGGAATGCTCAAAAAACACCTGTCTGGAACATTCCACAGGTGAATAGGTTTGTTGGAAACAGGGGAGTGTCATGATTGGGTATAAAAGGAGCATCCCCGAAAGGCTCAGTCGTTCACAAGCAAGGATGGGGCGAGGTTCACCACTTCGTGAACAACTGCGTGAGCAAATAGTCCAACAGTTTAAGAACAACATTTCGCAACGTACAATTGCAAGGAATTTAGGGATTTCATCATCTACAGTCCATAATATCAACAAAAGATTCAGAGAATCCGGAGAAATCTCTGCACTTAAGCGGCAAGGCCGAAAACCAACATTGAATGCCCATGACCTTCGACCCCTCAGGCGGCACTGCATTAAAAACCGACATCATTGTGTAAAGGATATTACCACGTTGGCTCAGGAGCACTTGGGAAAACCATTGTCAGCTAACACAGTTCGTCGCTTCGTCTACAAGTGCAAGTTAAAACTCTACCATGCAAAGCCAAAGCCATATATCAACAACACCCAGAAACACCGCCGGCTTCTCTGGGCCCGAGCTCATCTGAGATGGACTGACGCAACATGGAAAAGTGTGCTGTGGTCTGACGAGTCCACATTTCAAATTGTTTTTGGAAATCATGGACGTCGTGTCCTCCGGGCTAAAGAGGAAAAGGACCATCCAGATTGTTCTCAGCACAAAGTCCAAAAGCCAGCATGTGTGATGGTATGGGGGGGTGTTAGTGCCCATGGCATCATGGGTAACTTACACATCTGTGAAGGCACCATTAATGCTGAAAGGTACATACAGGTTTTGGAGCAACATATGCTGCCATCCAAGCCACGTCTTTTTAAGGGACGTCTCTGCTTATTTCAGCAAGACAATGCCAAGCCACATTCTGCACTTGTTACACCAGCGGGGCTTCGTAGTAAAAGAGTGCGGGTACTGGACTGGCCTGCCTGCAGTCCAGACCTGTCTCCCATTGAACATGTGTGGCGCATTATGAAGCGCAAAATACGACAACGGAGACCCCGGACTGTTGAGCAACTGAAGTCGTACATCAAGCAAGAATGGGAAAGAATTCCACCTACAAAGCTTCAACAATTAGTCCTCAGTTCCCCAAACACTTATTGAGTGTTGTTAAAAGGAAAGGTGGTGTAACACCGTGGTCAACATGCCCCTGTCCCTGCTTTTTTGGAGCGTGTTGCAGGCATCAAATTCAAAATGAGTGAATATTTGCACACAAAAAAAACAATAAAATTTACCAGTTTGAACATTAAATATCTTGTCTTTGTAGTGTATTCAATTGAATATAGGTGGAAAAGGATTTGCAAATCGTATTCTGTTTTTATTTACGTTTTACACAACGTCCCAACTTCATTGGAATTGGGGTTTGTATTTAATTTAGATGTTTCAGTTAAATAGCTGTTGCCATAAACCATGAAGTATTGTGCATTAGCTTTGCCAATGGGCAAATTTATATATCTAGAGGAAAATGCATTAGTTATCCTATTAGATGTGCTTGGTTTCACAATTTTCACACACAGGAAACGCAATGTGCTTTACATAAAGTGGCAACACAATCAAAACAATCATAAAAGTGCAAATGTAATAAATATGTACATCAACAGGTGTTAGTGCAGTTATACAGGAACTGGAGCAGAATATACCTCCCGCCCTCCCTTCAACCCACCTGGCAAATGGCCACTCTCTGGCCAGCAAGATGGACGAACTGCTACTCCTAAATGGAAAGAACTCAGAATTTTCCAGATCTGCCGCCCTGTGCCTCCCTGAAACCTGGCTTAGTGAGCATATCAAGGACACTACACTTCACCTGCCATAGTTCCAACTCCTCCGAGCGGACCGCGATACGGAGCTATCAGGGAATAAAACGGGGTTGTGGCATATGCTTCTACATAAACGAAGGTTGGTGTACGGCTGCCACAGTATTGAAGAAATCAGGCAGCCCTCACTTGGAGACCTTTTTTATTGACTAAACCATTCTACTCACCGCGGGAATTTTCATCATGTATTCTGGTCGATGTCTATATCCCACCCCAGGCCCGTGTTAAAGAGGCGTTTAAACACCTGGCTGATGAAATTACAAACATGAAGCACAAATATCCAGGCTTCCTTCTCATCCTTGGGTATTTCAACAGCAATAACCTCAGCCACAAACTGCCAGAATACAGACAGCATGTTAAATGTCTCACCAGAGACAAAAACACTCTGGCTCATTGCTACACAATATTAAAGGACGCCTACCTCTCTGTCCCCTGTGCAGCCCCGGGCCTCTCTGATCACTGTCTGATTCATCTTATTCCAATCTACAGGCAGAAACTAAAATCTGCAAAGCCTGTGGTTAAAACTGTGAGGATTGGGACCAAAGAGTCAGAAGTGGAGCTCCAGGCCGGCCTCGACTGCACTGACTGGAGCGTGTTTGAGGCTGCATCTACAGACCTGGACGAACTTACTGACACTGTGACATCTCACATCAGCTTTTGTGAGGATATGTGTGTACCCACCAAAGCTTCATCAGGCCTAGTTTTTGCAGTGTGTCCCACATCATTGGCACTCATCGGACCCGTCAGCAGCTTTTCAGCTGATTCAGCATATTGAATCAGTGGCGAAGCCCGTCGGTGAGAGAGATCACTCTGATTGGTTGTTCAGCTTAACGCAGGGGTGCCCAACTCCAGGCCTTGAGGGCCGCTGTTGCAACCATGACACCACCTGATTTAACTAATTCCTTTCCAGGGGCGTAACCAGGGGTGGGCCTGGCCTGTCACAGGTCCACCCATTTCAAGCCCAGGCCCACCCAATCACGCTGGCTTACAAGCACGTAGGCCGGCCCCTTTTACATACGTATAATTGCAACATCTGAGCGTGCATACCATCACGCTCTGTGTTTTCCACTGCTGCTAACTAGCCAATAGCCAACAGTTAGCCATAATTGTTGGAATGTCGAAACAAAGTTCAATCTTCCGCTTTTTTAAAAAGCCACGGATGGAGGAGGAGGAAAGCACACCTGCTCCAGCACCGACTGAGGCGCCCAATGAAAGTGCGATACCGCCGGAGAGAACGACAGAGGAGGCTACAGCCTCTCCATTGCAGGCAGCTTCCCCCCCCCCCTCTGACGACGGTGAGACGATTCCCTTGACCATGCCACTGCCGTCAGATTTGTCTGCTGTGGATGAGCCACCCTCGCAGCCTAAATTAGTGTTCCCCGCAACACATTACTGCTGTAATGTGTTCGAATTTGCGTCTTGTTTGAAGGATTATTACTGGAAAATTTTGGTCCACCCATTTTCACTCAGGCCCACCTAAAAAAATATTCCTGGTTACGCCACTGTTCCTTTCCCTCCTTGGTCCAAGAGGTGAGCTAATTAGTTAAATCAGGTGGTGTAGTGCATGGTTGGAACAAATACCCGCAGACACTGCGGCCCTCGAGGCCTGGATTTGGGCATCCCTGGCTTAGCGAATCAGGGCATGAGAAGAGAAACGGAAGTTATGAAAGCAAGCAAACAATGAAGTGAAGAGGCCACACACAGAAGGCTCTTCTCATTTTTCGTCTTCATCTCACCTGAACATTTCAAGAAGCTAATATTTTCACAATGACATGGCAGTCTGTTCTGGAACGCCCCTTGAGCCTGCTGCTGTAGTATCGACGATTTCACCCATTTAATGCGATTTCTTATTTTTCGCCTCCTAATCTTCCTTTCTTCCACAACCAAGGGCTGACAATGTCAGTACCATTTGCAACTGTTTATCAGACGTATTCTCGATTAATAGTTATATTATGACACTGTCTGTAGTGAGCGAGAGTTGAGTGAAAATAGTAAGCAAACGCTGCTTTGTTTACGGTTTGTATAGCCACAGTCCTGGGTCTTCCGGTTTAAAATTTTGAATGCCGAATACTGACTACCGCCACCTGCTGGTATGGAGAGTTATTTCCTCTCACGCAGTACCCCAAACAGCCAGATATAAAAATGGTTTGTTTCCACAGGCTGTCATTCAAATGAACACTTAACACCATCAATAAATCCAACCATTTTGTATATACTGTACTGTACATTGTACGTATACTGGTCTACTTTGTCATGTCCATTAACCTCAGGCATGTATCCTGGTAACATCTATTTCAGCATCTCTGATATATTCTCTGCACCATTGCACTTTATCTCCTCTTGTTTCACCTGTATAAGTCAATCCTTGTGTATATCTGTGTTGTGTTGTCATGTTGTTATTCTATGTTAAGTACACTGACAGAGCCACGAAACGGGGGTCAAATTCCATGTTTGTGCAAACCTACATGGCCAGTAAACATGATACTGAAATATCAAAATATTAAAAAAAGATTTTTTTTAAAAAACACACACACACACACACACACACGCACCAAGAATTTAGCCATAGGCTGTTGTGAAAAGTAAGCTTTTTAACCTGCTTTCAAAAGTGTTCAGTGTGGGGGGCCTCTCTCAGGTCTTCCTTATATAAATGTAATAGACAGAAGATACTGTTGCATACCAGCAGCACTGAAATGTCCTCTACAGAGGTTTGACACCATAAAGTACATGAATAATCCCACTGTATCGGCCTACAGTATTTCGGAGCATCCCGTGGAACAGGCCACAGAAGGAGAAGGTTAATAACCTAAACTCATACCCTCTTACCCTCAGTACAGGAACTCCTCAGGGCTGTGTTCTCCCCCCATGGCTCTTCTCACTTCACACCACTTAACATCCACGGACAGTTCTGTAAAATAATAAAATATGCAGATGACACAACCATTTGTAGGCCTCATCTCTAACAATGATGAAACTTAGTACCACATTGAAGTGGACCAAGCTGTCACTTGGTGCACAAACAATAACACAGTCAAAACCTAGGAACTCATTATTGACCTCCGATGCATGCCGAATCCCAAAACACTCATACAAATGAACAGAGACCCTATCACCACCACTGACTCTTTTAAATTCCTCAGAACATACATCAGCACTAACTCTGAACACATCATTACAAAAGCTCAACAATGGCTTTACTTCCTTGGGCAGCTTAAAAAATACAAGATCGAGCATCAACTTCACATTCTGTTCTACTCAGCCACCATCGAGTCCATCATCACATCTTCTGTTCCAGTATGGTAGGGCAGCATGGACGGTCAAACACGGAAAAACTGCAGCGGGTTGTCAACAAGACATCAAAAATCATAGGCAACCCACTCCCCTCAACTGAATCTCTACATACTCACTGGACTGGAAAGCGAGCAAAGAAGATCATCTCCGACCCCTCACATCCTGCTCATCACCTCTTCCAGCTCCTTCCCTCAGGGAGGCGTTACAGTTCACTATCCACTAAGACAAATCACTTCACAAACAGCTTTTCCCCCTAGCTATCAGGACTCTGAATCCCTCCCTCTAGTCCCCTCCTCACACACTACTGGCATTAGCATGCATATGCATTCAAACCATTCACCTATTGTTTGTGGTTGTGTGTAATGTGTTCTGTATTGATGTGTAGTTTCCTGATAACATGTGGAGTGTCAGCTGTTGTCCATATATGAATTGTGCTGCAGAGTTTTTACATGTTGTGCTGAAAACAAATTCCACCGGCCTTAGTCATTTGGCTAATAATCTATCCATCCATCCATCCATCCATCTATCTATCTATCTATCTATCTATCTATCTATCTATCTATCTATCTATCTATCTATCTATCTATCTATCTATCTATCTATCTATCTATCTATCTATCTATCTATCTATCTATCTATCTATCTATCTATGTTCCATTACTATCCCTGTATGCTTTACGTATACTCATAGGCAGCTATCCCTATTGCTATGCTAAGTATCTGTGCTAAGACTGACTGCATCATAACTATATTCTGTAGTACGAGCTGTCCTTCAAGGCTGTGTTATTGAATCTGAAAGTTCAATAGAGATGGGATTGACTGCACCTCAAGAGGGGAAGCTTAAGAACAGAAATCAAATGGCCGAAGAATGTGTAAGAAACTTATCAGCATACCACCTCTATAGACCTATGCAGAAGACTGTAGGTTAGACACTGGCACGGGGGACATGTCCCCTGCATGCTTAAAGATTATGGGACAGGGTTATCTAGCTCCTCATCTAAAAGGAGGAAAAATAATAAAATAATAATGTCTATTTAGACAGGCTCAGACTGAGACCCTCGGTTTATATAGTGCATTTAGAAAAGGGACATTTCTGGCCAGCTATCTTACTAAATATTTACTACTAGCTAGGTCAGTGGAGCTAGGAGTCATGAATGGCACCTGTACTTGAGTTGATTGACAGTCCCTATAGTGAACTGTAATGGAATTAGATTTAACATCTCAGGCTGTGGGAGCCGACCCACCCTCCTTCCTTTATAAAACAAAATCACGTTCCGAGCACGAAACCTATGGAAGATAACACATGATGACTTGTCGTTGCTTTAGCATTGGTTGTTGATGTTCTCTCTGCCCCCCCCCTTTTTCCCCCCAGTTGGCCAATTACCCCACTCCTCTGAGCCATCCCAGTCATTGCTCCACCCCCTCTGCCGATCCGGGGAGGGCTGGAGACTACCACATGCCTTCCCCGATACACGTGGAGTCGCCAGCCGCTTCTTTTCACCTGATAGTGAGGAGTTTCACCAGGGTGACATAGCGCACGGGAGGATCACGCTATTCCCCCCAGTTTCCCCTCCCCCCCCGAACAGGCGCCGCGACCTGACCACAGGAGGCGCTACTGAAGCGACCAGGACACATACTCACATCCGGCTTCCCACCCGCAGACACGGCCAATTGTGTCTGTAGGAACACCCCACCAAGCCGGAGGGAACACAGGGATTCGAACCGGCGATCCCCAGTGTTGGTAGGCAACGGAATAGACCGCCACGCCATCCGGACGCCCCCTGCTCTCTCTGTCTTTAAACACGTTTGTCAGCTGGGCGGTTCCCAGGAATACACCGTACACACGACGCAGACACAAGTCTTGTCTGGCTCCATGTTCACCTGCTTTCATATTAGGTCAGTGGTTTCCAATCCAGTCCTCTGGGACCCCCCAGTACAAGTGGTTGTCTGTTCTGCCAGATAGTTCATCACCTGCTGTAATAGTCCATGGGCCAGAGCCCAAAATTTCCTATTTCGGTACACTCAAGGTGGCAAAACTTACTTATAATTTTTGAAAGGATCCATGTCTGTAGATAATATTTTGGTATGATAACCATTCCTGAGTGGCAGCTGTATCACAGTTATCAGCTCATGAAGTTAACCACCCGCTAAAGTAAATTGCATTTTAGACGCTGGTGCATATCCTGGTTTAGCCTCATGGTCAGGACATTTTTCAATGTTCTATAATATTGTCTTTGGTATCATTTTAAAGGGGACCTTCTTAGCTTTCATTCAAGCCCTGTTGTGGATATTTCTCACAAATATAGAGGTCACTTGAGCTCTTCAACCTGTCAATAACACACATCTTTCTGCAATGTTCGCCTAAACTATATACTTTCTTTTAGCCCTGTGGCATCTAGGAATATCAGGGACACAAAACACAAAAACTGGAATACTCACAGGACTGTAAAGATTCAGGAAATGTATAATATACCCATACTATTTCATTGTGTGAGGTGATTGTGAACCTTAAATTAGAAGGGCATTATTACTAAGAAACTAACTAGACCAAAGCCAGTTAGTCCATGGGTCAGACCAGATATCGATATCACCCAAGGTGACACAACTTCACTGGTGCCATTTTATTTGGTACACTAACAGAAGTAAAATAATACATGATAACCTTTCCAAATGAGCAGCTATTTCATTTTTCTTTCAGGAAACCTGTTTCTGTGCCTCTCACGATTGTGTATTTGCCCAGATTTTTACAAATATAGCATTTCAACACCCCTGGTACTGATTAGCCTAGCTTAAACTCTGGGACAGTTCTTAGTTGGCCAACAACCAAGGATAACCAGTACTGTGTACTTCCATTCATTGTGCTAAGCTAGGCTAACGTGCAGCCAGATAGCTTTCTACTAAACACATATAGAGGAAACTGGTATCTATCTTCTTGTCTCACTCTGGAGAAGATTGTAAGCTAATTTCCCATAATGTTAGCATGTTCTTTTAATGTATATGTTAATATGATTAGTTAAAGTGGCTACGAGGAACTTTCATCTTGTGTTGATTTTAGCGGCCTCATGTGGACAAAATACAGCTGTTGCATAGCAACTAGGTAATGTATCTATTTGTGGCTATGTAAGATAAATAATGGTAATATGACGCTGGTGAAGCAAAGTAAACTTTGTTTTAGTAGTGTTCATACACCTAAGTTACATGTATTTGTTTGTATGTGGCAGGTGAAAACTGACTGAATATGGCCACTGGTGAACAAGCAAGTTTTTACCCAATACCAAAGCGCCCACGGGTGGAGTGCATTATCCACTGTTCTGATGATACAGATAAGCTGGTTTCACTACAAAGTGTCGACTCATGGAGAACTCTGCTCAGGGCAGCTCAGATACGAAATCATGCACCAGTTTTGAAACTGGCAAAAGACATTCCTGAGGGACAGATTCCAGCAATCTACTACCACAGAAAGTGTCGCAGTATCTTCACTATGAAGCAAATTCTTGATGGCCTCCTTGCAAAAGAAAAGAAAAGTTGTGTCTCTGCTGAAGAGAAACAATCTAAGTGAGTAGCTCGACATGCTCCAAGTACATCTAGGACTTATGATGCAGAGTGCTCAACAGGCCCCTCGCTTCATCTCGGGCTCTGTTTTGTCTCTATCAGCATGTGCAGTCTGCAATTCCAGCGGTGACCTCACACACACACAGCCAGACAACAACCATGCGCTTGCTGTACCCACAATCCTTTGATACAGAGACAGTCTGAGGGGAGGGACACGTCACACCGAAAGAATGGCATGACCACAAATAAGGGTATTTACACAAGGGCATGAAGTCTCTCTCTCTCGCTCACTCGCTCGCTCTCTCTCTCTCTCTCTCTCTCTCTCTCTCTCTCTCTCTCTCTCTCTCTCTCTCTCTCTCTCTCTCTCTCTCTCTCTCTCTCTCTCTCTCTCTCTCTCACACACACACACACACACACACACACACACACACACACACACACACACAGGATAAATCTCCAACGGAATGTGTGAGGTCTACCATGTGTATTAAGTACAATTATAACAATTATGCAGCTCATTAGTTGAAACTGTATATCTAAAACACTGACAAACGAGGAACATGTAGGGGCAACCTAAAAAATGCCAGCTTGTTAAACTCGACACCTGCCTTCAGATAATTCACATCATCTCACCGACACCACAGCAGCACTGCTGCCGAGGTGACCGGCGGCTGTACTGGACAACCGTTTCCAACCCCCTGATTATTTATAGTTAAACAGCGCCGATTTATTTTCGCATTAAATACTCACCCGGCAACAATCACCGCTGCCATGACGACCGGAAGTCTGGGCGTGACCCCCCTTAGAAACGCGCTTCAGTTACTGCCGACTCTCAGAAGACGCCGATAATGTTCGCCCTAACTGCGTGTGGCGCCTTTGTTTGTGGACTTTTTTTTGCGACGATGCGTTTCAGTCGTTTCCACTGGCAGCAATACATTACGCTGGTGAGCGCGAGAACCGCTGCGCCGCATATTTTGTCAGAAAAACAGCAAATATTCCAAGAGACAGAATACGAGAGAAGCACTGGTGCAGTGTCGAGAACTGCGAGCTGATGCAAAGATCAGGAGTGCAGCCACAAAGAAAAGGGACAGCAGAATCCTTGCCATTGTGAGTAGAGACCTTGTAGCAGCTGAAGGGCACTACCACAGGTCATGCTATAGACTTTACACCAAAGAAGAGGTTTCCAAAGGAGAGGTTGCCAGCAATGAAGATGATGATGCTGCAGCCCAGTATGAAGCTGCTGTGAATAAGGCATACAATGAGCTGTTCCTCTTCATCAGGATGGAGCTTTTTGGCAATCCTCAAGTGATGACAATGACTGATCTCTCTTCTAGACTGGTAGCTTCAATGAACTCCCAAGGCATTGCCCAAGTCTAGGAATCAACCAAGAAGCACATAAGGCGAAACCTGGAGAGTGAGGTTGCTGGAGCCTTGCAGATATTCCCTGATGAGAAAGGAAAATTCCTCCTCTATCCCGATAACTTGTCCATGAGGGAACTTGCCAAAGAAAATCAGTCTCTCAAAAGGGAGCTGCAGACCCTGAAAAGTGTCAGTGCACAAGATGTTATAGCCAAAGCAGCCATCAAATTGAGAGCAGACATTAAAAGTCAAGATGTTCCTCAAACCTGGCCGCCTGAAGTCAAACCAGAAGCAGAATGTCCTACCATTCCAGAGTCGCTCATTATCTTCCTGTACTCTCTACTCACAGGCTCAAATGATCCTGATCATGCATCCCAGAGAGTGCAGTGCCTTCTGCAGTCATTTGGCCATGACATAGTATATGCAGTGACATGTGGAAATACCAAGCCTTCCAAGCACATTGTTCTGCCATTCAGTGTCAAATCGTTGACAGGAAATGTAGAGTTGATAAACATCCTCAACCGACTTGGTCACAGTGTGTCCTATTCACAGATGGAAGAGATCAACACTGCCCTGTGTCTCCAGAAACTCTCATCATCAGGGAGTGGCATTGCCCTTCCAGCTAACATCCATCCTGGCATATTCACAACTTTAGCCTGGGACAATATCAACCGTCTTGAAGAAACTGTCAGTGGTGAGGGAACATCTCACAGAGTCAATGGGATTGCTGTGCAAGCAAAGCCAGTCAACCCACTTCCTGTCCAACCCATGCCCACTGTTCCCAAAACAAAGAAGAGAAGCATTGATGGACCCCCACCAATGTTACCAACTTACAATGCTGGACAACGGGTAGGGCCACCACAAAGCAAAAAGTCAGATGCCGATACTGCAGCCAATACTAAGCTTGCCAGAGAGAAAAACCTTCTTTGGGTCCTAGCACGCATGTCACAACAAGAAGAACAGTCAGTCAGCAGCTGGACAGGCTTCAACATCCTGACTCGAGGAGAGATGACGGTCATCCCCAACAATATAGGCTATCTGCCTACCATCAATGCTCCAGCGACACAAATGTCTACTGTCAACGAGGTGCATAACCAGTCACTGAGCATCATGCAGTGCTTAGGCCTGAGGAAGATTGTCTGTGTCTTTGACCAAGCCCTGTATGCGAAGGCTGTCGAGATCACATGGAAACACCATGACAAGTTCCATGATATCATCGTTAGGCTTGCGGTATTCCACACCATCTGCACACTGCTGGCAATAATAGGAAAGCGTTTCCAAGATGCTGGACTCAAAGACCTCTGCATTGAGTCTGGCATGATTGCAGAAGGCTCAATTGCTGGTGTTATGGATGGCCACAAGTACAACAGGGCAGTGCGACTACACAAGCTCCTGTATGAGGCTCTCATGCGACTGACCTTGAATGGTTTCCTGTCCTGGTTGGAAGAAACTCACAGGAATGACATGGTTCACCTGAATGAGACACTGAAGACCATTGACAGCCTTGGGAAAGAAGTCTCACAACATGCTTTGAAGGAGGTCCTCGAGAACAGCTCTTGTATACGCATCATGGATCTATTTGAAGTCTACTGTGAGTTCCTTAGAGGTGGAAACGGCAGCCTCTCGAACTTCTGGATGTCCTATTTGGACATGGTTGAAATCTTGTTGGGGCTCATCCGAGCATCCAGAGAGGGAGACTGGATGCTACACTTGGCTAGCATTCGAGCAATGATCCCATGGTGCTTTGCTTATGACAGGATGAATTATGCACGCTACCTCCCCTACTACTACGCCCAGATGTCTGAGCTGCCCATCACACACCCAGATATGTACACAGAATTCATGGAAGGAGGCTTCTCAGTCCAACTGGGCTCCACCAATCCCTTTGGCAGAATCCCTGTTGACCAAGCTATAGAAGAAACGGTGAACAAAGACACCCAAACAGCTGGAGGGACAAAGGGATTCAGCTTGAAGCTAGGAGCTGTGACCAAATATTATCTCACAGCTGAGTATAGAAGCATGTACCTCAGACAGCTGAGAGACCTGACAGGTCAAGGCAGGTGCAAATGGTCTCATCCAGATCTACAGAGTCCAAGGATCAAGAGAGATGAAGCAGATGTCCAGTCTCTCATGGACCTTATGGAGAATAACTGGCTCAATCCTATGTCCCCTGATGAGATTGATTTGGTTAGCCTCTCCACTGGCAACATGGCTCCACCTGATGTGACCATAGATCTCTTGAGAGCTCTTGAGAAAGGAGAAGAGGCCTACCAAGCATTCCAGCAAACAAGGTTAGATGCAGACCCACCACCTGTGAAATTCCACGACAAGATGACCAAGCAAAGTCTGAAAACATTCTCCAATGTCAGCACAAAACAAGCTCATGGAAAGAAAGCACAGGATGTGGTTCTGAAGGCAGATAGAAACCTTTTCAGTCACATGATCCTGGTGGCTGAAAGCAGGAAGGTGAATCTGAAGGATGTCCTTGCCTACCCATTGGGCCCACTACCATGGGCACTGGCAAATGCTGATGGGCCCTTACGAAAAACAAACAAGGCTGCACTTGCCAGAGAGCTTGAAAAGAATGTATCTCCTGCAGAAGACATCCCAATCCCATCTACTTCCATCATTGATGGGATGAACCTGGTCCAAAAAATGAATGGCAACAACAAAACCTTTGCACAGGTGGCAGAGTCAGCCTTGACCCAGGTCCTCCATGAGGGAGCACAGAGTGGGAGGATTGATGTTGTTTTTGATGTCTATCACCAGACTTCGATCAAAGATGCTGAACGACTGAACCGGGGTGGAGACATCACTCTCCAGTACAATAATGTTGCAGGGGGACACCACGTCCAGCAGTGGAGAAAATTTCTGTGCAGTTCCTCCAACAAGACCAGTCTCATCAAGTTTCTGGTGGAAGAGTGGAAACTCCCACGATACAGAGCTATGCTGCATGGCAAGGTGTTGTACATGACCTGTGAGGAAACCTGCTACAAGTTGACAGAAGATGGGTGTGAGGAAGCAGCAGAACTGCACTCCACACATGAAGAAGCTGACACCCGTCTGCTCCTGCATGCATTGCATGCAGCAAATGCGGGCTCAAAGTCAGTTATCATCACAGCTGAGGACACTGATGTCATGGTGCTTTGTCTTGGCTTCCAGAAGGACATCACCTGTCCCATCTACCAGAAGTGTGGGACTCAGAACCGCACACGGTTTGTCGACATCACCAAACTGGCAATTTCACTTGGAGACAGCATCTGTGACAGCCTAATTGGCTTACATGCCTTCACAGGCTGCGACACTGTCAGTGCATTCGCTGGTCGAGGGAAGCTGAATGCCCTGAAGATAGTGAGAAAACACACTTCCTGCCAAGAGACTTTTAGTCAACTGGGACAGACATGGAATGTGAGTGATGAGCTGTTCCAGAAAATTGAGCAGTTCACCTGTCGGATGTATGTTGCTAATAGCAGCACTGCTGAGGTGAACAAAATGCGTTACCAGCTCTTCTGCACCAAAAGGGGAGAGGTTGAGTCCAGCCAGCTGCCACCATGTAGAGACTGTCTCTTTATGCATGTTCAACGAGCCAACTATCAGGCAGCAATATGGAAGTGCTGTCTGCAGGCTAACCCTGTGGTGCCAAGCCCTACTGAGTATGGATGGACAGACGATGAAGGCAAGCTGGCCATTTACTGGATGCGCTCCCCACCTGCACCAGATGTGGTCTTGGAAATGCTAACATGCAAGTGCGTGCATTCATGCAAAATGCCAAGCTGCATGTGCCTGTCAAATGGACTTCCATGCACAGACATGTGCAGGTTACAGACCTGCAGTAACCAAAAACAGCAGGATGGTCCAGAACTGGACTTTGAACTTGGGGAGTCAGATGATGAGAGAAACGAGCAGTTTGATGAATGACAGTGTGATGATTCTGATGGTATTACTGTGGTAGTAGTCTATTGATGCACAGGATGTTGATTCTGGACTTGGTTACCCAGAGCTTGATAACAATAATGTAACCATATTCACATATACCCATTAACCTACCCATTACCATTACATATATCCACTAATGATATGGGATTACATGTATCATTGACGAAGTATATGTAAATGTCAATGTTGTTTAAAATATTAAAATAGTTCATTACCTCACTATGGTATTCCTTTTTATCATGTATTTTGATTGTGTATTTAAACAAATGTATAGAGACCAGTTTGTGACCTAACTGGCTTTGGTCTAGTTCTCATTTAAGGCTCACAATCACCTCACACAATGAAATAGTATGGGTATATTATACATTTTCTGAATCTTTACAGTCCTGTGAGTATTCCAGTTTTTGTGTTTTGTGTCCCTGATATTCCTAGATGCCACAGGGCTAAAAGAAAGTATAAAGTTTAGGCGAAAATTGCAGAAAGATGTGTGTTATTGACGGGTTGAAGAGCTCAAGTGACCTCTATATTTGTGAGAAATATCCACAACAGGGCTTGAATGAAAGCTAAGAAGGTCCCCTTTAAAATGATACCAAAGACAATATTATAGACCATTGAAAAATGTCCTGACCATGAGGCTAAACCAGGATATGCACCAGCGTCTAAAATGCAATTTACTTTAGCGGGTGGTTAACTTCATGAGCTGATAACTGTGATACAGCTGCCACTCAGGAATGGTTATCATACCAAAATATCATCTACAGACATGGATCCTTTCAAAAATTATAAGTAAGTTTTGCCACCTTGAGTGTACCGAAATATCGTCTGGCCCATGGACTATAACGAGATGGCTGGAATACCTGAGATTACATTCACCAAAAGGTGCCCGTAAGGAACTACTGTGTGCCATAGAAAACCAGCAGCACTGGCGGTTCCTGAGGACTGGACTGAGAAATGCTGGATTAACAGACGAGAGAGATGGTGAGAAAGTGAGTCGGGGCTTGCAGCAGCAGCAGCAGCAGCAGCAGTGCTCTGACTGGTGTTTTGTAGAAGTATAAATAAATCATGTGTATCCCAGTTCAGTGTTCTGATACCGCAAAGGACTGTTGTGTTATTTTTTAACTTAAAGGTTGAATGTGTAATGGTGTCAAACACTGGCTTCTGGGCAAACATGCTCCACTTGTGTTACTGCACTTTGTGTGTGTGTGTGTGTGTGTGTGTGTGTGTGTGTGTGTGTGTGTGTGTGTGTGTGTGTGTGTGTGTGTGTGTGTGTGTGTGTGTGTGTGTGTGTGTGTGTGTGTGTGTGTGTGTGTGTGTGTGAGAGTGTGCGTGTGTATGACAGAGAGAGAGCAGTGGGGAGAGGTTATGGGTTGTGAGAGTGTGAAAGTACCAGAGGCCAAGGAGGTCCTCTTACACTCTCACAACCCCTAACCTCCATTCCAAATTAACTCACGCGCACACACACACACACACACACACACACACACACACACACACACACACACACACACACACACACACACACACACAGAATAAATCCAAAACAAGACATTTAAAGTAGAGTGTAACCCAGTGGGGCTCGTACCAAGCACAGACGGGTCATAGGGAGCAGTGGGAGTTTTCCTCGTGGGCCACAGCCACAATGGGTTGGTCCATAACACCGAGGGCGGTCTGGCAGCAGCCTCGCCCGGCGTCGACTGTGGTGTTTTTGGTGTCGTCGGGCGGAGTGCAGGGAGGTGTGTCGAGGGTGTCTGGCTGGGAGAGCTGGCGTTGGATCGGCTGGGGGAGCCTGGTCTGCTGCACCAGGGTGCCCAGGGACCACAGCCCTGACTGGAGCTGCACACAAGGGGGAAGCATCGAGGGTGGTCTGACAGGACGCGGAAGCGGGGCAGGCTAAGCTAACTGCTAGCCCATGCAAACCGGCAGGTCCGATCACACGGAAGGTGGTCTGGCGGCGGCCTCGCCTGGCATTGACGGTGGTGTTTTTGGTGTCGTCGGGTGGAGTGCAGGGAGGTGTGTCGAGGGTGTCTGGCTGGGAGAGCTGGCGTTGGATCGGCTGGGGGAGCCTGGTCTGCTGCACCAGGGTGCCCAGGGACCACAGCCCTGACTGGAGCTGCACACAAGGGGGAAGCATCGAGGGTGGTCTGACAGGACGCGGAAGCAGGGCAGGCTAAGCTAACTGCTAGCCCATGCAAACCGGCAGGTCCGATCACACGGAAGGTGGTCTGGCGGCGGCCTCGCCTGGCATTGACGGTGGTGTTTTTGGTGTTGTCGGGTGGAGTGCAGGGAGGTGTGTCGAGGGTGTCTGGCTGGGAGAGCTGGCATTGGATCAGCTGGGGGAGTTTGGTCTGCAGCGTCCGGTGGGCCCAAGGACCACAGCCCCTGCCTGGAGCTGCACCCGAGGGGGAAGCACCGAGGGAGGTCTGACAGGACGCGGAAGCGGGGCAGGCTAAGCTAACTGCTAGCCCATGCAGACCGGCAGTTCCGACAGTCATCCTGGCTTGCGGACAATGATTTTTTTTCCCCCCGATATATGAGTCAGTTAGTATGTGCATTCTTGAAGATCTTTTGTAGTTTTTGGATATATATTTTTGTCTTTGTGTTGCACTGTTGTGGGCTGGGGGAAATGAAATGACAAATAAAGTGCTCCTGATTCCTTTTGACTTTTTACATTATTTTTGATAATGGGTTTATGGTTTTAAAAGGATGAGCTTGGTCACATAAACCAGTGGTTCTCAACCTTTTTGGGGTCCTGGACCCCCTGCGTATTTTCGATCTACCCTGAGGACCCCTCCACCTGATCTTGGGGGAGGGGGGTTGCAGTTTGGTAGAAACAGTAGAAACTGCATTTTA
>NC_079211.1:48922307-48944807 GCF_029633865.1 Lampris incognitus | reverse complement strand
TTAACCTAATTCTAATCTTAACCCTAAAACCAAGTCCTAACCCTCAAATAGACCCCTTCACTTGTGGGGCCCCATAAAATGGCCCCACAAGGTAGGTGGTTTCTGGTTTTTCTATCCTAATGGGGACATTTGGTCCCCATTAGGATAGAAAAACATGGTACACACACACACATAGGGACATTTAGTACAGCAGAGTCACCTGACCTACATGTCTTTGGACTGTGGGAGGAAACCAGAGCACCCGGAGGAAACCCACACAGACACGGGGAGAACATGCAAACTCCACAAAGAGGACGACCCAGGACGACACTTGTCCAACCTCTCCGGTCGGATCGGGACATCCCTAATTCAGGTTTTCCCAAAAACCCAGTGCTCCAGACACTAACGTTCCGCCTCGTCTTCCTGTCTGGTTGAAGGTTTGACAACCAGTGAGCTCCGAAGCTGTGGTGTCGGGCTGTAATGAAAACCTACATACACATGTATGTAGGTTTTATTTATTAATTATTTCTATTAATAATTAATGTTAATGGTCTTGTAACCAAGGATACCACCACATTCCCACATTACTATTGCTGTAACATGGATTGCTCCCATGTACCAAAATCCATGTTCTATATTTTTCCCCTCTTACCATGATCAGGAAGAGAGAGAGAGAGAGAGAGAGAGAGAGAGAGAGAGAGAGAGAGAGAGAGAGAGAGAGAGAGAGAGAGAGAGAGAGAGAGAGAGAGAGAGAGAGAGAGAGAACAGACATCCAGAGAGAGATAGAGACCCCCCAAGGAGAGGCTGGCAAACACCCAGAAAGGAAAAAATATGGACGGCAGGAAAGCGAGACACAGAGAGAGACCTGGAAAAGAGACAGACACCAGCGGGGAGAAAGGGAGAGAGATGATTGGTGGCTGACCAACTCCCCACGTCGCTCCCCTTCCCCACCTGTCACACAAAATTTACATCCCTCAGGCCAGACCAGGGTACAATTCTTACACAGTGTCACATCAAAACCCCCAGTAAGGGCCCTCGGCATAACTCAAAAATAGCCTCCTTTTGACCTGAAGTAAGGGTTCCCACCAGCATAGCCCCCCAAACCCCTCGACATGCTGTTCCAGATACAACATGCCTACTGTTTTTTTTTGTTTTTTTTTTTAGAAGCCCTGCACAGATAAGTCACCCGTAAAAATGTAAAAATACATGGCTCAGGATTTATTTTAGTCGAAGATATTTCCTCCACAGAATGCAGCTGCAGCATCAAGGGTACAGTAATCAATGGTTTCGGCTTAGTCCCGCCCCCACATCGGTTGTTGCTTAGTCCCGCCCCCACATCGGTTGTGGCTTAGTCCCGCCCCCACACCAGTTGTTTTTTAGCCCCGCCCCCACATCGGTTGTTGCTTAGCCCCGCCCCCACACCGGTTGTTGCTTAGCCCCGCCCCCACATCAGTTGTTGCGTCATGTGCTGCTGACGTCGTCTGCTGGAGAGGATTAACTCAAATACACGTGACCGTACGGGAAAAGGGGCCAGCGAGCTGCTGCAACATCTCATCTATACGACTGTAGACGTCCAACGGTTGCCCGGCTGAGCCTCTCTGTTGACATGAGAGCTGTACGCTATAAACAGTTGTTTATAGCGTACACAAATGTTCTCATTCTGCTGTCAACACCTGGCTCGCTTCTATGAGCCTCAGGCTGCCAAGTGTGTGTGCGTGCGTGTGTGTGTGCGTGTGTGTGTGTGTGTTGACCCCGGCCAGAGATAGTCTGCATGAGGAGAATAATACAATAATCCTATTTCCCAGCGGTGGGAATGAGAGGTGTTACTGGAGACATGGTTGTTGTTGGGGACAAGATAAGTGTGTCACAGGCATTCACGTGCATCCGTGTTCAGGCAAGCACACACGTATGCACGCGCACACATACAGAAAAAGAGAGCCAGATACCTCGGGAAAGTGTGTGGGGAGCCCCCCCCCCCCCCCCCCCCCCCCCCGTTTCTCCCCAATTCCGTCTCGGTCGCTGCTCCACCCTCTCTGCCGATCCGTGGAGGGCTGCAGACTACCTCCTCCCATACATGTGGAGTCGTCAGCTGCTTCTTTTCACCTGACAGTGAGGAGTTTCGCCAGGGGGATGCAGCGCTTGTGTTCCTGGTCCATCGTTAGCTCATGCAGACACGCGCAGGGTCCAGTGTAAAAGAGGCTGCAGGGCAGCACTGCGGGAGAAAGGGAGGGTGTAAGACAAATGTATCTTTCAGTGTGGAGTACAGACGAGATTGGGTCCGTGTCGGTGCACTTAGCGACCCTTGACCAGGAGTTCAGACAGTTACAGACACACTGGTTGCAGAGAAAGACGGAGAGGGTGCAGGGGCCACAGGGAGGGCTGCAGCAATGGATGGCACTGAGATAGAGGAGAATGAATGGGGGGGGGCAAGACATTAGGAACACCTTTCTCGTACTGACTTGTTACAATTCTATCTGTTATCTCCAGACCCAAATGGAGTAATTACTCTCTCAACTAAACTAGCTGCTTCACATTCTCTGCAGCCTCCTTTTATTCAAGCCTACTTTGTGTGTGTGTGTGTGTGTCCCCAGAATGCCAATAATCCTAATAAAACAAATCCCATGGCCTTAGTTGGCACATAATATATTCAGCATGTCAGGTGAGTGTTATAACGCCGTGCAGACTAAGTGATGGTGATGCGCGTGCGTCTGCAGCTCATCTAAACGCTGGTTCAGTTTCACATCACAGCGGCTCCGTCGCCAGGTCCGCTGCTGCACCGCGCAAACAACTTCAGAGGAGGAAAATAACGAGGCTCTGTGGTGACATCCCTCTGTGTCATTACACTAATGCTAAGGTGTGTGTGTGTGTGTGTGCGTGCGCGCGTGTGCATGCATACATCCATACATCTGTGTCTGTGCACCTGCTTATGCGTCTCCCTCTTTGCATGTGTGTATGTGTGTGTGTGTGGCATTAGCCTTTTGTTGGTATTTGTCGCTGTGTGGAAGCGGACGCTGTGTCTAATGGCTACTGATATAACGGGACTAAAAGCTACAGCATGCCATGGGGCAGCGAGAAAAAACACACACACACACACACACACACACACACACACACACACACACACACACACACACACACACACACACACTCGCAATGTAACATGAGGTGCACTGGAACACATTATTTTCAATCTGCCTCGACTTACATTGCAGATGAAGCAGTGATGTAGCCGAGAAGAGGCAGAGGAAGCGGCACAGAGGAAGAGGAGTAAAGGAAGAGGAGAAGAGGGAGAGGAGAAGAGGAAAATGAGAAGATGAAGAGGGGAAGAGGGAGAGGGGCGAGGAAGAGGGGCTGTACTGATGCTCACCCACCTGTTTGCTTGGCGTTGACTTCCATGTGTTCAGGAGCAGGACTGGTATCATTTAACGGCATAAAAACAGCTGGCTGACTGTGTCCAGGAGTTACGGCACAGAAGGGAAGCGGGTTTAAAGTTACATTCTTTCACTTGAAAGCGGGGTTAAAGTTGCATTCTTTCACTTGAAAGCGGGTTTAAAGTTACATTCTTTCACTTGAAAGCGGGGTTAAAGTTACATTCTTTCACTTGAAAGCAGGTTTAAAGTTACATTCTTTCACTTGAAAGCGGGTTTAAAGTTACATTCTTTCATTTGAAAGGGGGTTTAAAGTTACATTCTTTCACTTGAAAGCGGGTTTAAAGTTACATTCTTTCACTTGAAAGCAGGTTTAAAGTTAATTCTTTCACTTGAAAGCGGGGTTAAAGTTACATTCTTTCACTTGAAAGCGGGTTTAAAGTTACATTCTTTCACTTGAAAGCGGGGTTAAAGTTACATTCTTTCACTTGAGAGCG
Organism: Lampris incognitus; assembly: GCF_029633865.1. NCBI lineage: Eukaryota > Metazoa > Chordata > Actinopteri > Lampriformes > Lampridae > Lampris > Lampris incognitus. The sequence continues at coordinate 48,940,963 of NC_079211.1, read as the reverse complement.
GGTTTAAAGTTACATTATTTCACTTGAAAGTGGGTTTAAAGTTACATTCTTTCACTTGAAAGCAGGTTTAAAGCTACATTCTTTCACTTGAAAGCAGGTTTAAAGTTACATTCTTACACTTGAAAGCGGGGTTAAAGTTACATTCTTTCACTTGAAAGCGGGTTTAAAGTTACATTCTTTCACTTGAAAGCGGGTTTAAAGCTACATTCTTTCACTTGAAAGCGGGGTTAAAGTTACATTCTTTCACTTGAAAGCGGGGTTAAAGTTACATTCTTTCACTTGAGAGCGGGTTTAAAGTTACATTATTTCACTTGAAAGTGGGTTAAAGTTACATTCTTTCACTTGAAAGCAGGTTTAAAGCTACATTCTTTCACTTGAAAGCGGGGTTAAAGTTACATTCTTTCACTTGAAAGCAGGTTTAAAGTTAATTCTTTCACTTGAAAGCGGGGTTAAAGTTACATTCTTTCACTTGAAAGCGGGTTTAAAGTTACATTCTTTCACTTGAAAGCGGGGTTAAAGTTACATTCTTTCACTTGAGAGCGGGTTTAAAGTTACATTATTTCACTTGAAAGTGGGTTTAAAGTTACATTCTTTCACTTGAAAGCAGGTTTAAAGCTACATTCTTTCACTTGAAAGCAGGTTTAAAGTTACATTCTTACACTTGAAAGCGGGGTTAAAGTTACATTCTTTCACTTGAAAGCGGGTTTAAAGTTACATTCTTTCACTTGAAAGCGGGTTTAAAGCTACATTCTTTCACTTGAAAGCGGGGTTAAAGTTACATTCTTTCACTTGAAAGCGGGGTTAAAGTTACATTCTTTCACTTGAGAGCGGGTTTAAAGTTACATTATTTCACTTGAAAGTGGGTTAAAGTTACATTCTTTCACTTGAAAGCAGGTTTAAAGCTACATTCTTTCACTTGAAAGCGGGGTTAAAGTTACATTCTTTCACTTGAAAGCGGGGTTAAAGTTACATTCTTTCACTTGAAAGCGGGTTTAAAGTTACATTCTTTCACTTGAAAGCGGGGTTAAAGTTACATTCTTTCACTTGAAAGCGGGGTTAAAGTTACATTCTTTCACTTGAAAGCGGGTTTAAAGTTACATTCTTTCACTTGAAAGCGGGTTTAAAGCTACATTCTTTCACTTGAAAGCGGGGTTAAAGTTACATTCTTTCACTTGAAAGCGGGGTTAAAGTTACATTCTTTCACTTGAGAGCGGGTTTAAAGTTACATTATTTCACTTGAAAGTGGGTTAAAGTTACATTCTTTCACTTGAAAGCAGGTTTAAAGCTACATTCTTTCACTTGAAAGCAGGTTTAAAGTTACATTCTTTCACTTGAAAGCGGGGTTAAAGTTACATTCTTTCACTTGAAAGCGGGTTTAAAGTTACATTCTTTCACTTGAAAGCGGGGTTAAAGTTACATTCTTTCACTTGAAAGCGGGGTTAAAGTTACATTCTTTCACTTGAAAGCGGGTTTAAAGTTACATTCTTTCACTTGAAAGCGGGTTTAAAGTTACATTCTTTCACTTGAAAGCGGGTTTAAAGTTACATTCTTTCACTTGAAAGCGGGGTTAAAGTTAGATTCTTTCACTTGAAAGCGGGTTTAAAGTTACGTTCTTTCACTTGAAAGTGGGTTTAAAGTTACATTCTTTCACTTGAAAGTGGGGTTAAAGTTACATTCTTTCACTTGAAAGTGTTTGTCTTGGCAGTGGAGCATGGCTTTATACAGAACTGCCATTTCTTTGAAGACAGTTGTTTTGAATAAGGATCACTTAATTCTTTATTATCTCTTTCTCTACACTGTAATAAATTATTTGTTGGCTTAACTTGAAAAAGTGTGTAACCTGGTTGCCCTGAAATTTTGAGTTAGTTGAAAATAATATAATAAGTTGGCACAATGAGGCAATTAAGTTGTATCAACTTAAGGTAGCTAGTTGATCTGACAAAAACATGTTCTATCAACTAAGGAGTCTTTGTTAACACAACATTCTGTTTAGTGGATACAACTTAAAATGATGTGCTGAGTCCACTCAAGTTTACATTAACTCAACAACATGTATAGTGGCACTAATGTGCACTTTCAAATTTGTCCTGACTAAACTTTTTATTTGGGTCAACTGCATAAAGCTTGTTGTATTAACGTTTCAACAAAGTAACCGTGGTTGCCTTGAAAATCTAAGTTGTCCTGAATTCTTTGCTTATGTTACCATGACAACAACCCTTTTCTATGCATCGTTTCAGCCAAACTGGCTAGTACTACATACATAAATGTGCAAACATGATGTACAAGAACACAACATTTCACACATGACACATTCAACAATTTATTTCACACATGACACTTTCAACAAAACCTCAGGACTCCTAGTCCAATTCCAGCATCAGCAGCTCAGGGTATGTGCCCACTCATCAAATTCTGGAGTAGATGGCAAATGAGCCAATTTCCTTTAACAGTGTGCTTAACAAAATATAAGCTCATTAACAAATCAACAGGTTAACTTTGAAAACATACTTTTCTTTCTACCACACATGTATAGTTTGACCTCAAAAAACACATTTTCTGGTTGCATTTGAAAAAGTTATGTGTGTGAGTGGAAACAATGTAACTAAAGCAGATTTGACATGAGAATGTAACCTGGGCTGACAAAACTTGACAGGACAACAACAGTCACAAAGGTTGCATATGATTGAGTGGCACAGGACACATTGGGAACAATTGAGCTCTTTAGTTTTAGAGTGTTTTAAGCAGGAGTCTGTTACGGAGTCCATGTGCTCTTGCAGAGCATGTGTTGCCTTCATGATTACCTTTTGGATTACCTCGAAGGTATACTTTAGCTCATTTGGATAGTTGATGTTAAGAGCGTACAGCAGACCCATTAGAAGGGCGAAGGCATTAGGGACATCCTTCAGGTCATGAAGAACAATTTCCTCCTCCAAAACCAAGGCCACGTCAATAATCTCCCTGGGGAGAAGGCCCGCAGGATTCTCTTCTGTGACCACCAGGATCCCGACCTTCATCCCCTTGACTGTCTTGCCTTCATCACCAGTAGGCTAATGAGAGAACAGAGTAATGAAAACAGGTCACAAAGCAGCATTTGGGTCTCAATGATTTCTTTACAGATTCCAAATGCATAGCACCTATGGGTGTCAGTGAAAAGATTTGTAGCAATAGCATACCAGCCGTTAAATGTTAAATGAACAAAAACATTTTTGGAAATATCTTCTTCGTCTATGTCCATCTCTACAAATCTGTGGTAGCGACTTCACTTTCATGTTCAATTTTGAATTACATAGTAGCTCCGTTGCTCTGTTGGCATGTGGACACTGCTTGGCATCCTGTGCATCATGTTCTTCATACATTTTATGTCCATTATAATTGTGTTATCCTCTTTCAATGTTGTATTATGTAAATTGCGTGAACACAACATCCATTGCACGCTGTCCGTCTTGGGAGAGAGGTCCCTCCTCTGCTGCACTCCCTGAGGTTTCTTCCTATTTTTTCTCCCTGTTAAAGGGTTTTTTTAGGGAGCTGTTCCTTATCCAATGAGAGGGTCTAAGGACAGGATGTTGTGTTGCTGTTAAGCCCACTGAGGCAAATTTGTAATTTGTGATATTGGGCTGTACAAATAAAATTGATTTGATTTGATTTGATTTAGCTTCACCTAGTACATATACAACATGTCCATGTAAAAATTCAAATAGTATAAATTTCAAATTGACAAATAACATACAGTAGATGCCTCGCACACCTCACAGATCTTGTAAAAATTGGAGGGCTCCTCTCTAAGGAAGTACAGCAGGCCAAGAAGGACAACTGCTCTCCTCCGCTGGTTTGAGTTCTGCAAAAAATGAACGACCAGAAAGGACAATTTAATAGAGTCTTGATAGGTGCTGGATTAGATTTGTTTCTAAAAGCAATGACACAGTGAAAAAATTTTAAGCTAGAGGGGAAAAAAATACTCACATCATCATCCAGGGACAAGACAAGGGACTGAAGTTCCTTAGAACTACCATCTCTCGCCCTGTACAACCGCAGGAATCTTGGCACATATTTGTCAAGCCGATCAAAACAGGTCTTCTTGAGATCCAAGGACACAATGCGCCGGAATTCTGCTGCAATCTACTCAAAATGAAAGGCGCACAGGGGGAATATATTAATGCTGTGAAACAAAACCAAACTCTTTTTCAGATTTTGTGGATCAACAAAATCAAATCTGTTATATTACGATACTATATTTTCAAAACAACCTCTAAAAGTACAAGTAATACTGACCGTATTAAACTACACCTTTTTTATTTTATTTTACACCTTTATTAACGTCACTCAAAAGTTAATATTCGTGCATAATCAATCTTTAAACGGAAAAACGCCACAGCTTTACCATAATGGTTCTTACTTGTGTAACTTTCTTGCCCGGTGCGGGAGTCGATACGAGTGTACTAGACCACAAGGCGACGTCACTAACCGCTCGGCTAAAGGGTCAGACCCGCTAGCTAGGGGCTAACGTGTCTTATTAGTAGTTTACACTTGTAACCAGCTACTGTTAACATGAACAGGCGCAGTTAATTTACACAGTATGCTATTTCTATTTATAAAGGAACAAAACCCACACCATACTGAAATAACAATGAGCTGCTAAGGAGAGGTTTACTCACCAAAACACTACGGCTTATTCAGTCCGGAGCATCTCGGCCAGGGCGAGAGAAAATGGCGACCGATCCACCGAGGGAAATCTGAAATGAATGTAGACAGTGTCTGCGCATGTGCAAGTTACGTGACGCAGCGTCAGACGGAAGTGAGCTACAACTACTACTACTACTTTCGGCTGCTCCCGTTAGGGGTCGCCACAGCGGATCATCCGTTTCCATTTCTTCCTGTCTTCTGCATCTTCCTCTGTCACACCAGCCACCTGCATGTCTTCCCTCACCACATCCATAAACCTCCTCTTTGGCCTTCCTCTTCTCCTCTTCCCTGGTAGCTCCATATTCAGCATCCTTCTCCCAATATACTCAGCATCTCTCCTCCACACATGTCCAAACCATCTCAATCTTGCCTCTCTTGCTTTGTCTCCAAACCGTCCAACCTGAGCTGTCCCTCTAATATAATCGTTCCTAATCCTGTCCTTCTTCGTCACTCCCAGTGAAAATCTTAGCATCTTCAACTCTGCCACCTCCAGCTCCGCCTCCTGTCTTTTCGTCAGTGCCACTGTCTCCAAACCATATAACATAGCTGGTCTCACAACCATCTTGTAAACTTTCCCTTTAACTCTTGCTGGTACCCTTCTGTCGCAAATCACTCCTGACACTCTTCTCCACCCACTCCACCCTGTCTGCGCTCTCTTTTTCACCTCTGTCCTGCACTCCCCGTTACTTTGGACAGTTGACCCCAAGTATTTAAACTCAAATGCCTTTGTCACCTCCACTCCTTGCATCCTGACCATTCCACTGTCCTCCCTCTCATTCACGCATAGGTATTCCGTCTTGCTCCTACTGACTTTCATTCCTCTTCTCTCCAGTGCATACCTCCACCTCTCCAGGCTCTCCGCAACCTGCACCCTACTCTCGCTACAGAGCACAATGTCATCCGCGAACATCATCGTCCATGGAAACTCCTGCCTGATCTTGTCCGTCAACCTGTCCATCACCATTGCAAACAAGAAAGGGCTCAGAGCCGATCCTTGATGTAATCCCACCTCCACCTTGAACCCATCTGTCATTCCAACCGCACACCTCACCATTGTCACACTTCCCTCATACGTATCCTGCACCACTCCTACATACTTCTCTGCAACTCCTGACTTCCTCATACAATACCACACCTCCTCTCTCGGCACTCTGTCATAAGCTTTCTCTAAATCTACAAAGACACAATGCAACTCTTTCTGGCCTTCTCTATACTTCTCAATCAACATTCTCAAAGCAAACATCACATCTGTGGTGCTCTTTCATGGCATGAACCCATACTGCTGCTCGCTGATCGTCACCTCTCCTCTTAACCTAGCTTCTATTACTCTTTCCCAAATCTTCATGCTGTGGCTGATCAACTTTATATCTCTGTAGTTGTTACAGTTCTGCACATCGCCCTTGTTCTTGAAAATCGGTACCAGTATGTTTCTTCTCCACTCCTCAGGCATCCTCTCATTTTCCAGGATTGTGTTAAACAATCTAGTTAAAAACTCCACTGCCATCCCTCCTAAACATCACCATGCCTCCACATGTATGTCATCAGGACCAACTGCCTTTCCACTCTTCATCCTCGTCATAGCTGCCCTCACTTCCTCCTTGCTAATCCGCTGAACTTCCTGATTCACTATCCCTACATCATCCAACCTTCTCTCTCTCTCATTTTCTTCATTCATCAGCCCCTCAAAGTATTCCTTCCACCTTCTTAGCACACTCTCCTCACTTGTCAGCACATTTCCATCTCTATCCTTGATCGCCCTAACTTGCTGCACATCCTTTGCAGCTTGGTCCCTCTGTTTAGCCAATCGGTACAAGTCCTTTTCTCCTTCCTTAGTGTCTAACCTGTCATACAACTCACCATCTGCCTTTTCCTTTGCCTTTGCCACCACTCTCTTTGCTTTACACTGCATCTTCTTGTACTCTTGTCTACTGTCTTCATCTCGCTTACTATCCCACTTCTTCTTTGCCAACCTCTTCCTCTGTATAATTTGCTGTACTTCCTCATTCCACCACCAAGTCTCCTTGTCTTCCTTCCCCTGTCCTGATGACACACCAAGTACATTCCTAGCTGTCTCCCTCACTATTTCTGCAGTGGTTGTCCAGCCATCTGGCAACTCTTCACTACCACCCAGTGCCTGTCTTAACTCCTGCCTGAACTCCACACCACAGTCTTCCTTCTTCAACTTCCACCAATTGATCTTCGGCTGTGTCTTCACTCGCTTCCTCCTCTTGGTCTCCAAAGTCATCCTACAGACCACCATCCTATGCTGCCTAGTTACGTTCTCCCCTGTCACCACCTTGCAGTCTCCAATCCCTTTTAGATGGCGCCTCCTACATAAGATATAGTCCACCTGTGTGCACTTTCCTCCACTCTTGAATGTCACCCTGTGTTCCTCCCTCTTCTTGAAATATGTATTCACCACAGCCATTTCCATCCTTTTCGCAAAATCGACCACCATCTGTCCTTCCACATTTCTCTTCTTGACTTCATACCTTCCCATCACCTCTTCATCACCTCTGTTCCCTTCACCAACATGTCCATTGATGTCCGCTCCAATCACCACTCTCTCCTCCTTGGGTACCCTCTCCACCATGTCGTCCAACTCATTCCAGAATTCTTCTTTTTCATCCATCTCACACCCAACTTGCCGGGCATATGCGCTGATAACATTCAGCAATAAACCTTCAATTTCCAGCTTCATACTCATCACTCTGTCTGACACTCTCTTTACCGCCAGCACGCTCTTGTGAGCTACAACAACGTGTGGAAATAACAAGAAACACTCGTGTGTACCAACTGTGCCATTAGTTTTCGCAACTAAAACACAGATTTCTAAGATAAGTTGAACAAACGCGTTGAATCACAGCCAATTTGACTAAAGATTAGACTAAAGATTAGATGTGAAGATAACAAAAGGGGGAAAATAATTTATTTTTTCGGAATCTTCCCCCTTTTTTCTCCCAAATTGTATCCGGCCAATTGCCCCACTCTTCCGAGCGGTCGCTACTCCACCCTCGCTGCCTTTCCGGGGAGGGTTGCAGACTACCACACGCCTCCTCGTGTGGAGTCGCCAGCCGCTTCTTTTCACCTGACAGTGAGGAGTATCGCCAGGGGCACGTAGCGCGTGGGGGGGGGGGTCACGCTATTACCTCCAGTTGCCCCTCCCCCCTGAACAGGCGCCCCGACCGACCAGAGGAGGGGCTAGTGCAGCGACCAGGACACATACCCGCATCCGGCTTCCCACCCGGGGATTCGAACCGGCGATCCCTGTGTTGGCAGGCAACAGAATAGACTGCTACGCCATCCGGACACCGCCCCCCCCCCCATGGCTGCTGCTGCTGCTGCTGCTGCTGCTGCTGCTGCTGCTGCTGCTGCTGCTGCTGCTGCTGCTGCTGCTGCTGCTGCTGCTGCTGCTGCTGCTGCTGCTGCTGCTGCTGCTGCTGCTGCTGCTGCTGTATTGTATTGTATTTAGAAATCACGTCAGGACACAGCGCTGTCGCTCGACACAACCTGTCCGTGGCATTCTTTATTTAGACTGACCCAGCATCATAGGCAAACCCGACCAAACAACCCAGAGCCCGCAGGAATCACCAATCGATCCCAGCACAATAAAACAGCACCAAATCAAGTGCAGCACCTTCGATGTGTGCAGACATAACATGCTGCTGCTTCTTCTTCTTCTTCTTGTTCTTCTTCTTCTTTTTCGCCCTTCGTCCTCCTTTATTTTCACATGGCTGATTTTTTCCTTTTTTTAAATTTTTATTGCTACTCTTTCTGTGCGCTGTAGCGCTGTGGACTTGGCAAAACGTCTCTTGCAAACCGCATTCAGTGCATCACCGAGAATAAGCTGAATAAATAGGAGTATGAATGAAATGACACTTGAAAGTTTTTTAAGAAAGTGTTTGGTGGGAAATTTCAGATTCCCCGGAGAACGGGAGTAAAACCTGCTGCAGCCTCGTGGGCAGGTTATAAACCCCGTCAACGTTAAACCGTCACGTCTCGTCACGCTGTGCTGTGCTGCATCGGCTCTGTCTCATAAAGCCGGCACACGGCTTGAGTAAACGTCTCTTTAATGGGCTGTTTGTGTGACGGATAGGCGCACAACGGCAACGACTACAATGCAGCGGCGTTATTACTTCACTGAGACACAGCTAATGAGGCTGCAGCCTCCTCCCTTGTCGGAGACCCCCATCCAGCTCTGCTGCTGCCTCCCCAGCTCCTCATCCTCTAAACCCCCCCCCTGCATCCTCAGCCTCATCCGCGAGGTTAAGGTTGTAATGTCCGTAGACGCCTTGTCTTACTGACATAAGAATAATTCAAGAACGAGCCGACTTCGTAGGTTCTTAACTGTGTAGCTTTTACTAGCGTTCATCCGACATACAACCTTCATAACATGCGCGTCTCCAACTTCCTGTATACGTCACACGCACTGCACGTACACCCGTGAGTAGGTCAAGTTAAACACGTGACCTTTCATTCATTACATCTCCCCCTCTAAGATGATTTTCTAACCTGTATATCACCCCCCTTTTCACAAAAAAAATAAAAAAATCCCCCACAATACACAAGTCCATACGCCTCACAAAACCAGCCGGATTGCTGGCTTGCTCACCCTGCCAGAGCGAGTAACATATGGTGTGGAAGTTGGCATTTCTGCTGCTCGGGACTCATCCGTGTTTCCATTCTCCCCTGGAGTGACATGGTCAGGATCCCTGCTGACAAAGGTGAGTGTTTTGGGTGTGGCCAACAGGTGGCGCCTGTTCCTTCTGTAATGTTCACCTTGAGCTGTCTCCACTATGTAGGATCTGGGAGTGGAGCTCTGACTGTGAACTACTGCTGGCATTGTCCATGTTTTCTGTCCATCAGGTTTGGTGAGTACTGCGTCACCTGAGTTCAGTGGGCGCAGTGTCCGCACGCCGTTCCTGCGGTTGTAGTAGAAAGCCTGCCTCGATTTGGCTGCGGCGTCAGCGGTTTTGATCAGTTCCTCTTTAGGCCAGGCCGGTTTCAGGTTATGCTGCAATGTGGGTAAGGTGGTTCTGAGTCTCCTACCCATGAGCAATTCCGCTGGACTGGCTCCAGTGGAAGAAGAGGGTGTAGCTCTGTATGTCAACAGGGCGAGGAGAGGGTCTTCCTGCCTTAATATGCTTTTGGCTATCTGAACAGCCCTCTCTGCCTGTCCATTACTCTGGGGGTAGTGTGGGCTTGAAGTCACATGGATGAAATCATAATCCTCACTGAACCTCTTCATCTCTTCTGAAACTAGCTGTGGCCCATTATCGCTAACTACAATTTCAGGGATACCAAAACGTGCAAATGTAGCCTTCAGCCTAGCTACAACCTGACTGCTAGTAGTTGTTGGTAGATTTAGGATCTCCAAAAACCTGGAATAATAGTCAGACACTATCAAGTAGTTTTGCTTTTTGTACTCACACAGGTCTATGCCAACTTTCTGCCATGGTCTGGATGGGAGCTCACTTGACATTAAAGGCTCTTTTCTCTGTGTGTTCTTGTGTTCTCTGCAGAATTGACATTGCTGTATCTTTGTTGTAATGTGCTCTGTCATTTTGGGCCACCACACTGACTGGCTAGCTCTCTCTCTGCACTTAACTATCCCCTGGTGCCCGTCGTGTATTCTGTCTAAGATCACCTCCTTCATCTCTGTGGGAATGACGATACGACTGCCTCTGATGACTAAACCATCTACCTCAGATAACTCCCCTCTCACCTGATAAAAGTCTCTGACTGTCTCCGGCACTTTATCGACATACTCAGGCCAGCCGTGTCTGATGAAGCCCAACACTGTCTGAAGCTGCAGATCCCCATCCGTGCTCTGTTTTATCTCCTGCATCCTTTGAGGTGTGGCAGGCACCTGGCACACGATGGCATCAATGTGCGCTGCAACATCATCATGAGAAGCACCATCTCCGTAGCACTGCTCTGGGCCTCTGGAGAGTGCATCAGCCACAGCTAAAGTTTTGCCTGGTGCGTATTCAGCCACTGCATTGAAACGCATCAGCCTCATTAACAGTCTCTGGCACCTAATGGGCACATTATCCAAGTCTTTGCTGTTCATGAGGGGCACTAGTGGTTTATGATCGGTGACAAGTCTGAAATTGTCAAGCCCAAACAAGTACTTCTCGAACCTTTCACATGCCCAGACGCTGGCTAAGCACTCTTTCTCGATCTGTGCGTACCTTGTCTCTGCGTCACTCAGCCGTCGGGAGCAGTAGGCCACGGGCTTCCAGTGTTCCCCGTGCTGCTGGAGCAGAACGCCTCCCAGCCCGTAGCTGCTGGCATCTGCTGACACCACCGTAGCCTTAGTGACGTCATAAAAGGTGAGTACCGGGGCGGTGGCGAGTGCTGCTTTAAGGTCTTGGAATGCTGTGTTCTGTGCAGGTCCCCACAGCCACTCTGTCGTTGCTTTAAGCAGTCCATAAAGCGGCTGACCTACAGTGGACAGCTCTGGGACGTATTTTGCCAAATAGTTCACCATCCCGAGGAACCTCTTGAGTCCCGTCACGTTCTGGGGCTGAGGAAAGTTCTCTATTCCGGCCACTTTGTCCGGGTCAGGTCTGATGCCTGCCTCGTCGATGACATGACCAAGGAAGCGGACTTGTTTCTGTTTGAACTTGCATTTCGCTTGGTTCAGTTTGAGACCTGCTGTTTCAATGACCCCCAGCGCCTCTGCTAGGCGCCGGTCATGGATTTCCTCAGTCTCTCCATGTATAAGGATGTCATCCATGTACACCTCTGTGCCCTCTAGCCCGGTCAGAGTTTCCGCCATCTTTCTCTGGAAAATCTCTGGAGCACTCGTTATACCAAATGGAAGGCGGCAGAAAGCATACCTCCCAAATGGGGTGATGAAAGTGGTGAGCCCCCTGCTGTCTTCATGCAAGGGGATCTGGTAAAACCCACTTGCTGCATCCAACGTTGTGAAGAACTTTGACCCTGCGAGCCTTGGCATTATTTCCTCCATAGTGGGCAGCACGTATTTCTCACGTTTCACCGCTCGATTCAGCCTCCTGAGGTCAGCGCAGCAGCGAACCTCTTTCTTGTTCGGTTTCAGCACCGGCACCATAGCGGCGCACCATTCTGTGGGCTGAGTCACTTTTTCAATAATGCCCTCATTTTCCATGCGCTGCAGTTCTTTCTTAACCAGTGGTACAAGTGGCAGCGGTATCCGTCTGGCTGTATGCACCGCGTATGGCTGGGCACCCTCCACCAGAGCTATTTTCACTGGGTCTGTTTTCAGCAGTCCACTTGAACCGAAAACTCCACTGACCTCATTCATCCGCTTCACTAGACCCATCTCCACTGCCTCTGGACGACTCAGCAGACAGCTGCCTCTCCCCTTGATCACATACACTGGAAAGGAGTATTGTTTCTCCTTGTAGTTGGTTGTGGCTTGAAACTGTCCTATGCAGCTGATGTTTCCACCTTGGCTTATGAAGCATGTGTCAGGAGGTCCCAGTTTTATGTTTGGCTTCAGCTTTTTAAATGTCCCTTGGTTGATAACAGTAGCGTCAGCCCCCGTGTCAATTTTAAAGGTTATTGGTACATCACTTATTGTTAAACTAACAGTCCAATCTTCCTGACTGCTCTCTTTGCCAACTTCTCCCAGAAAGTACAGCTGTTTAACCTCTTCAGTGACTTCTCTCACCGCTTTAGAGTGACATACACGCTCCCAATGTCCCTTTTCATGACACTTGTTGCACTTACTGTTCGTTGCCGGACACTTCCGCTCATCGGTGTGCTGCGTCTTGCCGCACCTCCCGCATTCATCTACTTTGTTGGTTGCAGGACTGCCGCCACCATGACGCTGTCCGCCCTTTTTGTTTTGGCGTCCGTCCCGCCGTCGGACAACATTGACGTTAGCCAGCTGGGCCTCTGGTTGGTTAGCTTGGAGGCTGAGCTGCTTTGTTATTGCCTCCGCCTGGCGCACTTGTTCAATGACTTTCACCAGAGTAAGGTCCGCTGTGAGCTGGAACTGACGGGAGAGCACCTTATCTTTTATGCCCACTACCAGACGATCTCTGATATGTTCATCCCTCTTGTCCCCAAACTCACAGTGTTCAGACAGCTCATACAATGTCCGGATGTACATCTCCGCTGTCTCTCCTGGCTGCTGGCTACGTTGATAGAAGCACGCCCTCTCATGTATGATGTTACGGCGGGGAATAAAGTAGCCGTCGAACCTTTTCAGTACGATATCATAGTCCACTTTATCACCCTCCGCCGCGAAGTCAAACGAGCTGAATATCTTTTCAGCCTCGCTGCCCATTGCATAAATCAGCGAACTCACTTGAATCTCCCCGTCGTCTTTATCCAGCTTTGTCGCGAGCCTGAAGCGCGAAAACCTTTGTTTCCACTCCGGCCATTCAACGGGGCAGTCAAACTTGAATTCACTCGGCGGATTAAACTTCGGCATGACCGCTCGTGTTCAGATACACAGACTATTCTGACACCATGTAATGTCCGTAGACGCCTTGTCTTACTGACATAAGAATAATTCAAGAACGAGCCGACTTCGTAGGTTCTTAACTGTGTAGCTTTTACTAGCGTTCATCCGACATACAACCTTCATAACATGCGCGTCTCCAACTTCCTGTATACGTCACACGCACTGCACGTACACCCGTGAGTAGGTCAAGTTAAACACGTGACCTTTCATTCATTACAAAGGTTAAATATATACAGACGCCGAGAACAGATGCGGGACAGATGTGACTGGTCACCCGCCTTATGCCTGTGTGTTGCTGATACAACCGAGCATTTTTTTGGGGGGGGGGCATCTAAAACTGACACACGCGCTCACACACGCGCGCTCACACACATATTGGATACAATTCTCCGTTTTGGGGCGTGTGTGCATGTGACTCTGCATTTGTGCGCCACAAGTGGGTAAAATGATCGCTGCAGTTTCTTCGTGTTTCTGCTGGTCGTGTGTTTTTGTGAGAGTGTGCGCCATTTGCAGTAATCCCTTCCCCGGCACAGAGTGTTTTTAATTAGCTGGATGGCTCCGGAGAGGAAGGGCGGATCTCAGGGTGTTTGTCAATTTGTCAATTTGTCAACATTGCATACGACATTAAACCCTCTCCATATCACACACATAAAATGAATGTGTGCACACGCGCGCGCGCACACACACACACGTCATTGAGTATTTTTCCTACTTTATTGGACATCTGTGTGTGTGTGTGTGTGTGTGTGTGTGTGTGGTGTGTGTGCGCGCGCGATGGAGAGAGAGGGGGATTATGGCTCGTGCATGTCCTTGTTTGTGGGTGTGATTATTTTTGCCCTGGGCAGAGAAAATGTTGTTGGTGACATTCAAGTAAATTGCTGCCGGCGTCTGAATGAAGATCAGAATGTAAACACAAGCATCTTTTACTCCCTGAAATACAGGATTAATCTTAGAGCGAGAGAGAGAGACAGAGCGAGAGAGAGAGAGAGACAGAGCGAGAGAGAGAGACAGAGCGAGAGAGAGAGAGAGAGAGAGACAGAGCGAGAGAGAGAGACAGAGCGAGAGAGAGACAGAGCGAGAGAGAGACAGCGAGAGAGAGAGAGAGAGAGAGAGAGAGAGAGAGAGAGAGAGAGAGAGAGAGAGAGAGAGAGAGAGAGAGAGAGAGAGAGAGAGAGAGAGAGAGAGAGAGGGAGAGAGGGAGAGAGAGAGAGAGAGAGAGAGACAGAGCGAGAGAGAGAGAGAGAGAGAGAGAGAGAGAGAGAGAGAGAGAGAGAGAGAGAGAGAGAGAGAGAGAGAGAGAGAGAGAGAAAGAGAGAGAGAGAGAGAGAGAGAGAGAGAGAGAGAGAGAGCGAGAGAGCGAGAGAGAAAGAGATATGGTGTGTAAGTGAGTCGATATAAGTAAGTGTAAAACACAGGAAGACATAAAAACATACATACGCCATTTTTGTTCTCCTTTTGTTTCTAAGAAAGGCTATCGGACAATTAGGTGTGTGTATGTGTGTGTGTGTGTGTGTCCACCCCTGTCTATTGACACTGAGATGTCTCTCCATCTCTGCCTAGCTTCGTCAATCGTCTGTGTTGACCAATAAATCCTTAGTCACATCTAGCGTTTGTGGAAGCTTGATATTTTATCGAATGCCAGCTGCACTACTGTAAGAAAGCACCAGAAGCACGTGAGAGAAACCTGAGGACACATTCAGCAAGGAATGGCCATCAAAGCAGAGGGGAGGAGGCAAGCTTTCCTCAACAGTCTGGTCCTATATATATGAGATAATTACATGTAAAAAAAGTATTCTATTGTATCAGTTCTAAGAGTGATAGATGTGTTGAGCAATTTTGAGTAAATCTGGCAACAAATGTTTTATCTATGTTTCACTTCGAGGCATGGTAAGGGAAAGGCTAATCACCCTTCGGCACGCTGAATGGCACAGGAAGAGGGGCAAGAAAAGGCTCGCAAGTGCAGTGCCTTTACTGCAAATCCATTTGGATTTACAAAAAAGCTGCTGGGTAGAAACGCGGTGGTCCCCTGTCATTCTCTGTGGAGGAGATCAACTGTCAGATTAGCAACACCTACAATGATAGCATGAGGGAGCAAGACCTTGGCCACTGCGCAGCCCTGATATCCCCACCTGAGCCCAGCGTCGTGTTCAACATCAACGAACCCGCACTGTAAGAGATCAAGGAGGTCATCAAATCAGCCAGAATATCTTCAGCCCCAGGCCCAAGTGGACTGCCAAACAAGGTCTTCAAAAGGTGCCCCAGGCTTCTGGAAAGCCTTTGGAAGATCTACAGGACGATCAGGAGGAGGAGAAAGGTGCCACAGCAGTGGAAATATACAGAAGGCATGTGGATTCTTAGGGAAGAGGATGCAAGCAACACTGAGCAATTTAGGACGATCTCGCTCCTCAGTGTGGAATGTAAGATCTTTTTCAAGATTGTTGCCAGTCGCCTCATGGGTTCTCCAGAAGAACACATACATTAACACCTCGGCACAGAAGAGAGGAGTCCTTGGTGTTCCAGGATGCATAAAGCACACAAGTTTGGTAACCCAACTGATTAGAGAGGCACAAGAAAGCAGGGCAGGGGAGACCTGGCAGTGCTATGGCTGGACCATGCTAATGCCTGCAGATCAATCCCATACAGGCTGGTAGAATTGGCCCTTATCAGATATCACATTCCAGAGAAGATCCAAAACCTCATCCTCGACTATTATAACAACTTTAGCCTGAGGGTGTCCTTTGGGACCTCGACATCAGTGTAGCATCGGCTAGAAAAGGGTATCATGACTGGCTGTACTATTTCTGTGTCCTCGTTTGCGCCGTCCATGAATATGTGAAGTCTGCAGAAGTGGAGTGCAGAGTTCCCTGGTCCAAATCTGGGGCCTGACAACCCCCAATCAGAGCATTCATGGATTACCTAACAGTAACAACTACATCAGTGCCTGGATGCAGGTGGCTCCTTCAAGGACTTGAATGCTTCATTACATGGGTAAAAATGAGCTTCAAGCCCACAAAATCCAGGTCTCTGATCCTCAGGAAAGGAAGAATAACCGACCAGTTCAGCTTCTTTTTGAGAGGCACCCAAATTCCATCTGACTGAAAAGCCAGTCAAGAGCCTGGGTAAGATCTTCAACAGCAATCTGAAGGACACAGCAGTGCACCAGGCAATCAGTGATGACCTCAACACGTGGCTATCCACAGTGGACAAGTCAGGGCATCCTAAAAAATTCAAGACCTGGATATATCAACATGGAATCCTGCCTTGACTCCTCTGGCCACTGCTAATCTACAAAGTCCCAATCACCATCACGGAGGGCTTCAGAAGGAAGATCAACCAGTTCCTGTGCAGGTGGCTGGGCCTGCCATGGAGCCTAAGCAGCATGGCTCTTTACGAGCATAACACCAAGCTACAGCTTCCTCTCAGCAGTCTGGCAGAGGAGTTCAAGGTCACCGGAGCCACAGAAGTCCTGCTCTACCGAGATTCCGTCGACACCAGGTCTCCTCTGTGGGTATCGAGATCAGAACAGGAAGGAAGTGGCACATACAGGAGGCAGTTGAGCAGGCTGAGGCTAGGTTGTGACACAGCATCCTGATGACCACCGTGGCAACTGGTCAGGCCAGGCTCGGGAGCAACTCAAGACCTTGCTACGGCAAAGCCTGAAGAAAGGAGAGGCGAAAGCTGATCCAGGAGGAGGTACGTGCAGAGGTGAAGGAGGCTCACTACAGAAGAATGGTGGTTATGTGCAAGCAGGGGGCCTGGACCAAGTGGGAGCATGCAACCATTCAACCAGCTGAAAGATCATCTGGGCAGAACTCTGGAAGGTGGACTCACACTGATTCAAGTTTTTGGACCAGCCAGGGTATGATGTCCTCCCGAGTCCTTCCAACTGGTTCAGCTGGGACCTGGCAGAATCACCTGCTTGCCAACTCTGCCAGAAAAGGGGATCCTTAGAGCACATCCTGAGCTGCTGTCCAAATGACTTGGGACACTGGCAGTATCGTTGGAGCTACAACCAAATTCTGCAGGCAGTAGCAGACACCATCTGCACTGGGATCAGCTACAGCAAGCAGCAACACCCAACAAAATGCACCACTGCCTTTATTCGAGCAGGGGAGAAGCCTTTGCCCCAGCCAAAGGCCCAGGGTGGGCTGCTCACAATAGCAAGGGACTTGCAGTACCTGGTCGACCTAGGGAGGGAGACAACTGAGGTTCCTGGACACCATCGAAGCTACCAGACATGGCCCAGATGTCGGTGGCAACCAAGCAAGTGGTTTTGCTAGAACTAACTGTCCCCTAGGAAGTTTGGATGGAGGAGGTGCAAGAAAGGAAGAGAGCCAGGTATGCAGATCTGGTAGCTGAGTATCAGAGGAATGGGTGGAAAGCCCACTGTGAGCCAGCTGAAGTGGGCTGCAGGGGCTATCGAGGCCAGCCTCTACACGAGGTCTTGGGGCTCTTGTGGATTTGTGGGCTACAAAGAAGAAGAGCCATTAGGAAGATCTTGGAAGCCACAGAAAAGAGATTCCCATTGGCTCTGGGTGAAGAGGAGTGATGCATCTCTTCACCATTACGCCACGTGTCACTGACACGTGGCATATGCACTACCTGGACACAAGCCAGGGCTTGATTACCCCTGGCTGGGTCACTCGCATGATGACCCCCAGTTCATGACTGACGATGTGCCCAGGTTGCATCACATGGTGTATCAAAGAACTATCTGTGAGGCTCAGTTTGCAAATCTTTCCTATGCAGTCCTTTGTGAGGTGATGAAGGTAGCAGGCCCTCATGTCACTTTTCACATTTGTCTTGAAACTTCTTGTTTTCATCAGATAAAAAAAGTAATGTAACAATCATTGTGTCATAGTCCAGAACTGGGATCAGTGGCCCAGTTTATACAACAAGCTAATATATAAACTGTGGTGTGGGGTGACTGTCTAATATGGAACACACATGACTCATGATGCATCGACCAAGTGTAAAGCTCACACAGTAATTAACACGCGGGCAAGTGGCTAAAAAGTGGGCGGGGATCAAAAAAAAGAAGAAGAATAGTATTAAAAATGGTAAACAATGTTAGTCAGTCTTTGTTGACGGTCAAAATGTCCCTGGCAGCCTTTTGTTATCAGCCTGGCTGTGAAAAGGGAGAGTAGAAAGAGAGAACTGTGCCAACACACCTCAAAACTGTGGCTCACCTCAGTCATGATGATTATTTTCTATGGGACATTCAGCCAGCAATCATGATTTTTAAAGTTATACTCTCTCTCTCTCTCTCTCTCTCTCTCTCTCTCTCTCTCTCTCTCTCCTCTCTCTCTCTCTCTCTCTCTCTCTCTCTCTCTCTCTCTCTCTCTCTCTCTCTCTACTCATATATTTTCGGAATGTGTGTGTGTGTGTGGTGTTAGTGTGTGTGTGTTAGTGTAGATAGCGGGACCGAAAACTAAAGCACTTATGATCCTAATTCTTTTTGGAGTTGGTAGGTATTGTCTCAGAGAGTAAGGGGAAAATCACAGAAAATTAGAAT
>NC_079211.1:48881960-48922107 GCF_029633865.1 Lampris incognitus | reverse complement strand
GAACCAGAAAAATAGCAGAAAATTAAAATAATTATAATTATGCATAATATGCATTTTCTAAAAATGGTAAAACCCACCACTTTTCTCGGCATTTTCAGATGATTCTGAGCATTTGTGGAGGAGGGAGTTGGAGTGGGGGGGGGGTTTAGGGGCAGGGGGAAGGTGGTTAGCTGGCAGGATTGAAGAGGAGGGAGCTTTAGACGGTTGGATAACCAAACCGCTACATTGTAGCGGGGTTCTTCTACCAAACCGCTACATTGTAGCGGGGTTCTTCTAGTATACTAATATATATACATATAATCCCAGTGAGTCAAGTAAATTCTTTATGAGACAGTATAAGCCTGTTTCATGCCATAAGCAATTATCAACCTGTCTATTTATTTATTATTTAAAGCTTTTTTTTCCCAGAATCAATGGTTTTGGTAAGCGTGCTCAACAAATAAGGAGCAGAATATGAAGATAGATGTAGGAAATTAAAAAAACACTTTAATATGTTCACTGTAATAGGTTTAGCCACCTTCCTTGGCAGCTGATGAGTGTGTCAAGCATGAAACAGGCTTGTACTGTTATGTGTTAAAGTTTTTTTCCTACATGTATCTTTATATATATAGATTAGTGATAACAGTGAGCAGCCTTCTGTCTCTCCCCCAAAACACTGGAGGAAATTGTGTCTGTTAGTGACATCGCTGGCGGACAATCATCACCATCTTCTTATGGCCTTCAGTGGTATCCGCTACAACAGCTGGTGGGGCTGTATCCTAGCACAGTTACTTGCACCGCCCTAACCACAATGCGGTCTGTTTCGCTCAGCAGACCTGGATGTAAGGGTTGTAGTTTTGGACAGTCGTGAACAGTCTGCCAGTGATGTCATCAGCAGATACTTCTCCACACAACTTCAGTGGCCTTACAGAGACACGCGGATAACTGCTCAGTATTATGGCTCCTAATGGAGGGTTGTCCCTATAACATAATAATGTTAGACTGTAATGTTGAAAATCTCGATTGTTCCCCTTTAACATCCGATCCCATCTATGAGCTGCCATTAGCGGTCCTAGAATGCCTGCCTAAAGTGCCTCAGCTCTTCTCTTTTCTTCCACACGGATAAGAAAAAATACCCTTTGTTTGTTCTTTTTGTCAGGCATTGGCTTAGTTTCGACCTGATGCTGATGATGATGACAATGATGATGGCTTAGTTTTACTCCCCTGCTCTCCATTGCTTCTGACCTCATTGGCTGTGTCGTTTCAAGTATCTTCCTTGGGGCGGACATTTCTAAACTGGCACAAAGTCAAGTCAATGCTATTTGTGTAGCCCAATATCACAAATTACACATTTGCCTCAAGGGGGCTTGACTAGGCCCTGACATGGAAGACATGTAGGGTCCTGACCCACCCTTAGACTAAGGTTTATAAGAGGTGGTAACGCATCCTAGGTGGCACCTGTAATGATTTTAATTTGGTTTGCCCTCCATGCCCCGCGCCTCTCTCCAGCCAAGTTCCAAGTTTTCTCTCTCGACACTTTTCAGTTCAACACATTGACCTTGCTTTGCCTTGGCACACCTCCTCGCCTCCTCCAACCCATCTATGCGCTCCAAAATCATTTTCTCTCTCTCTCTCTTAATAACCTATTGAATTTTGGTGCTACAGTCCCTGTTAAATCATAAGACGCTGTCAACGGGATCCTTGACCTCACCTTTCACTTATTTGAACACTCGGCCCTGGATATAAGGAGGATAAAGCTGACTTCAGAACAACATCATACCACCGCCAAACCGCAAAACCACCACTTAACTGGACAATCCGCAACTTATGCACCCCACTTCTGCTATGGTTAAGGTCAGACTTTGCAAATGTTGCTCACTTGCAAATGAGAAAACCAGCTTGTGCTGCATCGCTTTCAGGTCCTTCTGAGGCTTTCGCTTGTGTCCATTTATCAAACAAATTCATATATATCACGTTCCTTTGCTGTCAGTAGAGTGCTTGTAGGGTGTCCGGGTAACATAGCAGTCTATTCCGTTGCCTACCAACACGGGGATCGCCAGTTCGAATCCCGGTGATACCTCCGGCCTGATCGGGCGTCCCTGCGGGTGGGAAGCCGGATGTGGGTGTGTGTCCTGGTCACTGCACTAGCGCCTCCTCTGGTCAGTCGTGGCGCCTGTTCAGGGGGGAACCGGGGGGAATAGCGTGATCCTCCCATGCGCTACGTTGCCCGGGTGAAACTCCTCGCTGTCAGGTGAAAAGAAGCGGCTGGCGACTCCACGTGTATTGGAGGAGGCATGTGGTAGTCTGCAGCCCTCCCCGGCTCGGCAGAGGGGGTGGAGCAGCGACCGGGATGGCTCGGAAGAGTGGGGTGATTGGCCAGGTACAACTGAGGAGAAAAAGGGGGGCATTTTTTTAAAAATAGAGTGCTTGTATTGTCGCAGTTGTCCCTATAGCTGTGGAAGCACACGCCATTACAGACTGTACCTTTAGATAGCACACCTGATGGTCTCACCCTACCCTAAATCCACCCTGGCATTCTGTGAGGCGACCAACCCAGTCTTTTTGTAAAACTAGCCTGTGGTTCTCCCCACTGAATAGCACAAAAGACTTCCGCTCATCTAGAGTTGCACCACAGCTCTCGCCTTCGTTTAGGCCCGGTTGTTATCGTCCCTTTGAATTACTCCACGGACAGCCTCGCAGCATGCCGGGGGAAGGAGCGGCGGCTGTCCTGCTGGGGGTTAGTTCTCACAGAGAGGCTGGCTCGCAGTAATCAATAATAAATGCCCTCATTAACATCGTCCGAGACAACTGGTTTGGTTCTGCCGGCATGACACAATGCAACAGGCCGCCATTGCTGAGACTGAGGCTCTTTCCGGATGGCACAATCCGGTTTTCAGACATCTGCCATTTCAGGGAATTCTGCAGAATAGGTGGCAGAGAGCGTTTGCACAGAAGCTTCCACGCTCCTCGACCGGCTGCCCCTCGCTGTAGACTAGCCAGCATCACCTGAGGCATTCCAGGTTCCAGGTTCCAGGTCCACGACTCGGGCACCGACGTGCAGCCGCTGGCGAAACATCTCCCCTTGTATACCCGCTACCAGTGTGCTGTTGCTGTGGAGCCGCCCAGAGACGTCCACCGATCGTCTGACACCGTTCACCTGTTGTCCTCCCTGACATGAGGTCAGCTCTCCCTCCCCAGGCCAAAAAGCAGTATACTTTAGTGTATTAGAAATATAATCAATGCATACTAAAGTTAGTACAAGCACACTTTTACTTTTTGTGCTTAAAATATTCTGAAAATGTACTTTCAAAAGGTGCACTACGAAATAGATGTCACTAACAACTGAAGTTGTACTCAAGGAGCAGTTGAGTACACTTTAGTATACTTGAAGGCGACAAAAAAACGTACAAAGGACACAAAAGTGTACTTAGTACATTCTTTAAAAAGTGTAATTTAAGTATATTTTTTCACCTGGGTCTCTCTCCCTCTCCCTCTCTCTCCCTCTCTCCCTCTCCCTCTCTCTCTCTCTCTCTCTCTCTGTCTCTCTCTCTCTCTCTTTCTCTCTCTCTCTCTCTCTCTCTCTCTCTCTCTCTCTCTCTCTCTCCCTCTCTCTCTCTCTCTCTCGAAACTGTCTCTCTCGAAACTGTCTTTCATTGCCTTTTAGGCTGCAGAAGACTCAGGGAACTTTTAGGTGTTTTAGATTGTTTACTTCCTTTAATGACGTGTGGTCTAAAGCTGCTTTTATTTTCAGGGCGGGATACAATAAAAACAATAATATTGCAACAAAGTGGCGACTTTTGAACGTCCTTGCTGATGAAGCTAAACGGTTTATAAACATCAGCAGACAAAACAGGGCAGAAGGAAAACTGTGTGAGGAAACAGCCCCCGTGTTCACCTCTCTGGTAAAAGCCAGGGTTTTAATTGACTTCAGATTTAACAAATTAATGAACAGCATGGTTGTTGTGTTTGTAAATCCGCGGTGTTATAATGATGTCATTTGTTCAGCGATGAATTCATTTTCAGGGACTTTTTCAGATTATTTCTGCATCTTTGTTTCAAAGCTGCTGTAAAAGTGTGACAATGTGTTAAAGTTGGTTTCTTTAAGCTCAAAAAAGTCTCTCTCTCTGTCTGTCTCTCTCTCTCTCACTGGCTGTCTGTCTGTCTCTCTCTGTGTCTGTCTGTCTGTCTCTCTCACTCTCAATGGCTGTCTCTCTGGCTCTCTCTGTCTGTCTCTTTCTGTGTCTGTCTCTCGCTCTCACTCTGTGTCTGTCGGTCTGTCTGTCTGTCTCTCTCACTCTCACTGGCTGTCTGTCTGTCTGTCTCACTCTGTGTCTGTCGGTCTGTCTGTCTCTCTCACTGGCTGTCTGTCTCTCTCTCTCTGTGTTTGTCTGTCTGTCTCTCTCACTCTCACTGGCTGTCTCTCTGTCTCTCTGTGTCTGTCTCTTGCTCTCACTCTGTGTCTGTCGGTCTGTCTGTCTCTCTCACGCTCTCTGGCTCTCTCTGTCTGTCTCTCTCTGTGTCTGTCTCTCGCTCTCACTCTGTGTCTGTCGGTCTGTCTGTCTGTCTCTCTCACTCTCACTGGCTGTCTCTCTGGCTCTCTCTGTGTCTGTCTCTCGCTCTGTGTGTCTGTCTGTCTCTCTCACTTTCACTGGCTCTGTCTTGTCTGTCTCTCTCACTCTCACTGGCTGTCTCTCTGGCTCTCTCTGTCTGTCTCTCTCTGTGTCTGTATCTCGCTCTCACTCTGTGTCTGTCGGTCTGTCTGTCTCTCTCACGCTCACTGGCTGTCTCTCGGTGTCTCTCTAGCTTGCTCTCTCTCTCTCTCTGGCTCTCTGTGTCTCTCTCTCTCTCTCTCTCTCTCTCTCTCTCTCTCTCTCTCTCTCTCTCTCTCTCTCTCTCTCTCTCTCTCTCTCATCACAGGACCAACACATTCACACCTAGGGGCAATGTAGTACGGCCGGTCCACCTGACCTGCATGTCTTTGTACTGTGGGAGGAAACTGGAGCCCCTGGAGGAAACCCACACAGACACGGGGAGAACATGCAAACTCCACACAGAGGACGACCCCCAAGGTTTGGACTACCCCGGGGCTCGAACCCAGGACCTTCTTGCTGTGAGGCGACCGCGCTAACCACTGCGCCACCATGGCACAAACTCTTCAGACTAAAATATGTGGCGGTTAATTTCAGACCCTGAGAGAATGTATTATTATAACACCACTGAGCAGGGATGCTGTGTGGCTGCTGAGGTCAGGACTGTCAGGACTGTCATGATAGTTCATCTGTGAAAGAGTCGTACTGTTATGGAGAAGTGGTTAAAGATGGAGGCTGGGTGTGCTTAAAGATAATGTTCTATCTATCTATCTATCTATCTATCTATCTATCTATCTATCTATCTATCTATCTATCTATCTATCTATCTATCTATCTATCTATCTATCTCTGTGTGTGTCTGTCAATCTACTCAAGTCTAAATTCAAGGGCTATCCGCTGTGATGAATAAGTTAACGGAGGCTGTGTACGTCATGTGCCAGGTAAAACTCTTCAGCTGTTCAGTTAAAGGTCAGAGTCTACACTCAGATGAACAGCTGAACACGCTCAGCTAAACTTTACCTTTACCTGCCTATCTACTACTCCGCTGTGCTATCGTCTGCAAGAGCTTCAGGTCACTTCTCACACAACAGTGAGTGTGTGTGTGTCTGTGTGAGAAAGAGAATGTGTGTGTGAGTGTGTGTGAGAAAGAGAATGTGTGTGTGTGTGTGTGTGTGTGTGTGTGTGTGTGTGTGTGTGTGTGTGTGTGTGTGTGTGTGTGTGTGTGTGAGAGAGAGAGAGCAGATGTGTGTGTGAGTGTGTGAGAAAGAGAATGTATGTGTGTGTGAGGCGTGAGAGAGTGTGTTGTGTGAGAGAGAGCAGATGTGCGTGTGAGTGTGTGAGTGTGTGAGTGTGTGTGTGTGAGAAAGAGAATGTGTGTGTGTGTGTGTGTGTGTGTGTGTGTGTGTGTGTGTGTGTGTGTGTGTGTGTGTGTGTGTGAGAGAGAGAAAGAGAATCTGTGTGTGAGAGAGAGAGAGAGAGCAGGTGTGTGTGTGTCTGTGTGAGAAAGAGAATGTGTGTGTGAGTGTGTGTCTGTGTGAGAAAGAGAATGTGTGTGTGTGTGTGTGTGTGTGTGCGTGTGTGAGAGAGAGAGCAGATGTGTGTGTGAGTGTGTGTGAGAAAGAGAATGTATGTGTGTGAGAGTGTGAGAGAGGGCGACAGAGAATGAATGTGTGTGTGTGTGCGTGTGTGTAAGTGAGAGAGAGAATGAATGTGTGTGTGTGTGCGTGTGTGTAAGTGAGAGAGAGCGAGAGAGAATGAATGTGTGTGTGTGTGTGTGTGTGTGTGCGTGCGTGTGAGAGAGAGCGAGAGAATGAATGTGTGTGGGAGAGAGAATGAATGTGTGCGCGTGTGTGTAAGTGAGAGAGAGAGAGAATGAATGTGTGTGAGAGAATGAATGTGTGTGTGTGTGTGTGTGTGTGTGTGTGTGTGTGTGTGTGTGCGTGTGTGTGTGTAAGTGGGAGAGAGCGAGAGAGAATGAATGTGTGTGTGAGAGAGCATGAATGTGTGTGTGTGTGTGCATGTGAGAGAGAATGAATGTGTGTGTGTGTGTGTGTGTGTGTGCGAGATGCTTCGAAAGTGCTCCCGTTCCAGTCCGTGTGTGTATCTGAACGTTTGAACCTTGGTGACCTTTGCCCTCGGCTCCTGCTGAGGGACCTTTAGAGCCTGCATACTGACCCTGAAGATAAATCTTTTATTGAGTGGCTTGCTGGAACTTCCAGGAGCTTCTTGGCGACTAACGTCTCGTCTCCATGCTCCGCCTCTGTGCAGCGCAGCGGTCTCGCGGTGTGTCCTGCGTAGGAGGACCTACATCTCATTACAAACCCGTCAGGTCCGCTGAAGCACTACCAAGGAGACGTGAACTGGGAAAGGAAGGAGGGCAACAACAACAACAACAAAGCTGTGCCTCGGCCAAACTGTGACAGCTTCTCTAAAAGCAGATGTAACTTTAGGGAGGTGGCCCCTCCGTTACAGGAAGCGCGCGCAAAAACCGAAGACCTCTCGCCTCCATCTTGTCACCAAATAGCCACGTGTCCATAAAAGCCACCGTCAAGACTGTTCTGATTCACTGTGAAACGAGTCCCTGGTGGTTCTACCTCTTCAGTTTCCAGTCTGTTCATCCAATTCATCTGAACTCGTTCATTTACAACCTTTTATCGATGCAGCGTCCACACCGGAAGACTAGCTAGCCAAGGACGGCGCTGACTTTGGGACGATTTTGGCCCTTCTTTCATTCCTGCATACACCATGGACCCACTCTTACTGCTCCTTCAAACAGGAGATCTATGACACATGAAGCATGGATTCCTTTACTTACTTATCATTCTGTTCATTTGCTCACTCATCTATTCATCCACCCATTGATCTTCTAACCCACAGGTTCATTCTTTCATCATTAAATCACTCATCTATTCATCTCCCCATTGATCTTCTAATCCACGGATTCATTCTTTCATCATTCAATCACTCATCTATTCATCCACCCATTGATCTTCTAATCCACGGATTCATTCTTTCATCATTCAATCACTCATCTATTCTTCAGCCCATTGATCTTCTAATCCACAGGTTCATTCTTTTCATCATTCAATCACTCATCTATTCATCCACCCATTGATCTTCTAATCCACGGATTCACTCTTTCATCATTCAATCACTCATCTATTCATCCACCCATTGATCTTCTAGTCCACGGATTCATTCTTTTCATCATTCAATCACTCATCTATTCATACACCCATTGATGTTTTCATCCACAGATTCATTATTTTCATCATTCAATCACTCATCTATTCATCTCCCCATTGATCTTCTAATCCATGGATTCATTCTTTCATCACTCAATCACTCAATTTTTCCTCTAACGTTTCCTCATGTGTTCAAAAAAGGGAAATCTAGGGGTGTCCGGATAGTGTGGTGGTCTATTCCTTTGCCTACCACCACGGGGACCGCTGGTTCGAATCCCCGTGTTACCTCCGGCTTGGTCGGGCGTCCCTACAGACACAACTGGCCGTGTCTGTGAGTGGGAAGTTGGATGTGGGCATGTGTCCTGGTCGCTGCACTAGCGCCTCCTCTGGTCGGTCGGTCGGTCGGTCGGTCGGTCGGTCGGGGGGAATAGCGTGATCCTCCCATGCACTACATCCCCCTGCTGAAACTCCTCACTGTCAGGTGAAAAGAAGTGGCTGGTGACTCCACATGTATCAGAGGAGACGTGGTAGTCTGCAGCCCTCCCCGGATCGGCAGAGGGGGTGGAGCAGCGACCGGGACAGCTCAGAAGAGTGGAGTAATTGGCCAGGTACAATTGGGGAGAAAAGGGGGGAAATATCCACACAAAAAAAACCCCAAATGAAACCTACACTTATGAACAGAAAATACAGCTCCCTTGATGAAATAAGAATCAACAGTTCTTCAAAGAAATGTTTTTTTCCCCCATGAAAAAGCAGGTACAAACTGTTTGCACCCGCTTTTTCATGGAACAACGAACGTTAATGGCCCATGAGGTAAAATTAATGTTGATGCAAAAAAAACCCCCCCAAGAACTACAACCCACACACACCAAATGAATACTGCGTTGCTTTGAAGCCTGAAACGTTTTGCTTCCTCCATTGCTTTCTCTTATCTTTCTCTTATCTCTCCCACCGACGGAGGGCTGCAGGAGTCGTCACGCAGCTCTGGAAGCAAATCTTCCAATCCCCTCAAGAGTGCTCAGTCCTCATTTGGAGAATAGAAAACAGCTTTCTGCCAGTCATTAAAGTCGACTTTTTCGAAATATAAGATTTACACTGATTTAACTGGCATTTTATGGAAATGTTCTGTCTTAGGCCCTTTCCCTAGTTGGGGGGGGGGGGGTCTCCATTATGTGGAGAAAATTGAGCGGCACTATGGCTGTTTGCATACAGAGATGTAACTTCTTATCACAGTCAAGTCTGTTGACTGAAGATACAGCCTGATGCGCTTGCCAACAGGAGTGAAAAGAGTCTTGGAGTTTGCTATTTGAGGTGGGACTCTATCTAATAACAAACACTTTGAGTGTTGGATTTGGACCTTAGTGGGTTTACCTTCTGTTACACTACTCAGGCAACAGTACTGTGATTTCCACCATTACAGTAACATCCTGCCATTTGAACCAAAGTAAATCTAATCAAAATCTCTCTTCTCTGTCTCATAGCAGTCTCTCTGTTATCTGACTGATTACAAAAGAGCCATCAAAGTCACACTGCACTTTTCTGCTGTTAATTGAAATGCTCACTTTTTTTTCCTAATCTGGTGCAGCTTAACTTCAGTTGACACAGGAACAGCTTTTAAAAATGGCCATGATGGTCCTCCTGAAGATGGAAGGCCTCCTGCCTTGTTTTCCAGATGTGCAAGCAGAAGAACCGCTCTCTGTGTTACCAGTCGGGGCTTCAGAAGGCACCTTCTTTTTAAAGGTGATGCTGGCACCTTCATTGCCGGTGGCCTTGGAGCTTCCTCTCTTAGATTTGCAGAATATATTTTTAAAGCGCTTTAATAAGCCCGTTTTTTTTGTTGACGACTCTGGCCTGGGAGGTGTCTCCATCCTCAGATGCGTCTTCAGGGACCTCACCAAGGCACCATGGAACGTGCCATCCCTGGTCGCTTTGGCTGCCTGCATTACTTGGTCAGACCCAAATTCAGCCAGCAGATCCCTCAGCACTGCCTTGTACACTTTTTTAATTTCCCAATCTGACAGGTGGGCATCAGTGGAGTCACTCACTATCCTCTGAGACAGATGTTCAATCATCTGGTTAATTACTGAAGATGATTCAGTGCTGTCTGTGCAGTACACCTGACTGAGCAGCAGAGCTATGATGTACCTCAGAGACTCACTGCTGCTCTCAGAGGAAGAGGACTCACCTCTCACGTTCAACACAGGGGAAGTGGACTTGGATACACTCAGAAGAGGACTCGCTGGAATCATCAGCCTTTTCATCCCCCTCTTCCATGTGTGCTGGCCTCTGTCTTGATTCTGCTCTGATCCTTGCAACCTTGGGCCTCTCCAGCTTTTTCACCGCACCTGCTGCCGGTGTTACTGACCACTCCTCCATGGTGCAGTGCTCATCCAAGCTGTCTTCAGATCGAGAAGTGGCCAGTTCTGTGTATATTTTGAGCCCTTCACTGTTCATGGATAACTGTTCCTCCTTCCCCTGGCACTCCTGCACAACCCAGACTTCAGCCTGGTTAAGGAAGCGACATACAGCTCCCTCTGTTATGGCATACAGCAAAACACATAGGGAGTCCAGATCAGCAGTGTCTGTTTTGCACGGTGAGTGCAAAATGATGCTGTCCAACAGGTTACCTGCAATGGGCACCATGGGAGTTGGGTACTTCCTTTCATCCACAATCAGGCCATAGATGTCTGCAGTCAGGTTGGCTGAAAGACTCTGCAGCCCATCGGTGGAGATGGATGCTTTTTTTCCACACCCATGCTGTGAAGTCAGGTGTTCCTCAACCCAAATGGTGATGAGCTTCTCGACAGCCTTTATGTTTTCATCACAGGCCGTGATAGCAGGGGCTGATCTGCACTTGACTTTAAAGCTGTCATCACGGAGTTCAGATGAGTCGTGTACCGCTCCCAGGAGGTTCATCAACTCCTCACAGGCTGTTTGTGGCCTCTGTGGTTGGCTCAGACAGGCTATGGCCTCTGTAATCCTTCCTGTGGAGCCCACTATCAAACAGCCCTTAGGTTGGTCACAGGCCTGTTTATGGCCTTTGAGTGGCACTCTAGTACACATTCTTCTGAGGGCTGCCATGAAGCAGCACATATTTTGCTTAGCAAACTGCATAAAGGTTTTTCTGGATTCAACCTGAATTGGAGAAGGCTGAGACTCAGCCTCTACCTTGTCACTGTCACTTGATGCAGACATGGAATACTCAGTGTCTGAGCAGGGAAGTTCAGCATGCAG
The DNA here is from genome assembly GCF_029633865.1 of Lampris incognitus. Classification (NCBI taxonomy): domain Eukaryota; kingdom Metazoa; phylum Chordata; class Actinopteri; order Lampriformes; family Lampridae; genus Lampris; species Lampris incognitus. Next base: position 48,911,120 of record NC_079211.1, on the reverse strand, counting down.
CCCGCAGTGAGTGAACACATATTCAACATGATCAGTAAACATGCTTGATGCAGACAGCGAGGACTCAGTGTCTGAGCAAGGAAGTTCAGCATGCAGTCCGCAGCGAGTGAACACATATTCAACAGAACCAGAAAACACGCTGGCTCTCTGGAGCCGGTCACTGTCTGACACACTTCCTCATAGACAGGTGTTGATACCCCCTCTCCAGAGGTTCGGGATTTCTCTGTCGAGGCAGAAGCGGCTACACCTACGCTGCCTTTTGGCCAGGGTCCTTTTGTCTTTTCGAGGCATCTTTTAATAAAGGCTCCCATTGCAGCGGCCATTCTGTAGAGTGAGTGGGGGCATGTAATGCACCCACTTACGTAAACAATAGGTACACCTGTCTCGATACCTGGTGTCTGCAGGGCTTCAGAAATTATCAAGTTTACTCTGTGAGCAGCTGCCTTGGCAACTAGCCTGTTCACCTCAACAGAGAACTCTTTTAATTTCCCATCACGCTGCATAATATCTGCCACAGGTATGAGAACATTGCCCAGGCTCTCCTGGACCTCTTCTTCTGTGATGGTGAGATAATCAATCTCTTCTCTCCTAGCCTGGGACCTTTTAAATGAACAAAATAACAGAACAAAACATGAGTAAACTGATTGACTTACATCAGGTTCTAAAACAAAGCATTATGCATTTCACACTAACTACTGATTTAAGCATTGTTTGAAGCTCTGATACTACTGAATGGTGAGCTGTTCACGATGAATACTGATAATCATTACATTTTATCTAATAACTTTATATATAGCACTGTTCTAAAACAATTTTACAAAGTGCTTTACAAAGAAATAAAACCAGACAAGGCAAAAATAAGTGTAAGACCAAATAAGCAAGAGTAAAAACAAACAAACAGTATAAATAAATAAAAACAAATATCCAATATATTTATACTTTCAACATTTCAGCACCAATGATATTATTTTAAGATAAGTTCATTGGTTTGTTTTACAAAATATAACATGTGTTGCATGTAAAAGTTACATGTAACAATGTGGTGATATAATAAAAAATAAATAAAGAGACTCTGAACAATAAAATAAAAGTATGGTGAGTAAGCAAGCAGAGGGAGATTTGTAAATAGTACTCATTAAAACAGGTTCGTTGATCTCAAGTTTTCAGAGCACATTATTGTAAATATGTGTTCTGGCTTTTCTATGTGGACTTACAATGTCGCAGATGAGCCTGGCCTAACAGTTGGGACATTCCCATTCATCCGGATGTATTCCTGGACCCTGGGTAGGACGGTTTCAAGGACTGCTGTCACCGTAGCCTGGACTATGTCCATGGACAAGTCCACCAAGTGGGCCAACATTTCAGGGTCCATGGTGTCTTCAGACATCATCCTCCATTGTCTACAGAACAAAAAGACATTTACATTAATAACCATCTGTGTGACGACTTTCTTGTAATGCTGCTCTAATGCTGTTCAACTAGCTGTTACCTATAAAACGTCAAACAACAATCATTCATCATCAGCCGCTTCTCCAGGGTCGGGTTGCGGTGGCAGCAAGCGAAGTAGGGCACTCCAGACGTCCCTCTCCACAGCAACACTCTCCAGCTCCCCCTGGAGGATCCCAAGGCGTTCCCAGGCCAGATTGGACATTTAGTCCCTCCAGCGAGTTCTGGGTCTACCCCGGGATCTCCTCCCAGTTGGCCGTGCCTGGAAACCTCCAAAGGAAGGCGCCCAGGAGGCATCCTAATCAGATGCCCGGACCACCTCAACTGGCTCCTTTCGACGCGAAGGAGCAGCGGCTCTACTCCGAGCTCCCTCCGGATGTCCGAGCTCCTCACCCTATCTTTAAGGCTGAGCCCAGACACCCTACGGAGGACACTCGGTTCAGCCGCTCGTATCCACGATATTGTGGGAGTGCAGGAATGAGGAGACGGAGAGATCGAGTCGAGTCTATTCCGTTTACTCGCCACACAAAACGACACTGATACAGCACACTCTTGTGGCAACCAGCTAACCGCTAGGCTGCTGCAAACATGGCTCCCCCCGGAAACTCTAAGCAGTGCCTCCGTCAGCACTCTGAATGTCTGCCTTAAAGGAGCAGCAGCCCCTGGTGAACCTACCCTGAATTGTGTATCACCACAATCTCACACTTTCGGTCACTACCTAAAACGCATGACCATAAGTGAGGGTTGGATCTTCACCACAACGGTCAAACAAACAAACAAACAAACAAACAAACAAACGTCAAATAGCAATAACTCGAAAAGCAGCACTTACTCTGTATTGACGCCGTCCAAAAATTGTTGGATGATTAGATTGAGTTCATCCATGCTGATGGGAGGGTTGTCCATAGTATTCTCCATCTCTAAAAGTCTCTAAAAGTCTCCGTTCCTCTCTAAAACCTCTCGATTGAAATACTCTAAACCGCACAGAGCGAACCGTTAATATACGCGGGGTTCCGAAAACGAGCCCCAGTCCCTCCCTCATTGGTTGTAATGATCCTGATGTTGCTTTTCAAACGTTTACAATCCTCCCATTGGTTGCTGTGCACCGCAACCAGGGGCGTGGTGCCAGGCAACATAGCATTTATTCAGTTTTTTTCTTCTTCTTCTTCTTCCTCCTCTCCCTTCTTCTTTCTTCTTCTGGCCCGAAGTGTTGAAAATGGTAATGTCCAGCCCTGCTGCACAATTCTACTTGCAATGGATGGAGTTTCCTCTAAGATTTCCTCCCTCTCAAACTCCAAACCCATAAACCAGTTGTCTGGTACGTTGAGCTTTCCTTTTTGGACAGGCAAAGGTGAGAGCAGAGGTGGAAAACCGGCTTCAGAAAGTAGAAGTACTAACCATGTATTTGCTCCACCCATGGACTAAACCAGCTGATTTCACGAATTAGCTCTCCTACCTGGCTGAAGTGTTGTGCAAATTAGAATCAGCTGGTTTAGTGCATGGGTGGAGCAAATACATGGTTAGTACTTCTACTTTCTGAAGCGGAGTTTTCCACCTCTGGGTGAGAGGTACACAGAAGTCATGAAGTAAGCAATACAGTTTTTTGTTTTTTGTTTTTTTTTGGTGTAAGATATCGGGCACTAATCAGACTGTGGTCTCATACCAAAAGGTTTAACACCACTATAGTAGTCATTCCCTTGCAACTTGGACTTTAACTTTAATGTTCTGTTTTATCTTCTTTTATCAACCCAAAGCTTACATGTAGTAATGTAGTTACAAATGTCATTTGTACAAATGTGCACATTTTGCACTGGCAATGAAACAGAATTGTGTCAGGGGTATTTATTTTAAAGGAAAAAGAATGGGGAAATTTTAATGCCACTGATACACTTCAAGCACATGATACATTTTGGGATTGTATCTGAATAAGCAATACGTTAGGAGCAATATTCATGAAACTAACCTGTAGCAAAACTTCACATCAGGGCATGTGGAGCGATCTGCGCAGGCGTACACATAAGAATCACCCTGCTCCTCCTGAAGGTCGTATTTAGGTGTTCAGTGCTGAAGGGGGAGAGCGGCCACTTTCAAACAATTTCGTCAGTTTCTCTACTGTTTCTTTTGACACTTCCCAGTGCCGCAAGGCCTCGGCACAAGTCAAGCCGAGATTTATGCTGGTTTTTAATGGCCACATGGAACAAAACCCCCTCTTGATTGTGGCAATCACCAGATCTACAAAAAATTGAACTGAAACATGAGCATGTTACCTTGATTAAACAGTATGCAATTGCAAAATGATTGATATGGTATTATGATATTATTATTACTATGTTTAATAGCTAACCTGGACTTTCTGTTTTGGTTGAAAGAATTTTTTTTCAGTACAAGGTAGAGCCCCGCTGGACAGAATGTGTTTTTTTTTTTGTAGATGACGAATGCCGTGTGTTGTGCTGGCATCTTAAGTCAACCTCAGAACATAGAAATGCTTCATTCATTTAACTTAAACAATCATAAAACAAAGAACATTCATTTATCATGAATGCTCTTACTCTGTGCTCATTGTGGCGAGCAGAATCCTCAGTAGCAGGATAAGTTTTTGCCACCCTCCAGGTAAACTGGGATGACCTTTCAAAGGCCTCCAGCCATCGCTGAACCTCCTCCCTAGTGCTTAATTGTAGTTTCAAGGAGGCCCTGAAATGCCCCCCCTCAAGTGGGTTGTGAGAACACAGATTGTGTGTGTACCCCTCAGGGAAAAGTTGCTGTTTAAACAGATGAAATATAATTTTATTGAATCAACATTATTTCAAAATTTAACCCTAACCTGTCTTAACACAAATTTACAATGAACTATTTATAATAACTGTCTCTTTTACTAGCTTTGAATAGCTGTCTATTTTACTAGAACAAAGTAGGGTGTATACATAGTCAATTCAGTCCTATGGATCTAGTCCCATGTACCTGAGAGAAATGTCCTTTATTTTCCTTTATAAAATCACACCTCAATACAAAAATGGCTAATGCATGGTCAGACTGTAACTATAACTATAATAACTTATGTTTATCAGTGAGTTACTCTTAGCCATCTAACCTCAAGATGCTCCAGTATGTCCAAATCATCTCGTTTCTCGCAAATATGACACCACTTAATTGGCATAGTTTCTCCTCTCTCTCGTCTTCTTCCTCTCTCACCTCTCCTTCCTTCAGTAGTCTACCTTTATTGATATGAAAGTATAAATGCTAGACATGGTATCAGTTGGTCCAAACTCTCTATACCAACGTATGAATGAATTGACTTGGCTACTATCAGCACTGTAGTCACGCCAACATCATTGGACGAGCATTCACGAGAGCTAGCATAGCTAGCATAGCTCGTCCAACGATGTTGGCATGACTACAGTGCCGATAGGAGCTAGAATTGGCTGTGTTGGTAATAGCCGATGTAGAACGTCTTCTCTATTCCTGTTACGTTATACAAAAACATATTCATATGACGTTATCAGTCCATAAACAGTAAGGTCTGAACGCTTGCAAAATCCGTATTCGTATAACTATACGTTAACGAAAGTTCATGTATTAACGCCTGCTTACCTTACGCTCATCTCCTCAGGAATTCTTGACAAGAGCGAGCAGCAACGTTTCAGCGGCCAATGAGGCAGCGCTTCTTCCCGCGCCACTCACCGGCCAATCAAGCAGCGCTTCTTCCCGCGGCACTCACCGGCCAATCAGGCAGCGCTTCTTCCCGCGCCACTCACCGGCCAATCAGGCAGCGCTTCTTCCCGCGGCACTCACCGGCCAATGAGGCAGCGCTTCTTCCCGCGCCACTCACCGGCCAATGAGGCAGTGCTTCTTCCAGCGCCACTCACCGGCCAATCAGGCAGCGCTTCTTCCCGCGCCACTCACCGGCCAATCAGGCAGCGCTTCTTCCCGCGGCACTCACCGGCCAATGAGGCAGCGCTTCTTCCTGCGCCACTCACCGGCCAATCAGGCAGTGCTTCTTTTATGAATATTAATGAGCCTTCCCCTGCCATCCTGCATTTCAGAAATTCACTTCCCGCGTAGGTTTATTGAGAGCTGATGATTGCATATGGCATGAAACAGGCTTGTACTGTCTCATAAAGAATTTACTTGATTATATACGTATATATAAAACCTATATAATGTAGCTACATTATGTAGGTAATCGGTGTCTTTGGTGTCATCATATTATGTAGGCAATTTGGAGGGGGTTGATGGTAATGTTTATTTAATAAAAAGTACAGATTTCCTCACTTATAGCGGCCGTGTGACGCGTGCGTCGTGGCCCTGATCTGAGGGTGACAAGTTTCCCATCCTAAACGCGTACCAACATGTTTTCAGCTCATAAAATATTTACACAAACTTCAACTTATGTCTCCCGAATGAGTCCATAAAGAATCTGAGTACTGCAAACGACTTTTTAAAAGGTTTGCTGAGGTTGTCTGGACTTTTTAACACCAGCTAAACAATATAAATGCTGCATGGTCAGGTTACCAGCAGCCTCTTTTCCACAGTTGTGCTGAAGGCAGAGACCATTAGATCTGCTCCAGCTGGCTGTTTCCCCGCCCCCCCTGTGTCAGTCTCGGTTTCAAAGAGGTTCTAGAGGCTTTTCCTGTGCTTATAGCTTCAGCTTCTTCAGCCTTTTTCATCCCGTAGAGTGATTTAAGCTCACGGGGCCATGGGGCACGACCGGTTCGTTTATGTATATACAGTAGAAACATATGTTCATGTGTTTTCTCTTGATAATGGCTTATGTTTAGGTGAGATCCAGGACTGCCGCATCCCTTTGAATGAGACGAGATGAGGTTTTGTGATTGTGTGCATGTTGACAGTTGATGTGAATGCAGGCTTTAGTTAGACCCTTAAAACTCTGTACTGTACAACCCTTAGGTGGTCTAAAAGCCCCCGACTCACAGCAGCCTGGCTATCAACAAACATTTAATGATCGCTGGTATGGAATTCTATCCTGAAAAGCTGATTGGCCCTTGGCCAAGGCTGCCAAAGGCAACATGGGTCTGCACGGCTATCCACCTAAACTGATCTGCGCACTACAGCTGTTACTTTGGCATACTATACACCGACCAGCCACAACATTAAAACCACTGACAGGTGAGCGAATAACATTGAATATCTCGTTACACCGGCACCTATCAAGGGGTGGGATATACCAGACAGCAAGTGACAAGCCAGTTCTTTGAGTTGATGCGTTGCAAGCAGGAAAAATTGACCTAGTGTAAGGATCTGAGTGACTTTGACAAGGGCCAAATTGTGATGGCTAGATGACTGGGTCAGAACACCTCCAAAACAGCAGGTCTCATATATTGTATACACTCACAAAAATACATACATCAATATATGTGCCCTCTGTCTCATGCTTGTGAGATTTCATTCTCCTGATTTGATTCATTCACCCCTAACGCTGATACAACATGCCTATCTGTAATCCATAGCCTACTTAGAGCGCCTGATGTGACACGATAATCAGACACGGTGCAACCTCAACAACCATGTTGCCTAAACTCACTCACACACACACACACACACACACACACACACACACACACACACACACACACACACACACACACACACACACACACACACACACACACACTATTGGCGGTCACTTGGGGTCAAGTATGACCGTCCTCCCTCTGGGTCCTCAGGTGGGTGTAGAGGTCGATCCTCGAGCCGCACAATGGGAGTATGCCTGTGCGTGACAGCTTTTTACATGGAGTGATGCCCCTGCAGCCACCACACGGTGCTTGGCAGGGGGTGGCCAGAATCCAATGGCATGGAGAACCCAAGACAATTGGGGACCACCCTCTGTTGCAGCCTTCATCCACCGTCACTGCCGTTGTGACCTGGAGACATCTTCCACCAGTTCCACCGTTGAGGTCTTTGTTGGATCACGCTTCATCTTGAACCTCCTCCTTGACCTATCCGCCTTGGGTGACCCCACCAGGAGCCAAGCTCCGGACGGCATAGCTCTTGGGATCATTAGTACGGGCAAGCTCCTCCACCACGGCAAAGTGGTGATCCAGAAGAAACACACACACACACACACACACACACACACACACACACACACACACACACACACACACACCAATGCAAAAACCAACACGAAAATCCCTAAAGTGACTGAGGGCAGCAAGGTGAGTGTCAGCGGGGGCAGTCAGTCTTCCCACATGAATAAAGCAGGAGCGCATAAGAGAGGAGAGAATGAAGGACGGCGGAGAGACATCAAGGGGGACAATAGTCAGAGACTAAAGAGAAGGCTGTGAAGAAAAGGATTGTATGACTCTTGTGTATTCACCACCAATCCTGCTGAGTCCAGAAGATTAAGTAAACCAACATTTAAAGTGGCCATCCTGAAGAGTCCAGTAGTAGTACTAGTATTTGGCATATACACTTCCCAGGAGTCATTTGGAAACGGCTAACTAGTTTGTTCACCATTACACCGGAACACACCGTTTGTTCCACCCGAGCTCCTCTCTAGTGGAGCAAACGCTGCTGGGGGACGGAAAACATGTCACTTCCTGTGAGACACGGGATTTTTGGCGGGAATTTCACCACAGACACACGTTTGTATTTCTGTTCAGTGCTTTAAATCCGAACTTAAAACCCATCTCTTTTGCCCTAACCTACAATTAGTTGCCTTTAAGTGGAATGCTTCACAACCTGGACTGCATGGCGGGTCGGTTTCTGTCTCAATGAATTTACCAAGCACTGTTCTGCAGGCCAGATTATAGAGTACTATACTACTGCAAACTGTTCTCTTCTCTCACATCTTTCCTCTCTCTGAATGATGTCTTCTCCTTTCTCTTCATGTGTGTGTGTGTGAATAGTGTGAAGTGAGTCTCCTTTGCATACATGTGCAGTCTGTCCTCCTCCCAGGTCTCCAGGGTGATGGCGGTCGCCACCTGGATGCTGCGTGGCATCCTCCTCATCACTTTTTATATAGCTGATAAATCCATATGATGTGACTAATTTTTTTATTTTTATTTTTTTCACATGGTGATGGTGGTCATTGTTAAAGGTTTGCCATGGTCGTATTTGACGATTGTTGGGAGCATTCTTGAAGGTCCCAAGAGCTGCCAAGACCATGAGGGAGTTTATGTCGGGATCCTGAAAGATGAGGAGCCGAAGAATGTGTTCTTGACAGTAGGACTCCACCATGCCACTGCTGTCGGACGCCGTGCCCCGTGATGGCCTGGCGGCCTGTCCAGGGTGTCTTCCCGCCTGCCGCCTGCCGCTGGGATAGGCTCCAGCATCCCCGCGACCCTGAGAGCAGGATAGGCAGTTTGGATAATGGATGGATGGATGGTGATGGTGGTCGCGTGGCTCGAGTCCGGGGCTGTTCCGGTGGCATCTGGACGCTGCTTGGCATGCGCCTCATCATATTCTTGATATATTTTATAATTCCATTATAGTTCTGTTATCCTCTTTCAGTGTTGTATTGTGTAAAATGTGTACACACAACATCCATTGCACGTTGTCTGTCTTGGGAGAGAGATCCCTCCTCTTGCTCTCCCTGAGGCTTCTTCCTATTTTTTCTCCCTGTTAAAGGTTTTTTTTGGGGGGGGGGGTGTTCCTTATCTGATGCGAGGGTCTAAGGACAGGATGTTGTGTTGCTGTAAAGCCCCCTGAGGAAAATTTGCAATTTGTGATATTGGGCTATACAAACAAAATTGACTTGACTTTGTATTACTGCAAATGCAAGAGCTTTCATGAGTAGCTGACAGGCTAAATGATCTACTGTCACCTTGTTCAGCAGAAGAAAGCCACCTAGCAGTCATTTATGTTAGTGAGACTCTTCCAGCTTGCAACTTTAAACCTGTTAGATGTGTTCACCTAACAAAACACTTAATTATTATGAATAAGCTGCACACTTTAATATGAATTTTAAATAGATATAACACATTTTTGAGTAAAATCTATAGAAGCGATGTCAGATTTTTTTAGCTATATATACGGATGTCTTCTGACGCCTTGTACATCAAGATGTTCTCCAGGTTTGGTTAGAGCATCTCAGAGAAAATCTGATCCCAGGGGGCGTCCGGGTAGCATAGCAGTCTAAGCTGTTGCCTACCAACACGGGGATCGCTGGTTCGAATCCCCATGTTCCCTCCGGCTTGGTCGGGTGTCCCTACAGACACAATTGGCCGTGTCTGCGGGTGAGAAGCCGGATGTGGGTATGTGTGCTGGTCACTGCACTAGCGCCTCCTCTGGTTGGCCGGGGCGCCTGTTCTGTCCCCCTGGGGAAACCCCTCACTGTCAGGTGAAAAGAAGCGGCTGGCGACCCCACGTGTATCGGAGGAGTCATGTGGTAGTCTGCAGCCCTCCCCGGATCAGCAGAGGGGGTGGTGCAGCGACCGGGACGACTCGAATGAGTGGGGTAATTGGCCTGATACAATTGAGGAGAAAAAGGGGGAAACCCCCCTCCCAAAAAAAGGAATTAAATTCTGCATCGCTAAGAAAGGACAAATAATGAACTATCCAGCTTTACCTTTTTAGCATGAGTTAAGCTGCACAGGAGAATTTTTTTTAATTAATTTATTTATTTTTGTTGGTTTTTACTCAAAAGCTGTAATAAATAGTCAGAGATAAATAGAAATAGAGCAGAGCCAGAAAGGGAGATGAATGCGTCACATCAAATATATTGGGCAGTGTATTCTGTGTGAATAAACCCCTGCTACAAGAGACCCAGATATGCCAATAGGGAAAATAGTGTAAAATCTTAACTACCACCGCCACCTTAAGTGTTTCAGTCATTAAATGTAAATGGAGTGGCAGTGCCCTCACAGCCACAACTAGTACACCGAATGGCCATCATGCGGATTCACTTATTCACAGAGTGGTGAAGGAGACTACGTCACTTACTCATTTGATTCAGTGCTACCCATTAACATTACTAGGAGTGTGTGTGTGTGTGTGTGTGTGTGTGTGTGTGTGTGTGTGTGTGTGTGTGTGTGAGAGTGTGTGTCTTCTCCTGGATCACCACCTTGTCGTGGTGGAGAAGCTTGCGTGTACCATTGATCCCAAGAGCTATGCCATCCGGAGCTTGGCTCCTGGTAGGGTCACCCAAGGTGGACAGGTCAAGGGGGGGTTGCAGATGAAGCGCGATCCAACAAAGACCTCAATGGTGGAACTGGTGGAAGATGTCTCCAGGTCACAACGGCAGTGAGGGCGGATGAAGGCTGCAGCAGAGGGTGGTCCCCTATTGTCTTGGTTCTCCATGCCATTGGACCGTGTGGTGGCTGCAGGCACATTAGGAACACTGTATTTGACATTTCATTGCGTACATGAAATGAAACGAAATATTGTTTCATCCAGCCCACAGCAGTGCAACACAAAGACAAAAACACATATCCACAAACTCCAACACATAAGCAACAACCAAAAAAAATTCACTGTCCAAGGGAACGAACGCCAGCCAGGATGACTGTTGGAACTGCCGGTCTGCGTGGGCTAGCAGTTAGCTTAGCTTGCCCCAATTCCGCGTCCTGTCAGACCGCCCTCGGTGTTTCCTCTTCGGGCGCAGCTCCGGCAGGGTTGTGGTCCTTGGGCCCACCAGATGCAGCAGACCAAGCTCCCTCAGCTGATCCAATGCCAGCTCTCCCAGCCAGACACCCTCGACACAACTTCCTGCACTCCACACGACACCAAAAACACAGTTAACGCTAGGCGAGGCCGCCGCCAGACCGCCCTCCTTGTTATCGGAACTGCCTGTCTGCATGGGCTAGCAGTTAGCTTAGCATGCCCCGCTTCTGCGTCCTGTCAGACCACCCTCAGTGTTTCCTCTTCGGGTGCAGCTCTGGGGTCCCTGGGCCCACAGGACGCAGCAGACCAAGCTCTCCCAGCCGATACAGCGCCAGCTCTCCCAACCATCAGACGAAGACACAAACTTAGATGCAGACATGGACAAAGACACTGCATGGACGGTACTGAGTGAGGCCGCCGCAAACGTGAGTTCGCGCCACCATCTTCCCACACCGGAACTGGATGAGGCCACTGCAAACGTGAGCTTGTGCCAACATCTTCAGCCACCACCCGTAAAAAGCTGTCACGCACAGGCATCCTCCTGCAAGGATACCCACAAGGACCTAGAAGGAGGACAGTCATACTCGACCCCAGGTGCTTGTGTGTGACAGAGTAAGAGAGACGGGGATATTTAGAGGCTTAGTTATGTGAGAAGCTCCTACAGCTATCTTGTGTTATTGCTTACATTTTGTTTGGGTGCATGTGTGTATGTGTTTGACTGTGTGCGTTTGTTTGCCTGTGGTACGTTATTTGCAGGAACCAGGATGGCTCAGAAGAGTGGGGTGATGGACCGGGTGCAACTGGGGAGAAAAGGGGAGTTAAAAATATATATTCATTTCATCACTGTATTTTAATTGTTCTTATAATCATTGTTTTATAGACTCTTAATTCTCTTTATGTTAAGTATGCTCCTGTGACTTTATCCTGACCGTGTTTTACCTTGTTCTGTGGAGCGGCTCTGGCATTATGTCATTTTTATTTTGTTGTTTTATCTCGACTATGTGCATTATTTTATCCTGTTGTGTGGGGCACCTTGTGACGTTGCTCGGAAAGGTGCCATATGAATGAAGTATTATTTTAAAAGCCAATTTATAGCTTAAGGAGTGCGGCCTTAAAAACAAAAACCTCTTCACACATTTGGGGATTTAACACATTTTGCAGTGCAAGTTAATGATCACACATTTGGTCAATTCTGTTAGGCAAGCTGTAATGAATTCGTACGGGTTTATTTCTCAAAACCCACCGGCAGGGTAAACTAAGTGGTAATAAGTGTGATGAACACTCCGCTCCACTAGGGGCGCCCGTGGTTTTGTGCTCTTCTTTGTCTCGCAGGATCTCGGTCAGGGGCGGAGGCTCGTCATTTTTTTGTTTGCTCATGAGCTTAGTACGGACTACCACGTTTATGTCGTTTGTTCTTTATCGTTTTTTTAATAAACGTGCTTGGGCAAAATTGCAAACTCGTCTGGTCTCCCATCTTTGTCGCAGCCTACGAGCCGGGCTGTGACATAGGGAATAGCATGGCAGTCGATAGTTTGTGTAACGGTGGTGCCAAGAGGCAAGGCAGGTAGAATAAACGTGTTTACTGAAGAACGGCTCAGGCCCATAGACAGGCAGAGGAATCCAAAACGTTAGGCAAGGGCAGAGCAAGAACACAGAAGCTCGTCGGAATATTACTCCGGAACACACGAGAGGTAAAGAGCTGGACCACTTTTACACGGGGGTACAGAGACGAAGTGGCAAAGTAACAGGGGAAATTAGGTATACAGGGTAGAGTAATGGAAAAAAAATCAGGGGCAGGTGAAGAAGACACAAGTGAGGGTAATCAAGGAGGCGGGAAACACTTGAGGACAGGAACTCAAGTACCCTTATCGCCAAGTGATGGGCATTTCTCAAATAGAGTTTTGGTAAAAGATCTTATCGTCTTGCAACGGTTCAACTGATGAAGAAATAAGAGGGGGGCATCTGTTCTTCATGGTGATGTCGTTCAGACCACGGTAGTCAATGCAGGGCCGAATAGTCTCGTCTTTCTTCTCCGGGAAGACGAACGAATTATGCCCACAGCCAAGGAGGAATCCACATACTCTTCTTCACTGACTGCACCCCGGGAGCTGACAGCGAGTAGAGGCGGGCGGCTCCGGGTACCAAGCCTATTGCACACAGTCATAAGCACGGTGAGGGGGCAGTGAGGTGCCTCTGGCTTTATATGAGACCTTTAGGCGGTTTATTCCATTCCTACCGACACGGGGATCGCCAGTTCGAATCCCCGTGTTACCTCCGGCTTGGTCGGGCGTCCCTACAGACACAATTGGCCGTGTCTGCGGGTGGGAAGCCGGTTTTGGGTATGTGTCCTGATCGCTGCACTCGCGCCTCCTCTGGTCGTTCGGGGTGCCTCTCCCTCTAATTTTCAATTCAAAAGGTTTTATTGGCATTAAAGTTTTCAAAAAACAATGTTGCCAAAGCATCAGTGCAATGTATCCAGATATTTGGAAAGTACACTGACACTAATAACGAACATTAACACAACATTATACTGATCAATGAAGAAATAGAAGTAAATCAGAAAGGTAGAGCATGAGTTGTGAGGAGACAAGTACAGCTGTCATGTGTTGTGCTGGTTGTCTCTCAGGCTGGGATATGACCTGACATATCTTGCTGTATCTATGGCGCTGACACCATTTTCCCCAATTAGTAGATGTTGCATTGTGGTCCGGTCCAAGAACGTACAAAAAGTAAATGTAAATTCCAAGATTTTGATAAAGATCTTTGTTCACTGTAGCACGAAGTGTTGTTCCTTCTCCACCTCTCTCTGTGGACAGAGCTGACACAGCCTTTCTTATCTAGGCAGCAGGTCTGCCTGTGTCGGTCAGTCTCTATGGCCAAGCTGTGATCACTGAGTCTGTAGTACTCTGTACATAGCTCATGTCTCTCAGTTTCTCATCAGTCAGGCTGGTCACAGTCTCACATCGTGTACTGACTGTTTAGAGCCAAATAGCGTTGAAGGTTGCTTTAAGTTTTTGTGATAGATGTTCAATGGTTAATGTAATTCTTTGGCTATAATGTGGTTGGGCCAGACTGTGTGAGAGCTGTCCTGATGCATTGTGCCGTTGGGCTGAGGTGAGCCTCAAGACCAGCTGGCTGAGGGGACTCCTCTTCGTTTCCCTCTTGGTAATGGAGAGCTTTGTAATGGTAGGAGTTGGGGGTGATTTGCTTTTTGGAGTTTGTAGAACTTGATTGCATCTTAATTAACATGGGAATTTGGCCTCTCTCTCATAAAGACGTTTGTCGATCTTATTAGTTAGAGAAATGAGAGAATCCAGGTCTGTGGGCAGTTCAATGGGGGGGGGGGGCTTGCTAGCTGGTCCAGTGGGTCAGACAGTCCTTAGAGAAAAGCGTCAAATAAAGCTGACTGGGTCCAGCCACCACGGTGCGGAATTCAATGGCGTTAGTCGGGACACCCTTCTCATACCCTGACACAGACCCACTAATGCTCTCGCTGCCTCTCGTCCGGGTGTGATAAGTTGGAAAATCTTTGTAAGACTCTGAGGAAAGGTCAAGTCAGTCACAGACGGGGGACTCCGTTCCATTTCGCCGTAGCCCAAGCATCAGCTCTGCCGGAGAGATGGGAGATAACATACGCCACCTTCGTTCGGTCCGCTGAGTAGGAGGCTGCCTGACGCTCAAAAGTGGAGACCACACTGGACCAGGAAAGCCCGACAGTCACCGGAATTACCAGAAGACCGCTCCGGCCTGGAGGGATGCGAGGACAGAGCAGGAGCTGGCGGAGGCGCGGGACTGCGGCAGAACCAGGGGTCAGAGCGGGCGCTAGAAGAGAGGCAGTCGAAACGGGCTGAGCTTGCATCTTCTGCTTAAGCTCGACCAGAAGATGGATCTGACCGCCGAAGGAAGTCAAGGCACTTTCATACCTGTCAAATCCTTCAGCTCTTGATGGAGTTGGGTGAGCTGCTCATCCTGATGATTAATCCTCCTCCTCAGGGCTTGGAAAGGGGTCCGCACAGAGTCGGAGTCTGCTGAGTCCACGTTGGCCGGTTTGTACTGTAACGATGGTGCCGACACACAGGGGACTCAAACGCACAACTCACACAAGGCAGGTAGAATAAACGTTTTCGCTGAAGAATGGTTCGATAAATCAGTCCAACAGACGGGCAGATCCAATGAAGGTGACGCAGAGTCCAGAACGCAGAAGCTCGCCGCCGGAATACTACTCGGGAACACGCGAGAGGCAAAGCGCTGGAAAACTCTGACACGGCGGTACAAAGGCGAACTGGCAAAGTAACAGGGAAAATGAGGAGGTACAGGGTAAACTAATGAAAAAAAATCAAGGGCAGGCGAGTAATTAGACACAGGGGAGGGCAATCAAGGAGGCGGGAAACACTTGGGGACAGGAACTTAAGCAAGAGACGGTGATCGCTTGCTCTATGATGAGCACACCAGCTGCTTCTGAGGACTTGCACGTCTGGTGATGAGATTCATGAAGGCGCACTGCTGATCCGGCAGGGCGGTACGGTCGGAGACTGGGATTATCGAGATCAAAATAAAAACTTTCACGAATAATAATAACGTAATAATTTAATCTAATAATAAACAAAAAACATCTTGCGTCTTAACAGTTTGTGCTACATTGTGGCATTGGGGGTGCACGAGGAACAGGGGAGTTAGGTAGAGGAGGGGTACCCGGCAGTAACGGTGGCCATTTAACCAGGGTGGGGCTATGGGGATGCGCCGAGGGTCTCTCTGCATCACACACACACACACACACTTGCTTGCTGGTTGTCCATCGTGCCCGATGACGACCATCTTCTTCTATTTGTGGGTCCTTTGAGGACTCAGATAGCAGAATATACCTGCGCAGAGATGGTTTTTAAAGTAGCATGGGGGGTGCGCTTCTCCCAACGCCACATGACTTGATTGTAGAGGAGATGGTTCCGATGGCAAGGGGGATCCCTAGACGACCGGCACCTCCACACAACTGCAGGGGGCTGCCGGAAATCCAGTTTTTCGGAAACCGCCTCGAAGCGTGCCGCCACAGCTTGCTTTTCTGTTGGGGTAAGCTCCCTTAGCCTTATGTCTTCCAGACTCACCCACAAAGCAGCGGGGCAGTGGTTGATAGGTGCCAGGGCGTGTCCACCAGGGTGGGCCTGCACACCATATCTCTGGGGCCCACTGCTGCTCCGAGATCCCCTGCCAAGTTAGCCTGGGGCCGCAAGACCCCAGTTACCACGTGTGGCCACGGGGAGGCCTGGCAGGAGTCTTGGTGAAGGAGGGGCTATGTACTGGCAAGGGAAGGCTTACACGCTAGGATGCTTCCCTATTCGCCACAAAGGCTAGCCAGCGGCAGCAAGCTAAGGGCAGGAAGGACACAAGCGGGTTGGAAGAACACATGCACCTTCCCTCCAACTACACACTGCTGCACTAGACGCATCACAACACCCTGTGTGTATGCACACACACACACACACACACACACACACACACACACACACACACACACACACACACACACACACACACACACAATGTTGTCTGTATATATTTTGTTATATTACAGACATTTGGAACATTGCAGACTACATATCACTAGCTGACATCTGCTGTTATCTTTTTTGTTTGTTTTGTTGCTTAAGCCTGTCCCAGATGATGGAGGTTAAAAAAAAAAAACTCTCATCGCCTTTTAATTACATCTGCCAGCCCACCGCTCTCGCCTATCCCGTGTCAAACGCATGTATATTTGTACACCGGATAACTAATGCACAAACCGCTCGCACACACTTGCACTACAGAAACAAAACCAGTTAGAGGGGCTGGAGTCAATCCAGAACCCATTAAGGAGTAATTAAACCCTAGACCAGTGGTACTCAACCTGCAGCTCGTGAGCCGCATGCATCACTTTGATGGCTACATTGCGGCGCTTTTAATTCGCCAATTTCACGCTTTCTGGCGCTTTTTTAACCAAATATTTGTCTTGAGACATGTGCAGCGGTAACGTTCTTCTTCTTCTTCTTCTTCTGATGATGATGACGATGAATTTGCGGCACACTAGACGCAGCAAAGGCGTGATGCTGCCCTCTACAGGTTCTTTGTAGAAGCGAAATCCTTCTGTAGAGTCCGGTGCAATAGAGAAAATTAAAAACAGCTCTTGTTACAGCATGTTCCGCACTGAGTATTGATTTCGGTGAATGACCTGTAACTCCCATTTCTGACAGCTCTGCTTGCATGAGGCGTCTCTGTGTGATAGTTGGTGGATTCCTCCGAAGCATGACTCACAGTTTCCGGCAGGAACTTTAATAATCAAATTTCCCAGTAAGAGCAACCTATGACCCTTAAAAGGTTGGGTGAAGAGACAGATTATTGTAATGTGGCTCCTTCAAAAAGAAAAAAAATACTGACAATGTGTTTTCTGAGTTGGCCAAGTCTGAGCACCACTGCCCTAGATCATTTTAGTGAGACAGCAGACATCTATAGATTAAAACCCATGTAAAGGTTAACGCATGGCAGGCTGGTCTTGGTACTCTGTGATGTAAGCATAGCAGGATAAACACAGCTGCAGATAATAACATTAATGGATCTGTTGGGTGTAGGTGTGTCAGCACATCTATCAGCACTGACAGGCAGACCAGCATGAAGAATAGTCAATACTGCTTCTTTGATACTCCTCAACCCAACAGAGATGTAGTTGTTTTATTAGTCTGACGCAAGAAATTGCACCTATTCTCCTTCTGTTGATTTATGCTATAGCTCGTATCACACAAAGTTTAATCAGTTCAGCTGGACACAACGTTTACTGAAAAGAAACGTTTCATCACTCATCTAAGTGACCTACCTCTTCAGTCTAAGCTGACTGCAGGTATCCCCCCTCCTTTATAAACAATACAGTGGCAAAACGATCGAAAACAATGATCAGTTTCATATACAAATTGACGTAACCATTACCTAGAGTTACGATGGCCATGTGTACTGTTTACAGAGGATTGGGGAATAGTTGCAATCACAGCATTGTAAGATGGTGCAACAGATGTTCTTTTAGCCCCCTCCGCCCCCCGGGATGGTCGTTCCCTCTTCACATAGATGGCTTCTTTGACTCCCGATTCAAACCAGGGTTCCTCCCTATCAAGGATGTGCACATCCTCATCCTTGAAAGAGTGGCCCACTGGTCTGTAGATGGTGTAGACTGTGGAGTCCTGGCCTGACGCGTTAGCTCTCCTGTGTTGTGCCATCCTCTTGGCCAGCATCTATTTGGTTTCCCCGATGTACAAGTCACGGCAATCCTCCTGCCACTTAACAGTGTACACTATATTGCTCCGTTCGTGCCGAGGGACCCGATCCTTGGGGTGGACCAATTTCTGGCGCAGAGTGTTTTGGGGTTTGAAAGCAACTAAGACACGGTGTTTGGAAAATGCGCATCTCAACTCTTCTAAAACGCCCACTGGTTTAAGCTTAGGCAGCTGTTGTACTTCTCTCTTCATTTGTACATCTTCCTGGCGTTGACAAATGCCCAGTTAGGATAACCACATTTATCCAGAGCCACTGACTGGGATTTCTCCCCTTCCCCGGCTGCTGTCAGTGGGGACAGCGCAGTCGAGGCAGGCCTGGAGCTCCCGTTTTGACTCACTGATCCATTTCCTCGATGTTTTAAACAGGCTTTGCGGATTTCAGTTTCTGCCTGTAGGTTGGGAGAAAATCAATCAGACGGTGAACACAGACGCCCAGAGCCACACGGGGGACCGAGCGATAGGCGTCCTTTAATATTGTGTAGTAATGAGCCAAAGTGTTTTTGTGTCCGGTGGGACATTTAACATGCTGTCTGTATTTTGGCGGTTCGTGGCTGAGGTTTGTTCTGTTAAAAATCCCTACCGATAATGATGAGGGAGTCTGGATATCTGCGATCCATATTAGTAATTTGATCAGCCAGGTGTTTTAACGCCTCTTTAACACAGGCCCGGGGGACTGGGGGTATAGACACCGACCAGAATCAGACCGGTCGCCTCCTCTTTACGTGTCTATGGACACGCTTCTGCAAGTCTCTTATACGTGTTCATTGACACGTATCACACAGATGCCGCTAGGGGCGCCCTGTAGCCTACTAGGTCTGTCATGACCATGGTCATGACGCAATAGAATGTCAAAAATATTGAACAAAGATGGCGGAGCGAATGTTCCTGACTGCTCTCTTTGCCAACTTCTCCCAGAAAGTACAGCTGTTTAACCTCTTCAGTGACTTCTCTCACCGCTTTAGAGTGATATACACGCTC
Organism: Lampris incognitus; assembly: GCF_029633865.1. Lineage (NCBI taxonomy): Eukaryota > Metazoa > Chordata > Actinopteri > Lampriformes > Lampridae > Lampris > Lampris incognitus. Next base: position 48,891,846 of record NC_079211.1, on the reverse strand, counting down.
CCAATGTCCCTTTTTATGACACTTGTTGCACTTACTGTTCATTGCAGGACACTTCCGCTCATCGGTGTGCTGCGTCTTGCCGCACCTCCCGCATTCATCTACTTTGTTGGTTGCAGGACTGCTGCCACCATGACGCTGTCCGCCCTTTTTCTTACGCCTCCAGTGGCCAGAAGACGGGATTGCAGCCCCAGTGGCAACTAATACGTGTCCATATACACGTATTTCGCTCTCGCAAAAACGTGTCCTCTGACACCTACGTATTGTGACGTAGTGTTGACCAGAATACATGACGGAAATTCCCACGGCGAATAGAATGGTGTACAGTCAATGAAAAGGGTCTCTGAGGAATCCGTACCCCAACCTTCTTTTATGTAGAAGCATATGCCGCCACCCCGGCGGATGAGGTGTAGTGACCGTGATATGCTCGCCAAACCAGGTTTCAACGAGGCACATGATGGCAGATCTGGAATAGTCCGAGTTTTTTTTTCTTACCGTTTATGAGTAAGAGTCCGTCCATCTTGTTGGCCAGGGAGCGGACATTCGCCAGGTGGTTCGCGGTTCTAACGAGCGCGCCGACTCGCTTCCCCCCTTCGGGCGCCCGCACAGAGCTGCACCAGCCAAAAGCTCGGCAAGACTCGCGTTAAAACGTTCAGTTAAAGTCGGTAAAAAAAAACACAAGTCTGTTCGGTTTGTCCAGCGGACGGTTGGAGGCGTAAGAGTTCTTCCCTGCTGTATGTGGTCAACGAGTGGGCGCTGGAAACTAAACAAACAAAAACAGAAAAAGTACAAGGGAGCGCAGAAGCGAGATGACCGCCCACGGCGCCATCTTGGTGACGGCAGAGCCCTAGAAGGAGAGCGTTACGTCAACGAGGGGTCAGAACGCGAGAGGGTCACGTGGTTCATGTAGCCGCCGAATAGTTCCACACGAAGCTTGGCGGCTCATTTAAATGAACCGCTTAGCCGCGATTTCTGGTAACTACTAGCCAATATTTTCAGATTTTTACATTTATATAGATCGTACTAGAAGAACCCTGCTACAATGTAGCGGTTTGGTTATCCACCCGTCTAAATCTCCCTCCTCTTCATCCTGCCAGCTAATCGCCTTCCCCCTGCCCCTAACCCCCCCCACTCCAGCTGCCTCCCCCCAAATGCTCAGAATCATCTGAAATGCCGAGAAAAGTGGTTTACCCCCCCCCCCACTCCAGCTGCCTCCCCCCAAATGCTCAGAATCATCTGAAATGCCGAGAAGAGTGGTTTTTAGCCATTTTTAGAAAATGCATATTTTGCATAATTATGCATAGTTATTTTAATTATTTTAATTTTCTGCTATTTTTCTGGTCCTCTCTGGAACAATACCTACCACCTCCAAAAAAAATTAGGATCATAAGTGCATTTTTGCAAAAATGCATATTTTGCATAATGCCAAAACATCTCAGAAAATTTTTTTATATAGGTGAAAAAAATCAAAGATGCTCAGAATCATCTGAAATGCCGAGAAAAGTGGTTTCTGTCCATTTTTAGAAAAATGCATATTTTGCATATTTATGCATAATTATGCATAATTTTAATTTCCTGGGATTTTTCCCTTACTCTCTGAGACAACACCTACCACCTCCAAAAAGAATTAGGATCATAAGTGCTTTAGTTTTCGGTCCCGCTATCCACACTACCACACACACACACACACACACACACACACTAACACCACACACACACACACATTACAAAAATATATAGATATAGATATATTCCAACGTGACACATATTCTATGCGCATGTGTGGGAACATTAAAACTGATATTTTGTTTGAAATTGACGAGCTGTCGCGCTTTAAATTGCATCGTTAATTTGATTCAAACGCGCTTGTAAAATGGTCATCATTAAAATGTCAACTGTAGCTTCTTACCTGTAAATTAACCTTTGATCAATGCGAGAAACACACCTTCTCCATAGAAATCCTATTGCCCCGGGTCGCACTGTTGGGAACTATCCGGGGCTCCCGTGATCCGCCATTGCTGTTAAATAATTGGCCCATTGACGTCTACGGAGTTGACGTAACTCTCTCTTTCTAGGGCTCTGCATGGGTGATGGCCTATATGAAACCGATCGTTGGTTTGGGTCGTTACGCCACTGTGTTGTTTATAAGGGTGGGGACACCTGCAATCAGTTGAGACTGAAGAGGTCACTTAGATGAGTGATGAAACCAGTGTTTCTCAACCCAGTCCTCAAGGACCCCCTATCCTGCAGATTTTCTTTGCAACCCTGAATAGGTACCTGTTTGTAGTTATTCAACCAATCAGCAATGAATTTTGTCAGACGTTGCACACCTTGCATAATTAAGTGCTGCGAGATGATTGGTCGAGTAAGTACAAGCAAGGCTACCTATGCAGGGTTACAATGAAAATCTGCAGGATAGGGGCTCCTCGAGGACTGGGTTGAGAAACACTGGATGAAACGTTTCTCTCGGTAAACGTTGTGTCCAGATGAACTGATTCACCTTCCTGTGTTTTCTTTACCTGGATTATTGAGCATCCATAAAGACATTATAGACCGTAGGAGTCAAGGATCAGGTAGTGTTGAACTGGAGCAGATTTCACGTCTCAGCATGTAAAGGAAATTACATCAGAGATGAAATATTTAATTTCACACTATGCAACATTTTACTCCTCACAATAAAACCCCATCAAAATGTTTTAAAAAAAATAACCACTAACATAAAAATAAGTAAATTGAGAGCTTTGCCTTCCGGCTCAGCCCCCTCTTCGCCACAACTGTCCGGTACAATGTCTGCATTACTGCTGATGCTGCACCAACCCGCCTGTCAATCTCCCGCTCCATCCTACCAAGAGATACTTGAACTCCTTCTCTTGAGGCAACTCATCCCCAACCCAGAGACAGCAATCCCAGATAACAAAATTGCTGTGGCCTGGACCCGTCCCACACCGACACTTTCATCTGGCCCACATACCACGTGGAATGATGGCACTTGGGCGGTCCGCTCCTGTTTGCCAGATCTGGGCCAGAACCAAGCCAATGCCGCATGTGCCACATATTTGCCAAAGGTGGCCCATATTTGTTTTGTGATATTTGGGCCATATTCACTATTTACCACACGGGCCACTTCGGGGTCACATCCAGATTACATGTTGCGGAGCGCACCGAATCTTTGCCAAAAAAGGCCCACATTTGATCTGGCATTATTTGGGCCATATTTGCTGTTATACATGTGGGTCACTTCAGGCTCACATCTGTTTTGTCAGGGCCAGAAGAAGACCATCAGTACTGCATCATTGCCTGAAGTGGCCCACATCCGGATGCCATCTGGGATCCGCCATTTTCCGGTAGAGAACCACGGCCTCAGACGTGGAGGTGCCGACTCTAATCCCGGCCATTTCACACTCAGCTGCAAACCGCCCCAGTGTGCGCCAGAGGTCACGTTCTGATGAAGCCAAGAAAACCACACCATCTGCGGAGAGCAGAGATGCAATTCGGAGGTTCCCAAAACAGACACATTCCTCACTTTGGCTGTGCCTTGAGATCCTGTCCATGAATATCAGAATCAGAGACAAGCGGCAACCTTGGCGGAGTCTGACACCCACCCAAAACGTATTTGACTTTGTGCCGAGAAGGCAGACACAGCTCTCACTTTGGTCATACAAGGACCGGATGGCTTGTAGTTGTAGGAACTGCCCCGATACCCCGATACCCCGTATCATTATTATTATTATCCAGCCATCCATCCATCGATTATCCGAACCGCTTATCCTGCTGTTAGGGTTGTGGAGATGCTGGAGCCTATCCCAGCAGTCATTGGGCAGCAGGCAGGGAGACACTCTGGACAGCCCGCCAGGCCATCACACAGGGCCTACATACACACACACACACACATACACACACATTCACACCTAGGGGCAATTTAGTACGGTGGTTTCAGCTGCCTACATGTCTTTGGACTGTGGGAGGAAACCAGAGCCCCCGGACGAAACCCACGCAGACACGGGGAGAACATGCAAACTCCACACAGAGGACGACCTGGGACGACCCCAAGGTTGGACTACCCCGGGGCTCGAACCCAGGACCTTCCTGCTGTGAGGCGACTGTGCTAACCACTGCGCCACTGTGCCGCCCATTATTATTATCATCATATAACGACGCCAGTAGTACTCTCCCACTTACACACATACAAAAGGGCAACAAACACAAAAAAACAACAGCACTGTGGACGCTGAGTTGCTGTAGGGTTTTACTCCCGTAGCCCAGTCCTCCCCCGAGGTGTCCACCAGGCAGCGGCACCGTTTAACCCATAGCTGGGTCCTGCCATCAGTCCTTAGAGCACCCTGATGATTCTGCCCCATTAGACTCTTGTTCCACACCAGACTGTGTCTCCAGTTTTTGACAGAAATTCTATTTGGACACCAACAAAGTGAAATGTCTCTCCTGACATCAAAAGTGGAATATCTAACGTCAACAGCTGACTTTAGGATATCAACTACTGCTACTATTATACTACTTCCATAAACTACTGGCATTTTAACTAGTCAGAATTGACTTTCTTATGACAAGTGGCATTCTAACTTGTTGTTCCACATCCCATTGGGATACCCAAAAGGAAAGAACTATGCAGGGAACAAGCTGAAACTAATTAGTTCAAATGTGATTTCAGATACCAACGTCTACATGTCCATTGTGCACGGCGGCCCCACACTGCATGTCAGTGTGGCACTGAGACCGCCCGCAAACCCACAAGGACAAACCTTAGGGACTACGGACTGTGTGTGTGCGTCTCTCTCTCTCTCCCCTCTCTCTCTCTCTGTCGCTCTCTCTCTCTCTCTCTCTCTCTCTCTCTCTCTCTCTCTCTCCCTCTCTGTGGGTATGTGTGTGGGTATGTGTGTGGGTGTGTGTGTGGGTGTTTGATTGGTCTGATTTGCTGTGTCCCAGCCTTCTGTCAGAAGGGCTTCAGGTGAGGATATGAGAGAGCAAGCACATATTTCTCATTCTCCCACTCCCGCTCTCTCTCGCCTGCTCTCTCTCTCACTCTCTCTCTCTCACTCTCTCTCTCTCTCTATCCCTCCTGCTCTCTCTCCCACTCCTGCTCTCTCTCGCTATCCCTCCTGCTCTCTCTCTCCCACTCCCGCTCTCTCTCTGTCTCTCCCACTCTCTCTCTCCCACTCTCTCTCTCTCTATCCCTCCTGCTCTCTCTCCCACTCTCTCTCTCTCTCTATCCCTCCTGCTCTCTCTCCCACTCTCTCTCTCTCTCTCTCTCTCTCATCTCTCGTCTCTCTCTCTCTCTCTCTCTCTCTCTCTCTCTCTCTCTCTCTCTCTCTCTCGTTCCCTCTCTCTCTCTCTCTCTCTCTCTCTCTCTCTCTCTCTCTCTCGTGTTCCCCCTCTCTCTCTCTCTCTCTCTCTCTCTCTCCTCTCTCTCTCTCTCTCTCCTCTCTCTCTCTCTCTCTCTCTCTCTCTCTCTCTCTCTCTCTCTCGTGCTCCCTCTCTCTCTCTCTCTCTCTCTCTCTCTCTCTCTCTCTCTCTCTCTCTCTCTCCCTCTCTCTCTCTCTCTCTCTCTCTCTCTCTCTCTCTCTCTCTCTCTCTCTCTCTGTCTCGCTCTATCTGTCTCGCTCTCTCTCTGTCTCTCTCTCTCTCTCTGAGCGGAAGTGCGAGTGAGTGTACGGAAGCAGCAGCGTGTTGTTTCGGTGTTGAGTGAGTTTCTGAATGTTGGACTTTTTTTGTCTGGTCCCTTTCACGTGCTTTCTGTGGGTTTGTTGTTGTTTAGTTTTTAGTTCGTTTTTCTCGGTGGTGGGTTTAAGCGGAGTTGTTTATTTTCGGTAGCGCTGCCACCGGCACGGCGGGGCAATATGGCCGCTGTGGGAGGTGGAGGAACGGCGTTCGAAAAGTTGACACGCCGGCACGCGATTAAAGTGGCTCCGGTGGTCAAATGCTCGGTGAAGGAGTGCTGCCTCGTGGTAGGTGAGCATGTGGGCTATGGTAGCATCAAATCGGCGTCCAGAATGAACGGTGCAGTGGTTATGTTTATTGACAGTATTGATAAGGTCAACCAGGTGGTGGAAAGTGGTGTGGTGATTAGGGACATGTTGACTCCCGTTCTGCCGCTGGTTACCCCAGCCAAGAGAATCACCATTTTTCCCACCCAACCCATGCTCCCCCGTTCATGAGAAATGCAGCTTTGGAGAAGGAGCTTGCAAGATACGGACAACTAGTGTCCCCCATAAAAATGGTCTCCTCCGGTTGCCAGTCTCCTCACTTGAAACACGTTGTGTCCCATAGGAGGCAAGGTTTCATGGTTTTGAAAAATAATGCAGAGGATTTGGATCTGAAGCTGAAATTCAGGATTGATGACTTTGATTATATTGTATTTGTTACTTCTGGTATGATGAAATGTTTTGGCTGTGGGTCAGAGGGGCATTTAGTAAGGTCTTGTCCCGAAAGGAGTGAGGGTAGGTCTGAGCCTCAAGGGCCGCCTTCGTCCACCGATGCCGCCGCGAACGGCGCATCTCCGGCTGGAGACGGCGCGGCCGAGTCGGCACAGGGCAGACAGAAGGCTGGGGAGCGAGGGGTGGGAGAAACAGACCAGGTGGTGACACAGAAAAAGACCGAGGCTGGGGAACATGAGGAAAATGGACGGACTGAGCAGCTAGGAGAAGGAGGTGTGCAGGCTGAGCATATTAAAACCGTTGAGCACACTGAGAAGGTGACAGAACTTGGGCAGGTCACAGCTGATGACCAGGATGAGAAGGTAGCGGACGTTCAACAGAATGAAACGGAAGATGAAAACAGCGAGACCAGGGATAATAGCAAATTGGCTGGGCCAGATACGAGTGGTGGTCGGAGGACGCAAATACAGCAGACTGCTGGTAGAGTGACAGAGTCTGTACTCGAAGAAGAGGCAGAGATTATGTTGGACGATGAAATAAAATCGAAAAAGTCAATTAAAAGGAAGCCGACTGACGGTAGACAGGAAAATTTAAAAGTGGAGAGGGCTTCAAAAGATAAAAAGCCATCCTCCTCTTTGTCTGATGAGAACACAGACGAAAGTGAGTGTGAGTTATGTTCCTCTCCTCGTACACAGGTGGACACAGAAGGCAGCTATGCCTTTCTGAAGATCAGGAAGTTTTTGCAGGTTACCAAGGGTTTGAGGGCGGTCAAGGTGGAAAATTATTTTCCAGACTTGCAGCTTTTTACTGAATCAGTTAAATGCTTTATGAAAAACACAGGGGACTTGGAGGTGAACACATTCACTGAGCAGGAAGTCTTCAGACTGAAAAAACTTGTACAGAAGGTAAAACTGCAACTTCATGATGATGATTAAGACACGTTTGGATATTGTTATCTTTTTGGTCAGTGTACGCTTGTTTCTGGCACAGTTCAGCCCCACTCTCCTCATGTGTAACATACAATTAGGCACTTTAAATCTGAATGAAGCAAGAGATGACATGAAAAGAGCTGCTGTGTTTAAACTGGTTGAGCTGAAGAAAATAGATGTCTTGCTTGTGCAAGAAACACATAGCACAGCAGATAATGAAACTGAATGGAAGAGGGATTGGACTGGAAAATTGATTCTCAGTCATAAATCCAATATTAGTGGTGGGGTCGGGATTCTTTTCTCAAGAGATTTTTTGCCATGCTCCCTTGAGGTAGAGGAAGTAGTCGAAGGCCTGCTACTGAAAGTAAGGGCGCAGTATGACAACGCAACACTGGTTTTTATAAATGTTTATGGTCCCAACCCCTGGCCCTGAAAGAGTAGTTTTTCTGGATGTGTTATCTGATGTTATTAGTAAATGTGACAGTGAGGAGTATTTATTTCTGGGAGGGGACTTTAACTGTACAGATAATTGCAAGTTGGACAGGAACCATCGGGAACCACATCTTGCATCTCTTAGTCGGCTCACACGCTTGGTTAATTCGTGTGAAATGACAGATGTTTGGAGAGCTTTTTATGGGACCCAGAGGCAGTATACATGGACACATCTAAAAGATAACGCACTATCCATGGCACGGCTTGATCGGTTTTATTGTTTTAAACATCATTTTAATGTGTTTAAACAATGTAACATGCTTCCAGTTTGTTTCTCTGACCACTCTCTGGTACAGTGCTCGGTTTTCATACGAAGTGTTAAAACAAATAGTGCTTTCTGGCATTGTAACACAGGCCTCCTAAATGATAACAACTTTAGAGATGCTTTTAAGTTTTTCTGGGGCCAATATAGGAGCCGAAGGTCTGAATTTATTTCTCTGCAGCAATGGTGGGACATTGGCAAGTGTCAGATAAAGCAGTTTTGCCAGCAGTACACTCGCAATGTCACCAGAGACATAGCCAGATCTATGAGCGATCTAGAGGATGAAATGGTGGAACTACAGAATTTGGCAGATTCCACAGGAGACGGAGGCCATGTAGAAGCTCTCAAATCCAGAAAGTCTGCTTTGGCTAGCCTGCTGGGTATTACAGCACAGGGGGCACTGGTCCGCTCACGCTTTCTGAACGCCACACATATGGATGCTCCTTCTCACTTTTTCTTTAGTCTAGAGCGCAAGAATGGGCAGAGAAAAACCATTCACTCTCTGCGTACTAACACTGGTGTGCAGCTGTCATATTTTTCTGGAATTCTGAAATACGCAGCAGGGTTCTACAGTGACCTCTGTAAGAGCGAACTCAGGCAGGATGTGCTGGGGGCTGAGTCATTCTATCATGGGCTAAAAAAGGTTGAGGTAGCGCTCAATACAGACCTCGAGGCTCAACTGTCCCCTGAAGAACTCCATGACGCCCTGCAAAGTCTGGAAAGTGGCAAGGCACCTGGTATAGACGGGTTACCTGTTGACTTCTATAAGTCTTTTTGGCCGGTGCTCGGAGGGGATTTGCTGACTGTACTGAGGAATAGTGCAACTGAGGGGCGATTGCCTCAGAGTTGCAGAAGGGCCGTCATTACTCTCTTGCCGAAGAAAGGGGATCTGCAGGACATTAAGAACTGGCGGCCAGTGTCCTTGCTCTGCACCGATTACAAGATCTTTTCTAAGGTGCTAGCAAACAGACTGAGAAAGGTGATGAAGGAGGTCATCCATGTTGACCAGACTTACTGTGTGCCCGGTAGGCTGATCGCTGACAACATTGCATTAATTAGGGACGTTTTGGACATCTCTAGTTCATTGGGAGTTAAAACTGGTCTTATTTCCATAGATCAGGAAAAGGCTTTTGACCGGGTTGAACACCAGCACTTGTGGCAAACCATGAAAGCTTTCGGTCTCAGCCCAGGTTTTATAGCTACGATCAAGGTTTTGTACAGTCACATTGAGAGTGTACTTAAAATTAACGGTGGTTTGAGTGCTCCTTTTAAGGTTCAAAGGGGAATCAGGCAGGGATGTTCTTTGTCTGGAATGTTGTACTCCCTGGCCATTGAGCCCCTGTTGCATAAATTGAGGTGTGAGTTGTCTGGAGTTGCTTTTGCTGGTTGCAGCACAACTTTTAAGCTCTCTGCCTATGCTGATGATGTAGCTGTTTTTGTAAAGGACCAAAGAGATATTGATGTCTTAGTAAAAAATGTTATCAAGTTAGGTCAGATATCATCGGCTAGGGTAAACTGGGGAAAAAGTGAGGCACTGATGGTAGGAGAAGGACTGAACAGTAAACTCATGTTACCTGGGGGATTGACATGGAAAAGGGGAGGGATGACATATCTGGAGTGTTTGTGGGGAATGACACCTTCTCAAATAAGAATTGGGAGAATGTCTTGGAAAAAGTTGAAGGGCGTCTTAGGAAGTGGAAATGGATTCTACCACAACTGTCGTATAGGGGGGCGCATGTTAGTAATCAACAACCTGGTGTCATCAACGCTATGGCATCGATTAACATGCGTTGATCCTCCAACCAACCTCCTGGCCA